>NC_041404.2:157882976-158482976 GCF_900747795.2 Erpetoichthys calabaricus
CCTGTTGAGTATGAAGAACAGAAAGAAGGCAAGAACGAAGGGAACAAAAATGGTGAAGATGGTGATGATGAAGATGATAAGCAACCAGAAGAGGATTTTCAGTGTGTGGTTTATTTCTGGCAGGGCAGAGAAGCTTCCAACATGGGTTGGCTTACTTTTACTTTTAGTCTGCAGAAGAAATTTGAGAGTCTTTTCCCTGGAAAGTTGGAGGTAAGTGAACTCCGCTTCTGGTCTGTGTTTGGCCTGTGGTACCTGAAAATGCAATTATAAGTATAGTAGGCCAAAATAAAAGAATAAGAAAACACTTCAAATGTTTGTTTGTTAGGTACGCTTAGTTTTCACTCGTAACTATGCAGATGACATGCGACTCTGTAGTACCTGATAACACAAGTGCATTAAGTCAGTCAGCAGACTGTATGACTAGTGTTATAAATTAGATGAATATGAACTTTTTAAAATTAAATGAAGAGAAAAGTGAAATCCTTATTGTTAGGACTGAACAAAATAGAAATAAGATTTTAAGCAAATTAGGAAATTTGGCAGACCAAAAAAGAGTTCTTTTTAACGCTGACTTGACATTCAAACCTTGTATGGTTTCCATTAAGTTAGCATTTTTTCATTTATGAAGTATTGCACGAATTAGACCATATCTCCGTCTACAATTGTGTAAGAAGCTGACTCGTACATTTATCTTCTCCGGCTTAGATTACCGCAGTGCTTTGTTTGCTGGAGTACATAAATACGTATTAGGGAGGCTGCAACTCGTATGGAATGATGGACCAAGAGCACTGATGACACACACCAGTAAAAGGGAACATATAACCCCTGCTCTGATTAAATCTACGTTGGCTTCCCATTTCTTCTAGAATTGATTTTAAAATCCTTTTATTAGTTTTTAAGGCAGTAAATGGCGTAGCGCCGTCATAGATCTCTGAATGTCTAACAGAAGGTGTTCTCCATCTCTTACACTGGGGAGAAAAGTTCACCCATTCCAGACAGAGCACCTGTGGACTGATGGCTCTGCCTCCTATCACTACTCTTCGGGGAGACACTTGTCCAGTTATTTCTCTCTTAAAGATATTGAAGCATTGGCATTCTGCCTAGAGTTACTTTGCCAAGAGGGTTTGCCATTTAAGTTCATAGCAGGTTAAGTAAGTATAATTCAGTCAGTCGTAATTAAATGGAACAAAAGGCATGTGATGTCCTTAGATATCCAGGACTGCAATTGCTGAAGGGATCGGCATGTCTATACCCTTTGTAATAAGGATGGTGTATTGCCATTGAAAATAGCAAGAAATTTCTGATGGGTACTGGTCATATTTTTACATAAGGATTTAATTTCATCCATTTTGTACATATTGTCCTTAGCCATTAATAATTAAATGGTACATTAAGGCCCCGGGCCCAACCTCAGTGGGAGCAAAATAAGGTAGTCATGCTATCCTGTCCCTTCAACCATGAATCCATCTACTAGCATCCATCCATTCATCCATTTTCCAACCCACTGAATCCGAACACAGGGTCACGGGGGTCTGCCGGAGCCAATCCCAGCCAACACAGGGCACAAGGCAGGAAACAATCCTGGGCAGGGTGCCAACCCACCGCAGCCATCTACTAGCAGACTGACTTAATCCAGTTCAGGGTCTTAAATGCAATCCCACACGCACATCCACAGTCGCTTCCATAAAGTAGCCTGCATGTGGTTGATCAGAGTGTCTGGGGTTACTGACACCCTCTCCTCACCCCAAAAATGTGCAAACTCTGGGGGTTTTAAGGAAACGGTGCCAATCCCAGCTTGTTAACGGTTGCAGCAAATTTGTTGGGGTGAACATGTGCAAAGATCGTTCCCAATCCCAAGAGGCCACACCACCCACTGTGACGTCAATTCCCTCAGCAGCTGTGTAGTAGGTGAGGTGATTGAGGTCATTGTGTGCAAGCTGAGAAAATAGTTTCACTTTTTTTTTTTTTTTTAATAGAAGAAGGTGGCAAATACTTCAACTCTCCTTTTGTTTTAAATCCATTCTGTACCCCTTTGGTCTTCCATTTTTGGGGATAAGGCTCATGCCGTTGTACAATGGTGAAGTTACAGAATGGACAAAGAGTGTCTTTAAACTTCACAGTGTAGATACAGGAGAGAGCACATCATGTCACCTTTCATTGTAACATTTAATTAGCTGGTTAGTCTAAAATTATTTTGGATTAATGTAAATTGTTTTTTTTTTTTTTTTCCACTTTCACTTAAAAAAAATTAACTCCTAATTAACTCAAAAAGTCATTTTGTTCCACTATAATTGTTTTGTGTTTGTGTTTGTCTTTTTGTGTTGGGAACGTTTTCAATATTTTGGTCAAAATCCTCTTTTCCTGCCTGTTTTGCCAACACAAAGACCTTTTTTTTTTTTTTTTTTTTTTCTCTACAGGTTGTTCGAATGACTCAGCAGCAAGAAAATCTGAAATTCCTGTCTCATTTTAAGAGAAAATTCATTATTCATAAAGGAAAAAGAAAACTGAAGGATGACCACGTGCAGCCCAGTCTTTATCACTTAAGAACAAATGGCAGTGCCCTGTGTACGAGGTAAGCAGTTATTGGTGACCTGAATTCCTGTGACGACTTTTGTCTTTTTCTTCAGCCTCTATAATTTTTCAAACCACTTGTGCTTGGCTTGATCATCTTCGGTAGAAGAATACTACGGTTATCCCACACAGTCGAGCCCAACTTCCTTAACAACAAGCCCCAGGTTTCAACAACAGGAGCTGAAGTTCACTCTGAAGCTGCTCATTTACAGGCTGGATTGCCAGTTCATACTGGTGGGGACTCATCCCTGGGCTGAAGCAGCTTGTCAGCACAGTTAGAATATTTACGAAGCCCCTTGCTGCCGCATAGCCCTCCCAAACATCCATCCATCCATTTTTCAACCCGCTGAATCCGAACACAGGGTCACGGGGGTCTGCTGGAGCCAATCCCAGCCAACACAGGGCACAAGGCAGGAACTAATCCCGGGCAGGGTGCCAACCCACCGCAGGACACACACAAACACAAGCACACACACTAGGGCCAATTTAGAATCGCCAATCCACCTAACCTGCATGTCTTTGGACTGTGGGAGGAAACCCACGCAGACACGGGGAGAACATGCAAACTCCAAGCAGGGAGGACCCGGGAAGCGAACCCAGGTCCCCAGGTCTCCCAACTGCGAGGCAGCAGCGCTACCCACTGCGCCACCGTGCCACCCCCTCCCAAACATACACACCCTTAAACCTAAATATCAAAACCACTCCCATTTGAAAGTCTGAACTGTCTCAAGTGAAATAACTGAATGCAGAAAATAACCGTGGAGGACGGCTAACTAGTGAATAAACCTGTAAATGTCCTGAATGTTCTGTGACTTCATTTTTTCTCCTGCTGAAAAATGATGCATTTTAAGACCCGCATGAAGCTGTAGCTTTGATAGAAAATGGCAGGAACATCTAGCAGGAGAATCTTTTGCCGAACCATTGCTGCTGCTATCAAACTGCTCCATTACTGATAAAAAAAAAAAGCCATTGTTAACTCTTTGTGGGCTGAATCTTTTTTTCAAAAAACACAATTTCTGTGTGAAACCATTGCTTTGTGTGCTTGTCAGAAAAGTAACATAAAACATCTATTGCCGCGTGCTTTGGGCACGCTGGCTCCCAGGCTGTCTTCACGTGGCGGGGAATGGGGGCAGCAGTGGTGGTCATAGTGCATTGTTATCTGGTTTGTACCCTTTGTCACTGTAACTGGCGGTGCTCCCAAGCGAACGTTGCCATAGGCATGTCAGCTACACAAACCTGCTCAGCACCATGATCAGCTGATGCGGGTACCTCACATTCATTTTCAATCACTTGAATCAAAATCGGAGTCTGAAAAGTCACAGTCCAATTCAGCGATAATGTGCAAAACATCGTCCACGGAGTATTTTGCTTTGCACGTTTGCTTTGATCTCTCGACCAGATGTTGATGCCATTTTTGCCGTCGTTTGCCCCTTTCTATTCACCTGAGCGCATGGAATCTCAGTCAAACCAATGAATTTAACATTCTTTCTAGCAAAGAGAGTCCAACTAAAACATAACGGTGGGTTTTGCCATCATTTACAATTGATTACCCCTCCTTTGGACAAAAGTCGACATCTGCCCCGAAAGAGTTAAGGTGTACTTCTGGACCAAACAGGGAGTCCTGGCTCACCTAGTGCCCTGATTGGTCAGTAACCCAGTCCAACAAATCCCACACAGAAGTTCTCTTTAAAACCCAAATTGGCAACAAAAGGTGTCGGCAAACATTGTAGGACATACAAACACAAAGATCACTACAGACAATTTAGGACTATTAATGGAAATGATGAAATAATTAATGTAACATTTCAAATATTGTTTTTCCCCCTTTTTATTATTTTGTTTTGCCGGTTGTCCTTATTACTCTTTCTTGTGTGGTTTTGGCTTATTTACAGTGGTGTGAAAAACTATTTGCCCCCTTCCTGATTTCTTATTCTTTTGCATGTTTGTCACACAAAATGTTTCTGATCATCAAACACATTTAACCATTAGTCAAATATAACACAAGTAAACACAAAATGCAGTTTTTAAATGATGGTGTTTATTATTTAGGGAGAAAAAAAATCCAAACCTACATGGCCCTGTGTGAAAAAGTAATTGCCCCCTTGTTAAAAAATAACCTAACTGTGGTGTATCACACCTGAGTTCAATTTCCGTAGCCACCCCCAGGCCTGATTACTGCCACACCTGTTTCAATCAAGAAATCACTTAACTACGAGCTGCCTGACACAGAGAAGTAGACCAAAAGCACCTCAAAAGCTAGACATCATGCCAAGATCCAAAGAAATTCAGGAACAAATGAGAACAGAAGTAATTGAGATCTATCAGTCTGGTAAAGGTTATAAAGCCATTTCTAAAGCTTTGGGACTCCAGCGAACCACAGTGAGAGCCATTATCCACAAATGGCAAAAACATGGAACAGTGGTGAACCTTCCCAGGAGTGGCCGGCCGACCAAAATTACCCCAAGAGCGCAGAGACGACTCATCCGAGAGGTCACAAAAGACCCCAGGACAACGTCTAAAGAACTGCAGGCCTCACTTGCCTCAATTAAGGTCAGTGTTCACGACTCCACCATAAGAAAGAGACTGGGCAAAAACGGCCTGCATGGCAGATTTCCAAGATGCAAACCACTGTTAAGCAAAAAGAACATTAGGGCTCGTCTCAATTTTGCTAAGAAACATCTCAATGATTGCCAAGACTTTTGGGAAAATACCTTGTGGACTGATGAGTCAAAAGTTGAACTTTTTGGAAGGCAAATGTCCCGTTACATCTGGCGTAAAAGGAACACAGCATTTCAGAAAAAGAACATCATACCAACAGTAAAATATGGTGGTGGTAGTGTGATGGTCTGGGGTTGTTTTGCTGCTTCAGGACCTGGAAGGCTTGCTGTGATAGATGGAACCATGAATTCTACTGTCTACCAAAAAATCCTGAAGGAGAATGTCCGGCCATCTTTTCGTCAACTCAAGCTGAAGCGATCTTGGGTGCTGCAACAGGACAATGACCCAAAACACACCAGCAAATCCACCTCTGAATGGCTGAAGAAAAACAAAATGAAGACTTTGGAGTGGCCTAGTCAAAGTCCTGACCTGAATCCAATTGAGATGCTATGGCATGACCTTAAAAAGGCGGTTCATGCTAGAAAACCCTCAAATAAAGCTGAATTACAACAATTTTGCAAAGATGAGTGGGCCAAAATTCCTCCAGAGCGCTGTAAAAGACTCATTGCAAGTTATCGCAAACGCTTGATTGCAGTTATTGCTGTTAAGGGTGGCCCAACCAGTTATTAGGTTCAGGGGGCAATTACTTTTTCACACAGGGCCATGTAGGTTTGGATTTTTTTTTCTCCCTAAATAATAAAAACCACCATTTACAAACTGCATTTTGTGTTTACTTGTGTTATATTTGACTAATGGTTAAATGTGTTTGATGATCAGAAACATTTTGTGTGACAAACATGCAAAAGAATAAGAAATCAGGAAGGGGGCAAATAGTTTTTCACACCACTGTATTTATTTACTTATTTTTTCTGTGTCCGTCGTAGGTGTATCCAGATTAACACAGACTCAAGCTTGCTGAACTCAGAATTCTGCTTTATCTTGAAGGTAAGAGAACTCTGAAGAAATGTTAAATGTGAACTCAATCTCCAGCAAAGCGGAAGAACGTGCAACAGCAACGGTTTTGTATCCCAATAATGTTTGCGTTGTTACGCCCTGTGCATTCTGTACTTGTGTGCTGTAAGTGGAGTACACAGCAAAAATACGGAGAGAATTCTGTTGAGACTCTCCCTTAATGTCAACATTGCTATACGTTCTTCTACCATTAGTTTGTTTTTATTGATTGTTGGCCTGGGTCATTATTTTGGGTTTAGATTTAAAAACTTAAAAGGATTAGATAAGTCCGCCACTTGTGATAAGTAGGTTTTTTCTACAACCTTAGGCCTCTGGAGATGACGGTAGAAAGCACAATCGCAATATGTGACTTTTTTCTTCATTATAGCATTAAAATGTGGTGTGCGTTGTTGTTCTTGTTGGTATCCCTTATCTGTACTGTACTGATATGATTTTGATATCGTGTGGGATGCTCATATAACCAACTAAGAAACTACTGGTGGCCACATTGAGTTGCTGTGTGAAGCAAGATCTTTGAGAGCAAGTAATTGTTGTACCCTCAAATGCACAACTGGGATTACATCTCTTATAACTGGAATAAAATAAATTCAAGTTCAAAGTTTGCCAGAAGGCCATATTGATTCCATTTTTTTTTTAACTACCAAATATATTCTTCCAGGTGCCTTTTGAAAGTACAGACAACCAGGGAATAGTGTACACATGGGTGGGACGCGCAGCAGACCCTGATGAAGCTAAACTTGCAGAAGAAATTATGAACACCATGTTTGATGAAACCTACAGCAAGCAGGTAGATTCCAGAGCAATATTTGTAAGCAATGTGGTAATAGGAATTTTAAACCTCTTAAAAATCTGGACACTAAGTTTGCAAGTATTTTCAGTTTTAGGGAGATTAAAATACAAATAACAAAAGTCTGCATTGCCACACTTAGTGATTTCAGAGTTTAATACAAATTGTTGTTTCAGGTAATCAATGAAGGAGAGGAACCTGAAAATTTCTTTTGGGTTGGTATAGGATCGCAGAAGGAATATGATGAGGATGCAGAATACATGAAGCACGCTAGGCTTTTCAGGTTAGTGAATAACTTCTTACATCTTCTAGCACATTCCCCGCAAACGTGACCAGCAAATCAAAAGCACGCAAGTTCAAATGTAATGAAAAGGAGATCATTTTTGATAAGAGCATAGAACAAAGGAGCGAGCATTTAGTCACTACAGAGGAGTTCTGCGTCCCCCGGTAGCATAGATGAACGAGATGATGCCTGCTTACACAATAATGAAGTCTTTCTTCATCTCAGGTATGTACCCCCCCCCCCCCATATTGTATCTAGAAATGAAAAATGAACATTAATACCGTGCATATATCGGTATTTTTCTGTTCATAGCAACTATCATTTCAGACACGAGTTCTGAACTGTGACATCACTGGTGTTTGTTCCACAGATCCAGGATGAAACGTGCAGTAAGAACGGTACACACTGGACTAGCATGCACTTTCTCCATTGATTTGTAATTCCTAACAGCTTTGAGGCGTTTAAGGAGTGATGCCTCTGGCTTCTAGTTGATTGGGCCATCCATTGTGCTAATCTAGACAGACATATATAAAGCCTGTGCTTTGTGCGCACCGTGACTTTACATTCAGGACCTCTCGATCAGCATTCTGCTGCATCCCAAGCTCTGACTTGGGTTTCTACTTTTAAAGCAACAGGAGTATTGCATCTTTCCAGTCAGGAGGACCACTCAGTGAGCACAGTTTTTTTTTAAAGGCATGCTTTTGCTTTCTTTTTGTTGTGTGACACAAAGACTTTGAATCCAATGCCTGGGTGTAGTTAGTGGGTTGGTTCCATCTCCACAATAGCCAAGTGGACTGCTGCATCCTGGATGTATTGCTGTTGTCATTTGGCATCGTCTAGTCAAGAAGTTAACCCGTACTTGGACAAGGTGTTGTGTTTAGGGAATTACTGAGTGCTGCAGGTGCCTTGTAGCAAAGCAGTGTGCAGAAGCAGATCAGTGATGTTAACACTCCAGATCTGGAGTGTTTGGCATAGGAGATTGGACTGAGATTTGGTGTCACGAACAGAGGCCCTCCATCCCTCCTCCAGAGTCTTCATGTGTAACTCCTCGCTGGTGGAATGAGCTGCAAACCTCCATTTGAACCTCTTGACTTCATCAACGTGTTTAAGAAGTGTCTGAAGACTCTCTCGTTTGGTGAATTTTTGCCGAACTGCTGTTAGGGTTTTGTAACCTTGGATTTGTAACTCCATTATATTTTGTTCTCGTCTCTTCACTGGTGATAATCAGTTTTGTATCCTTTGTCATGTTGTACTTGTTCCCAAATCGTCCCCAGACTGATGTTAACTCGATTACGTTTACCGGTTTTGTAAGCTGTTTTATACAAAAGCATCTGCTAAGCAAATAAATGTGAATGAGGAACCAGTTTAGATCATGGAAGAACATCTTGAACATATGAGCTTCAGAGTACAAGAGACAAAGGTGGTACATACTGTATAGTTCATACCAGATGACTGGCATCACAACAGTCGTTAAAAAGGTTAAACACTTAGTTTGGATGATCATTTTTGTGACAATTATGAGAGAGTCGCTGAGCTTTCATTAGTGATTTTAACATTCTGAGGAGTTGATGTTGAAGTTGGACAGACATGTTAGCTTCTGCTGTTTCTGTCCTTAAAGACCTCTAGGGGGCACATGAGGGATTCTTGACAGCCAAAATTGCAACCTGAAAAATCAGCCATCCACCAGAAATGCTGGCAGTGACCTTCTAAATTGTCAAGACGAGCATTCAAGGCTCTGGTGACGCGTGTGAGGTCTAAGGTTTAAGACCAAGACGAAGGCTCATCCTGTCTGCTGAAGGCAAGCACCTGGTTAAAGTGGAACATAACGGCAAGAAGAAAATGAAAGTTAATAAGAGGGCCAACCATAATAAACTAAACCTGTAAACAGGTAAATAAATTGTAATGCATCATTGGGACGAAGCTGAAGATCTGCTGTAACGCTGAACTTCACTCCACAGCCCCCCAGTGTTAACTCCTTGCACTGAAGTTCATCATCATCTGCAGGTTCTTCTCTTTCTTGGTTGTTCATACTTGGTGTTCTGAGTTTAGCAAGATTAAACAATTTACAGCTCTACTTAGTAATATTGAGAGAGTACTTTAAAAACAATCACAATTTTATAGCTGAACATTTTTTTTCAGTCCGTGTTTAACTGTCCCCCCTTGTATTTCAGATGTTCCAATGAGAAGGGCTACTTCTCAGTATCGGAGAAATGTTCAGACTTCTGTCAGGACGACTTGGCAGATGACGACATCATGCTTTTAGACAACGGCAAAGAGGTGAGCCTCGTAGGGACAGTCTGGGATTGTCTACAGCAGAAGGCCACAGCCTTTCACTACACTCGATCTCTTTACTTTCAAGTGGACTTCTGACGCTTTGCTTTTCTTCTTTTCTGTTTTTAATTCATTTAGTACTCTCTGTACAGATTCATGTTTTTTAGGCATTTCTCTAAAGCTTTGTGCAGGTGGTCGTCTCGTTCGTTTTTGGACGTGTTACAGAAGTTGCTTTTCCTTCCATTTGTTTCTGTTCACATCATAGATCTGAATTGGGCATATTTTATATAATACTCTTTCACATTTTGTATAAAATTGTTTTATCCCCCCAACACCCCTTGTCAAGCAACACTCACTACCCCAGAATGACCAAGCATTAGGCTTTTAATAAATCTACAGAGGTTTTGAAAATTGTTTCCACTTTGACATTCTGAGGTACTTACTGAGCGTTGCTTGATGTGCAGAAAAAACAATTTAAATGATTTTAGCACAACGCTGCAATGTAAAGGAAAGGTGACGGGGTCTGAAGACTTTCTGAAGCCATTCCATACAACTGAGGGGACATCCCCTGACAGCCCCCCTGTTAACACCATGGCTCCTGGGTTCACGTCTTGTGGGTGTAGTTTACGTGTTCTCCCCACATCCCTGCACTTGGGGGTCACAAATTTAAATCCTGAAGGGTTTGTTACTGCTGCTAATGGTGACTGCTCCTTTCAAATTATTTTTATATGACTTACCTTTTAAGACACAGTCACTATATCTTCATATAATGTCAGTTTCAAAAGAATATTGAGCTGCTGTTGTCTACAAAACAAATTGGATGGTCTTGGGGGGGTTTAACGACAGTTTTGGAAATGTGTGGTGTAGCAAAATGAGAGCAACTATAAAGCCACAGGATTAAATATGTTTTCATCAGCAGCAATAAATGCCTTCTAATTAAGAAGCAGGATGAAGTAAAGATGTTGACCCACAAAGGAACTGTGTTTTTGAGACCCCCTTGTTTAGCTGGTCAGAAGTAGGCTTGAGTGATTCTTGTTATTTAGTTGATGGCCATCTCACATCAGGCGACTTCTCCAGTAATTTTCTGTTGTATACACATATGGTACACACAGTAGATAAAAATAATTTGTTTTGTTTTGTTAAGGTTTACATGTGGGTTGGAACTCAGACCAGTCAAGTGGAGATCAAACTGAGCTTAAAAGCTTGCCAGGTAAAAGCCTTTTTTTTTTTTTTGTTTTGTTCAGTAAATTAATTCTTAACATCCAACCACCAAATCCATCCACAAACACACAATGAAGGCCAATTTTACTAACAAGTATTGTTTATAAAGATAACTAATCCGCATTTACTCGTCTTTTTTTTTTTGTTCAGTAAATTAATTGTTAACATCCAACCACCAAATCCATCCACAAACACACAATGAAGGCCAATTTTACTAACCAATATTGTTTATAAAGATAACTAATCCACATTTACAATGAAGGCCAATTTTACTAACCAGTATTGTTTATAAATATAACTAATCCACATGTACTCGTCCTTCAGCAACCCTGGCCAAAGCAGACTGCTGCATTGGGTGGCTTTGCACTTTGACCTAAACAGACCAACCACTCTGTTAAACTTCCATTAAAGTAACGTGGTACAGTCCAGTCCAGGCCTGTGTGCCAGTGCATTCAAAAGCCAAGGTCAGCTGGAGTGCGACAGCCAGGGTTTGCCAAGTAAACCATGCCGTTAACGCTAAAGGCTGTGACGACAGTCCCAATAAGCCACAGCATCATTTCTTTAATGTTTTTTTGTGAGGTGAGCTGTTTAGTAAAATAAAGCGCAAAGAAAAATTTGACCTCACAAGTACACTGAGATCAAGCACGGCTATCACTGCAGGAGAAGTAGAGGGCAAGGCGGGCAGCTGAAGGGCACATCATTGGCAGTGCTGCCACTTTTTCCTCAAATATGAATCCCTGCTGTTCTCTGCCTCCTTTCATAGCAAACCCATTGAGTGAGAGTGGAGGGCTTCCATTCCCACGACTGACTCGGGGTCACACAGTCTCATTTGCGAAACCTGCAGCTCCTTATGCAGAGGTGGCGCAAGTAATCTGAGCAAACGCTTCCGTCAGTGCTAACGACCATTGTGATCTCTTTATCCTTTTGTGGCCTGCAGATTCTCACATTAGCTGGAGATCTGCCCAAACAGTAAGTGGCATTTAGGGAGTTGCGTCAAGCAGAGTGGCTCTTCCATCCTAGACCCTAATGGGCAGCAGTGGCCCAATACCATTTGCCTTTTTTGCCAAATGCAGGTGTCCTGCTATAGGCATGCCTTTTTAAAATAATTTTATTGATTAACAACTTTAAAGATAAGAGCCAACTGCTGAACCCCCGCCACTGTGAGCAGATTTCACAATCACTGAATCTGCCGTTTGCTCTCCTAATGCATCTGGTACATATAGATTGCAGGTGGTGGTCCTCCTTGATGGAGGTGGTCTCAGCTTTAGGTAGGATGTTTATTTAATGGCTCATCTGTCCTAACCCCCTTTCTTCTAAGGTTTACATCCAGCACATGAGGTCAAAGGATCAGGAGCACCCTAGAAAACTACGGCTTGTCCGAAAAGGAAACGAACCGCACAATTTCACCCGCTGCTTCCACGCCTGGAGTACCTTCCGGAAGCCACCTGCTTAAAGGAGAGGTTTTTGCATCGCACATTAAATGTTTGATCTTTCAGGATTGCAATAAAAGTATTAAAAGCTGGTAACTTACTGCAGACTTGAACTACGCCTAAGCTTCGCATGCTGCCTGAGAGCACTGTGGCTACGTCATCGATGAGGGAGCGGGCCTGACCTTCAGATAGTGTTCATGCCAAAAACAAAACAAAGATCCACACCACGGCGTGTGTGTGTTTGTAAATCAATGCGTTACAAGAGCTTCGGGCTGACCAGGGTGGGTCTGGAAAATAAAGTGGGGCAACAGCTTTTGTATGGATTTGGTTTTCTTACTCATCTTTTCTAGAGAATCGTAGAGACCAAAAAGGGGAAAAACAAAAATCTATAAAAATTTATTTAGAAGACCGGCACCCTCCAAGATTTGTTTTGTAATTTTACACAAGAAATTGTTTTTTGCAATTGGAGACCTCCAAAAGGCCCTACCACCTTGGACTATTGGCATGTAAGCCCCAGTGAGTCTTTTGATCGATAACCAGTACCTTTTTAAATCAGCAGAGGGCAGTGCAAGCAAAGTGACTTCAATTTATCAGAAACTCGGTGACAGAAGAACCTCGCTGGTCAGCTTAAAGGGGGAAAGGAGGCCCAAAAGCAAGTAGCTGTGCGTTTTTTGCAGCTCTCTAGTAGGTGCGACGGCTAAACAAGGACCCTTGCCATCGAGGACGCAGCCAACTCACAGTCCAAGCCCAGGAGGATATTATTTTTCAAAGATGTGAGAAATCATTCGATCTGAAAAGTTTAGACAAAGCACTGCTACGGCAGGAAACATCAGGCCAGACTATGGCAGCTGCAGCAGCGATAGTTACGCTCGCTACCACCATTGAAACTGGGCTGCTGTTTTGGCTCCCACCATCTATCTTCTCTATGCGGACTCTTCTTGCTCTTTTGCTCCTTTGTTTTTTAATATATACACGTGTCTGATCAATAACCTGGTTTGAAAATTGTAAACAAGTTCTTGTAATTATTTATTTTTAACAGAGCACCTCAATAAAAATCATCACAAGTCTCCTTAGTCCATAGTCTTCTCCGTCCCAAAACGGTCTACGCTCCTGAGGGCTGTGGATTCTGGAGGTTTAGTTGGCCTCTGCCTCCATTCTCTTGATAAATGAACACATGAATAATCAAAGGAACGTGGCGACTTCCCACCGGTCCTAATGTCACGGTTTGTCATTTGGGTACCAGAAAAAACCCTTGGGATGGCATAACCAACTCTTACACGGTTTTTATTCTGCCATGTGGTGTAATATGTCGATTATAAAGCACTTACCCAACTGTCACAAGAAGAGGTTCTTCAAATGGACGTCACTTCGTTTGCAGCTTCACATGGCAAGGAAGTGGGACAGAAGGACACCTCAGGTGACGTGGTGCTGTGGATATCTTCAGGGTTTGTGTCTTTATGACAATATTAGGAAAGAGGAACCAGACTAAAACATATTGACACCATTTCCATATTGTTCTTTACAAAACCTGCATTTCTTGTGTGAAAAAGTAATTGCTCCCTCACTCACTCACTACTTCATTTGACTCAGCTGAATGAACACGGCCAGTCCTGTTGACCCTCATGGTGAGGTTTGATATTCAAGTCATCAGCACAAGCTTCTGGAGGAGCAGCAGGCCTTGAGCAAAGGAAATTCCAGAAAAGAGAAGAGAGTTACAAATGTAGCCCTGTTGCATCTAAACCTTGACTTGTATTGACCACGCCATGACAGTGTGGTCATCGCCACAAGGCTCCTTGAAGGACTGTACGCCTTCCAGAGGAGATGGGAAAAAGGGCTGCTGAAACACTTGCCAGTCGGGAAAACACAACACCACCATTTCTGAAATCCGGGGCTCCACCACACCATGGTGGCAGCCATCACCTTCGAAATGGAGAACATTTCAAACTGTGATGCATCTTTCCAGGTCCAACGAAAGCTCATTCAGTAAGTCAGATTAGGACCCCAGAAGCACACCCAAAGAACTGAATGAAGGCCCCTTTCTCCTCAGTGAAGGTCAGTGTCCATGACTACACAATTAAAAATAGACGAGAGTACAAGTGGGATTTATGGGAGAGGCTGTGGCAGGCTGTTCCTGCGGTCAGTCCATTAAAGCCCACTTCACAAAGAACAGCAGATGTGAAAGACCAATACAAGGTTAGAGGAAACGTTTAGCAGCAATAATCACAGCTAAAGGATCTCCAACCAAGTATTGAAGCCATGAGTGACAGGGGGGTTTGACCCCTCAAACTATTTATTGTGTGTTCACTCCAGCTCCCTTTCTCTAACAACACATTTTGTCTGATGGTTGGAAGCAGTAAACTAGGAGGAGATCAGGAACTTCATCACAGCACCGTCGATCAGTTGTGACACATTTATGTAAAATCTGGAGGTCAGGTTTCCCAAACCTGCATTTGTATGCCTCATCAGTGTGCCCAGAGACCCCGAGTGCCACCAATTCACTTTCTAACAGACTTGGCCAGTTAAGTTGCTTGATGCTGGCAGTACTGGGAAATTGTGCATCCCACATGCTGAGCCATCAAAGATGTTCATTAAGCTACAATTCCTGTTGTTAAAATGTGTAGCTAACCGTATCTCCTCTGGACAACATGAGACTTTACTAAAACTAAACATGGAGGTGGGCGGTTTGGGGTGAACACTCACTCACTGGCACTCCGGGTCGTACCCCGCGGTGTAAACAGCATCAGACTGCAAAAGGCGTAAATAAGAGAAAGAAGCAGCAGCGGGCCGTTAGGAGGCATTAAATGCTTTATTAATATTAAACCCAATATTTTCAACAATATAACAATTCTACCTTCTTTAACGTAAGTACGTGACGGGTACAGTCTACTAAGAAAAACAAATCTACCAACCAATAAAAACCTGAGAGCAGGCGTCACGGCAAAGGTGCCACTTTAAAAAGAACGTAAAAGAACCGGGATTTATTAAATAAAGAACACCACAGCTGATGGGAGTCCACGTTTCTAAGAACAGAAACCGACAATCCCTTCAGAAAACAGAGCAAAGGGGGTCTTTGCTGAGCAGGTCACGTTAGAAACAGCGCTGGCGCCTGGAGCTCGTTATAACTAACAAGTTTTACACAGTAAAAAGTTAATAATTCATACATCTTTATGTAATTCAGGTGCCATAACCACATACTTGTCCCTTTTCACTTCCATTTAGGGATGCAGAATCGATAAAAAAAACAAAAAAAAAAGCAAGCGTTGTCGGCTCTTGGCGGACTCCTGGCGCGTGCCAGCCAAGTGCTCCACTCCTCGGCCATTTTTTTATTCCACCTTTCCACCCACATCCTCTCCGGTACCGCCTGGCTTTGGGTCTCTCGTGTCCAAAGATGGCCCTGACCTTTCGGGTCCCATTCTATATACACGTAATTCTACACCAACAAATGCATTTATGAAGTCGTTCCCCCCCCACCCCGATATGAACATACAAAGGCTCAGAATTTAAACCGAGTGAAATCTTAAAAAGAAAAAAGGCAAACCTCATTGCCGGCCGACAGTGCGTGTGTGTAAACCGTGTGTGCGCGACGCCTTCACGTCATGTTAATACTGTGAGTCACTCGCTACTGCGTCATAAAAGTGACGATGAAACACCACCATCTTTAAGCTGCACAATCACACCCACCTTAATATATTAAAAACAAACAAACAGAAGAAGAAGAAGAAAAGATTCACATTTTAAAAAGCTCCCCATCAGCCTTCTCTGGGTGCACAGGGAGGAAACTTCTGAATGAACTTCATCATCTGGGGTGGACTTTCAGCAAAGCTGGCACAACAAGAGGTGAGCACCCACAACCCCACCCACCCAAAGGCAGTCCTGCTGGTGGCAGTAAGAGGGGCATAAACGAGTCCCAACTAGGTGATCTGGCAGAGGACCTCCACAAAACAAATGTGAATGAAAGGAGTGGCAGGTACAATGAAGGGCAGAGGCAGCACACACCCAATCATCTACTGGCAGTTGGCAGAATTTGGGGGAGGGGTGGTGGCGCTTGGCAGTAAAAATTTAAAAATAATCTTGTTTAAAATTAAGTTTGGCACCTTGTGCTTCACAGGACATCTCCTTTAAAACGGCTGTACAAATACTGGGGAAGAGGAGAGAAGGAGGAGACTGAAGGCCACAAGGGGGCACCAGGGGGGAGTCTTCTGGCAGGAAGCGGCCCAAGTAGGCACACGGCTCCCATTTGTGTAAAGTTTCAAGTCTGCCACGGCCTTCCGCCCACCCAGCGCATCCATCCGCTCTCAAATGTCCCGACTTGGTCAACAGCTCCTGTGTGGGTGGGAATGGAGAGACAAACAGAAAACCGCATTAGTGTCCCACTTTTTTCCTACAGCTACATAACTTGACCCTGCTCTCCGGTCAGCCCCCAAATACACAACACCCCACCATCCCCAACTGTCACTCTGAGCAGGTTAGAAAAGTGCCATCAATATAAATGTCTCTCCTCTTAACAACTGCCACACAAGATGGTGATGCAATGGTTACAAATGACCAGTAGGTGGCACCAACTCCTCCCCACGGTTTGCCAATTACATTGGGGCACACCCTTTTCTTCTGCTTAATTGGTTAAATTCTTGAGCGAGTCTGCGAGACCAAATCTGAGCACACGCCCACAACTCGCCCGCTTTATCAGCGGAGTGCCAAGCCTCTGCACATGAACGCTCTGCAGCATTTTAGTTTGTTCATTAGACTAACAATCTCGGCTCCATTTCTTCATGGCAAAGAACGAATGAGCGACTAATCCGCAGTCACACTGCCTTATTGGTCAGCATGCATATTGACTCTTAACAAAAATTTAAAAAGAGGTGGCACAGTGCTTAGTGCTGTGGCTTCACAGCTCAAGGACAACGGTCTTCCTGGCCTTCCTCCCACACCCCCAAGACATACACATTAAGTTAAATGGGACTTGTAAATGTCCTGCTGCTTTCAGTCTTGCTCTATGGTGGTGAGCCATGGACGCTGTCCAGTGACCGGAGATGAAGACAGGACTACTACAGCACTGCGTCTCTTCAGAGAATCCTTGGGTACCGCTGGCGTGACTTTGTGTTGCTCGTGGAGTCCCGAATGAGGCACATTACCTGTGAGGGAGCGTCGGTTACCGCAGGGGTTCTTAACCTGGGGCCATAGGTGAAAATTATGTAAAGGGGGGGCAGGGGCCACGGCACGAGATTAGGGGGCCACAGAGATGAGTGGAAAGCGAAGAAAACAAAACATGAAGAAAAAAAGAAAACTGTGCAAATATATTTTATAAATCTACTTTTCTTTCTGCTCACATGTACAGCTAACACAAAGCCAGACTTAGCACACAGGGGTTCACCACATAAGAACTGCTGAGCAAGCATTTTAAAACACGACAAGTTAGGGAGAACTACAAAATGGGCAGTCAGACTGGAATTGTATCCTCTCTTTGCCTTGTTTGGATGGCGTGATTCACCTCACTGGGGGCCTGCACACGAAGAAAGAGTATAAAGCCTTGGAACATTGCCCGGCACAGCTTTGAAGCCGATGGACGAGTGGGAGATAACGTCATCCGATCCTGAAAATCCTTCCAATGCAGCAATGAAAATGGCAGACTCTACACATCGGGCCCTCACTCCCAAACTGGTTTCTTGCCATTGGCTTCCTTCGTCGGTTATGCAGCGTAATCCGTCATTTAAGAAAGCGAAGTGATTTCTCCAATGTGATTTCTTACTGCCGTGTCACTACAGGTGGGGTATCGCCTTTTTATATTATATCTATATAGTTTTGGGTTATGTAACAGGCCGCAATTACAAAAGAACTCATTCCAACAAGGGAGCTAGCGCCCCCTGCTGGATACACCGTGATTCCCAGTGGATGAATCGCCAAGTGCACTCTGTGGTGGCAACGTCGCTCCCCCTTCCATCCTGCACCCATTTCCTCACTCCAAGCCCCATGCGGTACCGTGAGGTGACTTCAGTATCACGTGTATCACGGGAAAGGTGCACGGCTGCTGCAGTGTTCGTGCGCTTTCTTCATACGAATATTCCAGGTATTTTGAATCTTGTTTTTGCCATTCCTTTCACAATTGCTGTTGAAAATAATTGCTTAATAACTTTTATTTCCAGTTTGAGAGTTTACAGTGCATCCGGAAAGTATTCACAGCGCATCACTTTTTCCACGTTTTGTTATGTTACAGCCTTATTCCAAAATGGATTAAATTCATTTTTTTTCCTCAGAATTCTACACACAACACCCCATAATGACAACGTGAAAAAAAGTTTACTTGAGGTTTTTGCAAATTTATTAAAAATAAAAAAACTGAGAAATCCCATGTACATAAGTATTCACAGCCTTTGCTCAATACTTTGTCGATGCACCTTTGGCAGCAATTCCAGCCTTAAGTCTTTTTGAATATGATGCCACAAGCTTGGCACACCTTTCCTTGGCCAGTTTTGCCCATTCCTCTTTGCAGCACCTCTCAAGCTCCATCAGGTTGGATGGGAAGCGTTGGTGCACAGCTATTTGAAGATCTCTCCAGAGATGTTCAATCAGATTCAAGTCTGGGCTCTGGCTGGGCCACTCAAGGACATTCACAGAGTTGTCCTGAAGCCACTCCTTTGATATCTTGGCTGTGTGCTTAGGGTCGTTGTCCTGCTGAAAGATGAACCGTCACCCCAGTCTGAGGTCAAGAGTGCTCTGGAGCAGGTTTTCATCCAGGATGTGTCTGTACATTGCTGCAGTCATCTTTCCCTTTATCCTGACTAGTCTCCCAGTCCCTGCCGCTGAAAAACATCTCCACAGCATGATGCTGCCACCACCATGCTTCACTGTAGGGATGGTATTGGCCTGGTGATGAGCGGTGCCTGGTTTTCTCCAAACGTGACGCCTGGCATTCACGTCCTTCTGGAAGGTTCTCCTCTCTCCACAGAGGACCTCTGGAGCTCTGACAGAGTGACCATCGGGTTCTTGGTCACCTCCCTGACTAAGGCCCTTCTCCCCCGATCGCTCAGTTTAAATGGCCGGCCAGCTCTAGGAAGAGTCCTGGTGGTTTCAAACTTCTTCCACTTACGGATGATGGAGGCCACTGTGCTCATTGGGACCTTCAAAGCAGCAGAAATTTTTCTGTAACCTTCCCCAGATTTGTGCCTCGAGACAATCCTGTCTCGGAGGTCTACAGACAATTCCTTTGATTTCATGCTTGGTTTGTGCTCTGACATGAACTGTGAACTGTGGGACCTTATATAGACAGGTGTGTGCCTTTCCAAATCAGGTCCAGTCCACTGAATTTACCACAGGTGGACTCCAGTGAAGCTGCAGAAACATCTCAAGGATGATCAGGGGAAACAGGATGCACCTGAGCTCAAATTTGAGCTTCTTGGCAAAGGCTGTGAATACTTATGTACATGTGATTTCTCAATTTTTTTATTTGTAATAAATTTTCAAAAACCTCAAGTAAGCTTTTTTCACGTTGTCATTATGGGGTGTTGTGTGTAGAATTCTGAGGAAATAAAATGAATTTAATCCATTTTGGAATAAGGCTGTAACATAACAAAATGTGGAAAAAGTGATGCGCTGTGAATACTTTCCGGACGCACTGTATCTTAAAATTAGGGATGCACCTTTTCCAATCAATCTGCCCATTCAAAAATTTACAATAGACTAGTTTTGCAAAATAAAGTAAAAATTTCTGTTCAAATTTGCATATTTCATTAAAACTAAAAAAAGATCCCGAACATAGCCTTTCAATGACCTTTGTTGAGACATTCTAATTCGTGCAAAGCATGTATATTAACCATCACCGATTTGACAAAGAAATCTGCGAGACCCCCATGTCTGAATTGAAAGTACCCGCAATTTGTTTTGCGAAATTCGCACCAGTGTCGTAGTAAAACAATCAGGTTTCAGTGGTGTGAATTATTTACTGAGCCAAACGTGGAATCGTCTTAACGGACAGAGGTGATCTTCGGTTATCACTCACAGCAACAGAAGCGTATTTAAAAAACCTTGTTTCAGGTCATCAAGCACAAGAGTCACAATAAATCGAGAAATACGTAATGTTTGTATTTTATAAATGAAGAAATTATTGCATGTTATTTGCATTGTAATGTAATAAATTGTACTGTGTTATAATAAAGACATGTTCTATTTACAAACAAAATATTTAAATAGCTACCTTTCTACCAGTAAGATGGGGGGGGGGGGGGGGGGGGAAACAGGAAGGAAACATGGTGGAAAGGGGGCCATGGTTGAAAAGAGGTTGATGCTGATGTTGGGTTACGGCACTATGGCCATGTGGCGCAATTCCCTGAGGGTGATGTGGCTCAATGTTGAGGACCCCAACGCCTGGACCAGTCTAAGGGGTAAGACAGTCATTTTCAGGGGGTGGGACTGCACTGTGCGTCTGCCTGGGGGGTTGCCAAATGGGATATGAAGCCATTTCATCGTGTGGTGGGTGCGGCAACGTGCTGTACCAGTGGTGCATGCTCCCCAACCTGACTTGGACCTCTAAACTGGTCCAGTATGACTGAATGCAGCCTGGCTCACTGGGGTCGTAAAATTATTATGTTATATGATATCTGAAAATTGACAAGAGATTATAAAAAGTAAAAAATGAACCTGTTCACAATATTTTGAATCTCAGTGGATTTAATTAATGTAGCTTTGGTGACACTGATTAGCAGGAAAATGTCAAAGTGAAATCAGATCTCTGTAAAGTGGTCTAAATTAAGTAACACTAAATAATTGATCACAAAGTATTCATCCCCTTCAAGTCAGTATTTAATCTACACACCTTTAGCACACTCTGGAGTCTGTGTGCTCAGGTCTCTCTGGTTCAGTTTTTGCACATCTGCACACTGTCACTGATCCCCCTTCTTTGCAAAAGTGTTCAAGCTCCATCAGGTTACATGGAGATCCCAAGTCCAGGAGAGCCAAAAACTCCAGAGATGGGAACAAAAAAGATTCCAACACCACCCAGAGTCAAGTTCAACCAAAACATTCTCAAATGAACCGAGGTCTGGGCTCTGGAATGGCTTCGAAAACAGCAATGTTAACGTCCGGGTGTGACCGAATCAGAGGAGTTTCATCTTTATGTTTAGGGTTTTCTCCCCGGGTTCAGGTTTCTTGCAGACTCCCATGAAGTTGTCCTCCTGGATTTCTGCATAATTTTACCCTTACAGGCCAGCCTTCTCTGGCCTGTTGCAAAGAAGCATCCCCACGTCATGATGAGGTTACCATGATGCTTCAAGGTGAGGATGGTGTGCTTTTGAATGTGCAGGATTCCAACATGATGGCCAAAAAGCTGAATTTTGGTCTCATCAAACCAGAAGACCTTCTTCCAGCCGACTTCAGAGTCCTCCACGTGACTTCTGGCAATCTCTAGCAAGATGGTGTTTAACAGTTGACTTTCTCTTTGCCACTCTCCTATAAAGCTGCTACTGTTGAAGCACCCAGGTAGCACAGTCTACAATCTTGACCACTGTAGCTCGTGACTCCTTCAGAGTTCTCAAAGATCTCTAAGCCTCACTTACCAGGATCACGCAGAGTTTATGTGGACAGCCTGCTCCTGCAGATTTACAGCTGTGTCGTACTCTTCCCATGTCTTCATGACCAATTTAACTGGATATTCAGTGACTTGGATGTTTTCTTGCCTCTATCCCTGGACTTGTTCTTTTCAATCCCCTTGTCATGGAGTTGCTTGGTCTATTCTTTTGTCTTCAGGCCACCATACTAATTTGCCACAAGTGTGCCCCTCCAGATTGTTCTTTATTTCACCTTATACAATTTCTTGTATTAGGAATTTGTTAGTTTTTGCATACCCCTTGGGGTCAGAGCGCAGGGTCAGCCATTGTACTTGCTCAAGGGCCCAGCAGAGTAGGATCTCTTTTGGCAGTGATGGGGATTCGATCCAGCAACCTTTGGGATACCAGCGCAGATCTTTAGCCTCAGAGCCACCACTACATTTAGACTACAATCAGCTGAAACCCCAGACAGGTAGCCCCCATTTAACTAATTGTGACTTCTAAAACCTAAAGGCTGCTCCAGTGATGACTTCGGTGTGTCGTATTAAAAGAGGTGAATACGTACGCAATCAATTATTTTGTGTTTTATGTTTGTAATTCATTTAGGCCACTTTGCAGAGATCTGTTTTAACTCTGACATTAAAGAACCACTGAACAGTGTCAAGAAGCCAAACGGAATCCACTGTGACTCAGAGTTGTATAACAAAGTGCCTACAAAAAGTAAAGGGCATATCTCAGCGCCTCCAGTGTTTTTTTTTTTTTTTTTTTTTTAGAACATTGACACAATGAGATTAGCGGACACAGACTGGACTAAACAGTCAGTCAAAAAAGGGCAGTTTGTGCTTC
Source organism: Erpetoichthys calabaricus (assembly GCF_900747795.2). NCBI lineage: Eukaryota > Metazoa > Chordata > Cladistia > Polypteriformes > Polypteridae > Erpetoichthys > Erpetoichthys calabaricus. Next base: position 157,905,552 of record NC_041404.2, read on the forward strand.
ACCGTCCACCACCGTGACTGCTTCAGATGCAGACAAAGGGCTACTGTGTAATGTTTGGAGACGTCAACTAATAAAATGCACCCCAACTCTCCAGTCCTCTCTACTGCCCCAAATGCTGGCACCAAGACCAGTTTGATTCATTTATTTATTTACTCTTCACAACACATTTCAATTCTTGCACATCAAAACACATCCTTTCCTTCATTAAAAATATCCACTCCACTGGACGTCTCTGCTTTTTTTGTTCAGCTTGTAGTGTACAAAGAATTGCTGCATTCATGGCATCTTTAATTTCAGAAAATAAAAAGCAGACTGATGGGGCCGAAACACCCACACCCTGCAGGCCACAAGGGAGCCAAATACCAACTCAGTACAAGGAAAAACAAAGGAGCAAAGCCTTTGATGAACATTTCAGACTGGAATATTTCACTTTATAGGGAGCAGGGAAAGGAGGACAAACCGATGTTCCGAGTCTAAATTTCCAAAACAGGATGGTCACCTGGTACTCTGAAGAGAAGAGTGACATGTTAGAAGGCTGTCAAGACTTACTTCAATTGATAAGAATTCCTGGTGTCCGTGCATCCTCCTCTGTCATGTTCTTAAGATTTCTTTCTGCTTCATCTGTAGACCTAATGCACATAAAACACTCATTTTAGTGGAACCAGCAACACTTTGTCAGATTTTCTATAGTGCCTTTCAAAGGTTCAGAAGGAAATACAACCTGATCTGCCCCTTGACATTACCTCACTACCAGATCCTACATCCGTGCAGTTGATGGACACTCTGGGAAGCCAGTTGGACAAGTCTAATTGGACAATGAGGGGCTTTAAAAGGTTAGCATTATTTTTTCCCCTTCTCAATCACCCATAAGTCAATAATGCAGTGGATTTATAATTGGACTCCTTCACTCTTTTCACACTTTGCATTGAATATTCAACTTTGCGGACTGCTGAGTGCATCATTGGCAGCTCTCTACCCAGTCTGCAGGAGATCTATACCTCACGCTGCCTTCATAAAGCCACTAGCATCATGGCTGACCCCCACCACCCCTCCCACCAACTGTTTACTCCTCTTCCATCTGGAAGACGACTCTACAGCATCAGGAGCAGGTCTGCGAGATTGTGCAATAGTTTCTTTTCCCAAGCAGTCCGGCTCCTGAACACCATGCTGCCCTCCTCCACACTGGACTCTTTACTCCACACACTCTGGATTACATAATACTACTTAATACTGTATATGTTTTTTAGTTTTATATATATATATATATATATATATATATATATATATATATATATATATATATATATATATATATATATATATATATATATATATATATCTTGTGTACTGCACCTTTTGACTCTGGAGGACGATATTTCGTCCCACTGTGTACTGTAAGTATATTGTTAGGATGACAATAATGCTCTACTACTACTACTACTACTACTACTAAATTGCAAATCTTTATGAAAACGTGTTTTTACTTTGTCATTATGGGTTATTGGGCAAATGCGGCATAATTATCAAATTTATTAAAAATCAAAAATTGACGTATCTTATTCATGTAATGATTCACACCCTCATTTCAGGATTTTGCAGAAGCTCCTTTGGCAGCAACTCCAGCATTGAGTCTTCCTGAGTAAGTCTCTACAAACTGTGCACACCTGGATTTTTATCATTTTACTCCCTTCTTCTTGGTAGATCCTCTCCAGCTCTTCTATAAACTTCCATCTTCAGGTCTCTCCACTCATGATCTATGGGCTTTGGCTGAACCACTCCAGGACAGTCAGAGACTCACCCTGAAGCCACTCGAGCCTTGTGTTGGCTGTATGCTTTGGGTCATTGTCATGCTGAAAGGTGAACTGTCGCCCCAGTGGATGCAGGAGGTGGTGCAGGTTTTCTTTGAGGGAAGGATGAATGCAGCCAGTTTCTCTGTCACTGCCACTAAGACGCACCCCCATAGCTTGATGCTGCCACCACCATGCTTCACCATAAAAGACGGTATTAGGCAGGTGATGAGCATTGCCTGGGATTTGCCAGATATAGATCTGCCCAAAGAGAATAATTTTGTCTTAAACCACAGAATCTTTTTTGCACATGCTCTTGGGTGAAAGGCACATGAGAGCATTTAAAGGACCCCAAGAGTGGCTTCTGTCTAGCCAGTCTCCACTGCATCCACTAAATAATGTCATCTCCAGACAGAAGAGCAGCTTCAGCGACAGACTGCTGTCACTGTCCTGCTCCACAGACAGATTGAGGAGATCGTTCCTCCCCCAAACTATGCGACTCTTTAATTCCACCAGGGGGGGTAAACGTTAATATTTAACATTATACATAGTTATTGTCTGTTTTTTTTCACCTGTATTATTATCATTCTTTAATTAAATATTATTTATTGTATCAGTATGCTGCTGCTGAAGAATGTGAATTTCCCATCGGGATTAATAAAGTATCTATCTATCTATCTATCTATCTACTGACACCTGATTGATGAGAGTGCTGCCGTGATGGTTGTCCTTCTCACAGGTTCTTCCATCTCAGCAGAGGACTTCTGAAGCTCAATCAGAGTGACCACTTAGTTCTTGGTTACCTTCCTGATCAAAGCCTTTCCTGTCCAGCTACTCAGTTTGGCCGGATGGCCAGTTATAGAAAGTCCTGGTGGTCCCAAACATCTTCTAATTCACAAATTATTGAGGCCACTGTGCTCCTGGGAGCACTCAAAGCTTCAGAAGTGGTTTTATACCCTTGCCCTAATGCATGCCTCGCCACAGTATGATCACAGAGGCCTACAGAGAGTTCTTTGAATATTGTGGCTTTGGTTTTTGTCCTGACATGCAGTATGAATCGTGACACCTTATATACACAGATATGTGTCTTTCTAAACGATTCCAAATTAATTCAGTTTGCCACAGGCGGACACCAATCAATTAGTCTCTGGACACATCTCAAGGAGAATAAAACCAAAAAAAAAAAAGACGCGCCTGGCCACAATCTGGAGTGCCACAGCAAAGGGTCTGAAAACTTCCATGAAGGAGATATTTTGATTTTTAATAACTTTGCAAATATTTGTGAAAACTTGTTTTCATTTTGACATTATGGGTTACTGAGTGTAGTTTGCCAGGCAAAAACGGAACATTTATGTTTTGTGACTTAATTTGAAATGGAGAAACTGTGTGGAAAGTGAAGGAGTGTGAACACTTGGTGAATCCACTGCATGTTATGCACATTTGTTGTGTTTGACTTTCTATAGTGGCTGATGTTTTGTTGGCTTGAGGAATGCTAAGACACTTCAAAAGCACTACATAAAATGAAATGGCAATATTTTGAAATAGTTGTGCATAGGGGCGGCACGGTGGCATAGTGGTATAGTGCTGCTGCCTCGCAGTAAGGAGACCTAGGTTCGCTTCCTGTGTCCTCCGTGCGTGGAGTTTGCATGTTCTCCCCGTGTCTGCATGGGTTTCCTCCCACAGTCCAAAGACATGCAGGTTAGGTACATTGGTGATCCTAAATTGTCCCGTGTGTGTGTGTGTGTGTGTGTGTGTGTGTGTACCCTGCTGTGGGCTGGCACCCTGCCCAGGGTTTGTTTCCTGCCTTGCGCCCTGTGTTGGCTGGGACTGGCTCCAGCAGACCCTCATGACCCTGTAGTTAGCATGTAGCGGGTTGGAGTTGGAAAGGATGGATAGATAGTTGTGTATAAAGACATAATGTGTATGCAACAGGATTGGGCTAAATCTGGACACACCACAAGAAACGATCTTGCAAATTATCTGTCCAAAATGTTGAAATCACAACAGTGAGTTGGTTTCATTATTGCCTTTTTTTTGAGGGGTGTCTCAAATAAAGGGAAAGTTAAATGTTGGGTTTGCATTTCTATCTGGTTTTTAAATGTCTGTTTAAATTATTTGATATTATTGTAATGTACCATATTTCTTTATTCTTACTTTATAAGAAGTGGTAGGCTTCAAACACTGAGTTTGTTTAAAAATATAAATTCCTGAAGTGCCATAATAGTTTGTAAATACACTTCAAAAATGCAATCATAACTCTATTTTGTATAAGCTTGTTTTTTTCTCAAGCAACATAAACTAAACTCGATGGTGGGAAACATGTTTTTTTATAGGTCAAGTGGTCCGATGACCAGTATCTACTGATGTATTTCAGAGTTGCTTGAAGATGCTGCCTGCCCCAGAACAAGGAAATTAAAGCTGCTTTTAATAATTCTACCTGCAGACGCTCACATCTTTGGGGAGTGCCTCAAACAATGACCGGAAATAACAGAGCCACTCCATGAAGATCTTTTTCAGATGTACTGTATATAGCGAATACAAGAACTGATCATGGTGATCGAGATTGTTTTTCTAAAACAGCTTTCACTGCTCAGATGTAGAATTGAAATAAAAAAAAGAAAAAAAACATCCATCCATCCATCCATCCATCCATTTTCCAACCCGCTGAATCCGAACACAGGGTCACGGGGGTCTGCTGGAGCCAATCCCAGCCAACACAGGGCACAAGGCAGGAAACAATCCTGGGCAGGGTGCCAACCCACCGCAGGACACACACAAACACACCCACACACCAAGCACACACTAGGGCCAATTTAGAATCGCCAATCCACCTAACCTGCATGTCTTTGGACTGTGGGAGGAAACTGGAGCGCCCGGAGGAAACCCACGCAGACACGGGGAGAACATGCAAACTCCACGCAGGGAGGACCCGGGAAGCGAACCCAGGTCCCCAGATCACCCAACTGCGAGGCAGCAGCGCTACCCACTGCGCCACAATGTTTGAATATTTGAGCCATTTCTGCTTTTGAGAAAACTGAAGTAAAGTAAAGTAAAGACTGCATGCAGAAAGGCTTTGTAAGTGGCTATTAAAGTCCCAGCAGTAATGCTGAATGGGTAGCAGGGGGCACATATTTCCAATACCGTGTCATGGATTCAGATTCAGTCTGTTCTCACTGTTTCTTGGGATATCAACTCCATCCAAACCAAACATAACCCTGAATCAAGATTTACAAGTAAATACCTGAGCGATGCAGTGAAAGGGGCTTCAGAGTGAAGACCACAAGTAAACTGCATGTCTGTGTAGACTTAAAACGTCTGGAATTGCTGTTTGCAGATTCTTTAAGAGAATTTACTTTCCAGTACAATGATAAATGTAGACATGCTGAAGGGCATTTCATTCACTCTTTGGCAGCTTTGAGAATTTCACTCCAGCCACGTCAAATCACACACCACAATGCAAGTCCTTACTCTGCTCGGGTGGTTCAGCTTCTGTCTACAGAGAGGATTACTAAAAGGTCCAGTACCAGAAATGTAACGAACAGAAATCACGGCTGAACAACATTTGATGCTAAACGTTGCTCACAAAGGCCCTTACAGGTTCTACAGGAGCCCACTCTGGGCCACTTGCATTGTGTAATGCAACACTGCTTGGAAAAAGACAACGAGGTTCACAGAAAACAAGAAAGGGGAATAACAAAATACCAAAATGCATCTCTAACAACTGAAAGACACTGTCAAGATTACTGTATGGTATGTTACGAATAAATGAAGGAGTAGGAAAAGACATCAACTGGCTCTGCTAAAAACTATAGTGGAGATTGTCTCAACATCAAAGTGCAGTTAACCCTTAACTGCATCATTCAAGAATTTTTAAACATTAATTTTCATTATCTATTTAACAACAGCGGTGTACGATGGTGATAGTTTCAAAATGCATTTTGTTTTTGCATTTTACTATGAGAAACATGCAATGTATGATGGGTTGTAGGAGTAAAAATGCATTGGTATTGAATGTCTAACTGAAAGACCTTAGATGAAGGGTATGACATGAGACCACTGGATTGTGAGAGGCCCTCTTAGACATACACTGGTCGATGGGTTGTTATTTGGTCCGGTTAATAACAACACTCTCAACAACTAAAAGCCTTTTGGGAGTCAGGCTGCACAATGACACGCTCTTCAAGTACCAAACTTTGACATATTTACCCCAAAAGGGCCCCCTTCTCTCCATTCTTGTGTTTTGTAATTTTGGCAAATTCTGGTTAAATACACTCTGTATAGCTACTAACAAAAACAGTATTAGGAAGAGAAAAAATAAAGATGAAAAAGTTCAAGCAGAACGAGAAAATGAATACTCTTTACATAGTCCCTGCTGCTGTGTGCATATGTACACTTCTTATAAAGTACACTTCTTATAAAGACCACTGCTATAGAATATCAAAAATGAAATTAGCAAATTATAAATCTACAGCAAATAAACACTCAGAGCAGAGGTTTGCTCTTAAGGCTCTTTGCTGTACTCTTCAGTGACAAGTACCATGATGTAAAAAGATGTCAAGCAGACAAAAGATTCTTTAAGATAGACAGAGAGGGAGGGAGAGAATAATTCTCACATTAAGTAGTCTTTGACGTCTTCCATAGTGATATCCCCTGTGGTGTCCAGAGTGATGTCGGCGCTGCTGTTGGGAGAGTCGAGGCCTGATGAGGACAGCGCAGTCTGCACATCTTCTAGTGCTCCTGTGGGGAGAGTGAGAGACTGAGTACAAGCAGGCACATGAACATGCACCCACCCACTCAATCAAGCCTGGGACCGTGTGGAGATGAGAAGAGCATGCCTTATATTATTTAAGTATATGCCATCAACACACAACCAGAGTTAATAAAAATTATAAGCAACTTTGCACAGGTTGCAACCTGTTTTAGGTTCTCAAATATTCGTATTAAAGATAAGCCAACTTTGTGGTGCCTTAGGATTGGTAATACCACATGTATCTTGCATAGCTGCTCTGCACTTTTGAAGGTTTTTTTTTGTTTTTTTAAATGCTTGCCAAGTCACCAGATGCAACATCTTTCATGCACAATGCCTGTATGGTCACAATGCCCAGGGCAAAGACTAAGCGGCAGTTTGGGTGTGATGCTCAGGTCTGGCATATGCTAAAGTACTGAAGATTCAGTTGAAAAATGGATAAGTGGAGATGCACATCTAAGAATGAATCCTGAGTCACCTTGCACTCCAAATCGTAACCTTAGATCTTCAAATGAGTGTCTGCTTATTATTGCAAGAGCTACACTTAAAAGAAGTGGTGAGGCAGCCTTCTGCTGTTATGCACCTAAAACCTGGAATAGTTTGCCAATAGGAATTCGCTAGGCTAATACAGTGGAGCACTTTAAAAACACTGCTGAAAACTCATTACTTTAACATGGCTTTCTCATAGCTTTCTTTTAGTTTAATCCTGATACTCTGTATATGCATTTAATTATAATTATTATTCATGGTGGCTCTGTAACCCGTACTGACCCCTACTTCTACTGTTCTTTTTCCAGTTTTCTGTGGTGATGATCTGCGCCCCCACCACCCGATCAAAGCACCGTGATGTCCCTACATTGATGGATTAAAGGCCAGAAGTCCACATGACTGTCATCATCAAGTTCTTCCATGTGAACCCTGAATACCATGAGGACAGATTGAGACCACTGATGTCAGGTAGAATGCCTAGAGGGGGCTGGGTGGTCTCGTGGCTTCAGAACCCCTGCAGATTTTATTTTTTTTCTCCAGCCGTCTGGAGTTTTTTTTTTTTGTTTGTTTTTTATGTCCTCCCTGGCCATCGGACCTTACTTTTATTCTATGTTAGTTAGTATTCCCTAATTCTATTTTCTTATTTATTTTGTCTTTTTTCTCTTTCTTCGTCATGTAAAGCACTTTGAGCTACATTATATGTATGAAAATGTGCTAGAGAAATAAATGATGTTGTTGAATGAACTACATTGGAAAGTACATGGGTCACTTGGTAATCAGGTTATGGAGAGGATATTATTAAAAAAAAAGGTATCGTGGCCCAACAAGCATCCTGGAAATGAAACACATGCACAATAACATCAAAACAGTCAGAAGCCCATAGTCAACATTCCACAAAATACTTCAAACGCCATTCAGGTGTCCAGTGCTCACCTTGTGCTTCTCCTAAGGAGCTTCTTTCACTTGATGGTAGCAGTTTATGAGTTCCATTTGCCTGAATTGAGTTAGGGGTGCTATGAGGAAGATAGATACATAAGAGATGAGATAAAATGAAGCATCTACGCAAATCACAAGTTAATGGGAAAATAAAGAGGCTTTTTTTTTTATTTTTTTTTAACATATATATTTCATAGTAACAGTTTTTTTCCTAGTCTCACCACTTGGATTAACACAACCTTTAAATATTGAACAGTTCTTGTAATTTGAGTGCTTGCATGAGAGGTTGTACACTCCAAGTTACAGAAAATCCTCCCAAGACATTGACAAAGCAGGGGCTGCAAGGCAACAAATCTGTCCAACTTGGCTCCTCCGAGGCAAAGCCCCAACCTGGAATATGTCCAGGCTGTCAGAAAACATTACACCCACAGAATGTCACCACTTGGGAATAATGGTGTGAAGCCAACAGAAGGCCTATTATTTTCCTTTCCAGAGGGAAGCAAGACAGATCTGGAATGCTGGTCTCACAAGCATTCCAAGATCGAGTATGCGAGGAAGCAGGGTTGTACACAATAGTGCTTGTACTCTCATCGCCCTGACAGATCTGGCTGCATGCTTAGGGAGTTCAACATTTGAACCTTTAAGACTCTTCAAATAACACTTCAGTAGAATCATAAAACTCTGTATACCAGCACTCAAGTGACATGACAGAGCCAACAGCCGTGCTTCTTGTCTATTGGGAATATGTTTAGGAGCTTTAAAATTACCTTAGCTGTGTGCAGTCATGCGACCTGTCAGTCTCAACAGCACACACTGGCTCTGTGATAAAGCGAGCAGACAGGGAGAAACGTTCAAACTCTGATGGGGATATTAAATAGAAGCCTACAAGAGAAAAATACGGAAAAAAAAAATTCAATACTCAATTTGTGTGCAAAATATAAAGGAGGCCACTCGGCACAGTGCAAATTCTGCTTCTAATTTTAGAAACATTTTTGAACAAGAGTGTTCCCTGTCACTGTTCCTGAGTATCTGTCATGTAAAAATTTACATGTATAAATTCACATGGTTATCAACTCCAAATCATTAAATCAAATTTAAGGGAGATAAACCTTTAAATTTACTGGAAATACAACGGTGCATCAAAAAAAAGAGGGGCCAACTTACCTTGCCCAGCTTTCGTGAACACACATGATGCAATGCCACTGATATCCTCTTTGCGGATGCAGTCATAGCGAACTTGTGGCCGCAGCCCAGGGATCGTGAAGACGTGTATGTCTCCCAAGTTGGTCAGGCACACAAGGCAGTTCTCTGTGTACTCTTCAGCAGATGCACTAACAAAATTAACTAGGGCTACTTTACGGACTCTGCACCCTTCATGTGCCGTCAATTTAAATTTGGTCTTTGCACTGACTTTAGGAAGCATAAACACCTGGAAAAAAATTAATATTCGTTAAAAATAGTGGACTATTCCAGTTTTTTGCTTCCGACCCCCCCACTCCAACCACAATCCAGTATTGCTGAAAAAGAAATAGAAAAGAAGAAAGAAAAAAAAAAAAGAATCTGGAGGTAAGCAAGTGCTGTAATGCCATTAACAGTCTCGATTTGGGTCTCATGCCATCTCTCGTAAATGAGATTATTTGGTCAATTAGCAACCTTCAACTATTTGCTTCTTTAATAAAGTGAGTATTGGTTTTACCATTCACACATGACCATGTGTTCCATTAAACCAAGGGTTCTTATTGTGAATTCTGCCTCAACCCAGTTTAGTACTTCGTACACATATATGTACATTCTTTGCTAATAAATCAATAATCTGCTATAATCATGCCCATTTGTAGCTACTCCTAGTTATATCTGCTTTCCAACCAGGTCACTAAGCTCAACAAGCCCAATGCTCAACATTATAAAATGCTAAAAGGATGATTTTGTTTTCATGCTGAAAGAACCTACGGTACATCTGCTTGAGACTTAAAAAAAAAAAACTGCACTGAACTAGTTGTTATAATCTGAAAAGTTTTTTTTTTTCCATTTTTAAGAAACAAATATAATGGCAAATTGATGGACTGGGCCATCTACTCCATTACTGTATGAAAAAAACAAGAGTTAAGATGTACCTTAAACTGCTCTTCAGACGCAATGAGAACAGAATGGCTGCCTTGCATGTCTGGTGCTTTGGCCAGGTCCCGGGACACCTCATAGGGCTCAGGTAGTGGGTTACCCCTGCCATCCAACACAGCGATGGAAACTACTGGTGCCCTGTGCATCAACTGGATCTCCTTGCCTAGTACAGCTTCCACAGAGTGCTCAGAGAATTTTTCCTGTGATGGCACCTCCAAGGCATAGGCATACACTGATCCAGAATTTGTGCCAGCCCACATTGTAGGCCCATGGTGTGCGCCTGCAAAGATGACAATAGTTAAAAAGAATACCTGCTGGGAGGAACTCAGAAATGGTGGACCTCAGACCTTCTAAGTCTCCACTCTTGGCACTCATCTACTACATACCCTGTTCCAGATGCAGACTTTTTCCCTTCTTAGTGGTTCAAGTGTTACCTTCAATAGAGCTTAACAGAACAAAACTGACTACTTAAGTACTTTAAGGACTTCTTGGAACTTTAAAACAGTAAATGCCTGTGCTTTAAAAGTCCCTTTGTTGTAAAACATGATCGTCTTGTTAAACATTTGTCTACCACACCCTCTGCCTCCAACATTGGTCTTTTACAGAACTGGATGAAACCTAGCTTGCCTAAAAAGTCTTCATCCAAAAGGGCAAAAAAAGAGACAAATCAATTCAATACATGTTGCCCCAGATAATTAAGTCCTAAACAAAGATACCAGAAGTTTAAAAACAGCTGGTAGCTAAAAATACACACCATAAACTGCTACATTTAGGGAGGTTTAATGCAATTTATCATGTGTTCACCCATAGTCTTCAGGGACATATTGTTTTTACACCCATTCACAGCAATTAAATCATAACCACAAGTAAACACCAGCCAACTATTACAGGAGGGTGGTGACTTGGTGTTCTCTTTCTGTACTAAACAATATGTTATGCCAGTTAAAACATAAGCTTTCTATGCAGCTCATCAAATAAAATTAAAAAAGAATCCAGAAGAAATTCCTCCGATTAATGTAGAGCCATGCCAGCTGCACATCTATCTACAAACAATCTTGGCATCCTGCTAAAACTGCACCTTACGCCTTCAAATCAGAGCCCAATGGGTTTTCCTCTCATCTTGAGTGGCAATTTGTGGCTGTCACAAAAATGTTTTTTTTAATTTTTTATTTAACACTCAACACAATGTATTTTGAACTCTGTGAAATATAAAGCTGAAATTGCTCGACTTCTAAAATGCAGAGAAAACTTGGGGGTTGAACTGTAGGATTTGTACCTTCCCACCCAACTGCATGACTGAAATTTGAGTCCAAGTGAGAAAATGTAAGACATGTTACATCAGTGTGAAAATTAAGCTGACGTTACAACTGCGGATACTGTGCTGATATATTCATTTTTAATTATGTCACATGGTCCCTTAATTGATTAGCATAACCAAATAATTGGCTCTATGTATTATGCCAGTCTGCAGTCCTTTTGGCCACATAATTACTTAACCAATCTCGAATGTTTGTCAGTCAAATCAACAACAGTATCTCCACTATGACTGAAAACAGAAGATGAGCCACCCAGTAATCTCGATCACCCACCCAAAAAATCCATGCATCATGTCCGAGAAGGGAGAGGTAAGAGGACTGCACCATCTGATCTAGAAATGATCTAACTCGTTAAATTGGACTGAATTTTCAAAAGAGTGCATACTGTAGCTGAGCTTCTATGCCTTTTTCCCCCCCTTTACTTTCACATTGTGCTCTTGTTCTTATTCTAGCATTCTTTACATGGACTGGATGCCAAAATGACCCCCACTTTGTGCTACACGTGCAGTGTAATATGCGATTTGGAATTACTGTGAAAATTGGTTCCACTTTGATTCACTTAAGGTGAAAGCTATCTGTATTTAAGGAGTGCCAAAAATTTAGGAACTTCACTATTAAATGCAATATGCCTTTGGTCAAAAAAACTTGTTGCAAGTTTTTTCTAGACGTAAACCTGACACTGCCTTTAGGTAATAAAATCTCCCTTGCCCCTAAAGCAAACATTTCCTCAATTGCCACCACCTCCCTGAAAAGTAATTTATAATGCAAAGCAAAAACTAGCGACTTCCAACTTACTAGAACAGGCCACAAAACATGATTCAATTAAAAGTTTGTACGCATTCCTTTTCTGTTGTAACAAGACATCTTTATCATTAATTATTGTAACTATTATTTATCAGTACCACAAAAAAAGTCTAAATGGGGCATGGCAGGGGTATTTGGGACTGTTAACCACAGGGCATTGTTATTCTTTTCTCCTGAGTAGACAGCATAGTCCAATTTATGCACACTAAATGTTTCTTTCCTAATTAAGGACAATTAAGGACAAAGGGGAATTACTTACAGTACACAAATTAAAAGACAGATACAAACAGCCATCACATACTAGTGCATGCTTTTCTTTATTAATTAGCTCTGATTCAATCAAGCTGGACAGCAGGCTCAAGTGAAGACAGTTTCTGCCGCCCTCTCTCACTATTCTGGCTTTTTTAACTGCAGTGAAGCACAACACACTTACACTGCAGATTGGAAGGTGTTTTAGTGGAAAAGGGAATGAAAGATTTGGTAGCATACAAAAATACAAGACAGTTACATAAGAAGAATTACAAAAGATTTGTGCATTAGGCATTTGATCTGAAACCTTACCCCTGGAGCAGTATGGTACCATGGCCATTTCCTTCACCCAACTTTCTGATATTGTATCACTAAAACGTTAACTGGATCCAACTAGAAATGCTCATTTAATTAATTCCATGCTGTCTCAAAACCCATTCCCAAGCCATGCTGAACTGAACAACTTACTGTCTCGCAGGTACGTGTCCGCAAAACATAGGCAGCGCACCACACCGGAAAGAGAATCGTCTGCTGAACGGGGCTCTATTCGCCGCTGGACTGGTGCCACCTCAACATCATGGGGTCCAGCCTGCTCTGCCAGATGTGCATTAGCTTCCTGCACCTGGAGGATGCCCATTTAAATACAAGTTGGAATATTGCCAGAAACAGGAAGAATCTGAAGAACTCTAACAGTAAGTGTACACAAGAAGCTCTTTAAATTTTTTCTATAATCCCTCAGAAATGGAGACACAAGTACATCCACAATATAGGATAGGATGGTTAGAACTATCAAGTACAAGGGGTACTCTGAAATCTCGGTTTGCAGTTACAAAAGTACATAAACAAACCAAGTTGGATAGCTACATTAAAGACTTCAAATCAACTCTTTAAGATCAAATTATTTTTTTTTTGTTTAACTGTACATTTGTAAGATTTAGGCCAATCAGACATTTCTAAGTGTTCGTCTGAGGCATCTACTGAAGACGGGTGCCAGCATTTTGAGAAAAACACACAATGCCACATGAATAAACAACCCATCAGAACAATACAAAAAACTTCCAATATTCAGTTTTATAATTTCACCTATCAAAATATAGTAAGACAATTTGAAAAATTAAACAAGATAGCACTTCTGTCATTACCTTACCATTTTACACAAATGTTTGGAAGCAGTTCTACATTTTTTTTGCTCTCAAGTCCATTACCGCAATGAACGTGTTTTTGGCTCATTGTAAACAGCTCTGCAAATTAGGGAGCTAAATCACATAATTCATAAACAACTAAATCAGCCAGAGGTGAATACTCACACATAGAACAATGTGAATAATTTTTTTGCCAAGTTCAAAAAAAACATTCTGAATTTTTTGTTTCAACCACTGATCTCCCTAAACTTCTGTTTTAAAAGAAACATGTCAGTGCCACATTCATTTCAGACATAAAGCTCTCATTCTATAGTAAACTGTCATAAATCATTTTACTTCATATCAGATACTTTTTAAGCCTATGCTCCTGTGGGTGGCTACAAGGGTTGACTCAAAAAGATTTCCTTTTTCTTCCACAAATTTCAGCATAAGAAGAGTTAGCTTGCCCAGGTTAGAGTCGTTTCCAACTTAACTTACTTTGCTAGTTGGGCTGTTGATGGCCACTCGCTTCTTTCCAGACACTCTGCTTTTACGGATTCGCCTAAATGACTGGCGCAGGGATTTCTTCAAGGACTTGACCCGAGACAGAGGGCCTTCCATAGCCAAGGAATCATTGGGGTGGAGCGTACACCTAACAGACAAGAAGATTTCGAACAAGTTCAGCATGTAAAATTTAAAATGGACAAAAACAAGCAAACATCGGAGTGATATTGTGGTATGGAATAGCAAAAAGAACTGCCAAAGACACAACTGTGGAAAGCTGCTTGATGACCATGTGGTAGAGGTAACTTTGCATTTATGAAGTGTGTGGAGTGCGAAACAGTTAAGGTGTCTCTGAAGGGATCCTCAAGTCATGACCTCCACAGTTATATGTTGGTAGGCAAAAGACAATGACTAAACTCCTAAAGAAACCATGTAATGCAGAGAGGAGGGCAAAGTATCCACACAGACTGTGTTCACAGCATGTTGTCCAACTGCATTTAAAAAACTCACTTTCATCAATAGTCACTTTTCACAGCTTCTAGTGCTTCGCTTAAAATACGAAACCTTCATACACTTTGCTTGGATGTCCGTGTTTTTGTTGAAGCCCAACCTAATCCAAACAGCAGTATGTAAACAGAATGAACAAAAAAGTAGGAAGACCACTGATGTAGGTAATGGAAGGCACAGGGCATGTCAGATATCACTGCATAGTTAGCTGCAAGGTCTGTTGTTTATGAGAAAAGGTCATCTAGGAAAACACCAATGCAGGCACCAAAGGCATTTACCTGGCAAGCACTGGGCTGCGCCGGAGGTAATCAAACAAACCAAAGCCATGACTGGTTCCAAAGGCAATTAGGTTCCATTCAGCATTCAGAGTAACTGCAGTTACAGCTGCAGGAGGCATACACTGCACCAGAATGCTGGGCTGAAAGCCAGGTTGGAAACACACTGGGCCGCTTTTGGGCGCAAGTCGATCATGCCCTTTCCAGGTGAAGCCTTCCCGATCCTGCAGAAGGTCCACTGTGGAAATATTGATCATGTGTTCTGATTTGTCATCATTCAGCTCCATAAGCAACACCTGAAAAAACCATTGGGGGAAAAAAAAACCATTAAGGTTGTTCATACGCCATGATATATTGATAAAACCATATAAAAGTAATCATGGTTGATATGACTTTGAATTGGAAAAAGTTGAAGCTTTACTTAACCTGGGCAATTTTGTATTCAGCATAAATTAATTCAGCATTGTCCCAATAAAATATATCACATTCTCCAAAAGTTAATAACCAACAAAATACAATTATTACCTGTCCAGCTGTACCAGCTACCACTAGCTTGCCACTGTATTTACATAATGAGATCTTCTGTATTCCCAAACGGGGATCATCACTGTATGGATCAAAACAGCCAACCTGAAAAATAGCCCCATATTCAGTTTAACTTTACAACACAACTGCATTTTAACATTTCTGACCCATATTTTATATTATACAGTACATAAAAGAGTATATATCTCAAAATAATAAAAATAAATTAATTTATTATTTCTGCATATACTCCAGAAGATTTTATACAGATCTGATACTAAGGCCTTAAAAAGTGTGCACAAAACTTTTTTATACGGGTGATCTCAGGTATCCAATGTAAATAACCTAATATTCTCAGACCTACTAAATCTAATTTTTGTTCATGGAAGCTGCTGATAACACTGGGCACAGACAAAAACCAGTTCTCTAGATAGGGCACCAGCACGTCACAGGTCTTACTGACACGTACATCCACATTCTTGTCAGTATGGAATTACTAATTAACAAGTCATGCACATCTTTGGGAATGTGGACAGAAAACCATAAATCCTGGACACTCAGAAAAGGGGATCAATATCCATGTGAAGCTTACATAACAACTGGGCATGGGTTTCAAACCTTCTACATTAGACCACGAGGCAACTAACCACTGAGACACAGTAACACTGCATCAATGGAAATAACCAACTTTCATACCACAATTTAAATCCAATACAATACATAATTTCTCAAAAGCAATTTACAACATGTCTGAGTATTATGTTTGTGAATACACTACTTTAGACACCTTAAAATCTGAGGATATTTATGTATGTTTAACTTCTATTTAAAAATCAATCGGACTATATTTAAGAGCTCAGAAAGCAATGGGGAGCCAACTGGCTTAGCTCAGCAGGTCTTTCACTCTAACAAACCAAATCATTCAAGGCCACAGATCCCAAAGATTTATATAGTCTGCATTAAAAAAAGTATTCTTTTCATTCAAAGTTCCACTTATCTTAAAAAAAAGCTAATGATAAAAGATAACTACATAAATATTTGTTTCTGAGGTGGTAGTAAGTATTTATGTATGTACTGAATATTAGTAAATTCTAGTAATGTGTGTTATAAATGTGGATCAACATAAAAAGAAAACAAGTTGATTTAAAGACAATTTCAAAATGCTCTTTTCATTATTTCGTTAAGTTTTGTGTGCTCTGAGCCAGTCCATATGCCAAAAAACGTGTGTGCTGGATTGAATGGCAAAACATGCCTGTGTGCTTGCAAACGTGTCCCTAAATGAAATACCTCCTTGCCTAGTGCTCAACACTGCTGCATAAACTCCAGTACCAGATTATTCTAAATTTAAATTAGGCAGATTTTGAAAAATGGATGCATGGATGGGTAAATTATGGCTTTAGCTGTATGGTGCCAGCTGTGTGCCTGAGCTGCCATTAGACTTTCCACCCAAAGATTACTTAAAATTTAAATAAGCAGATCAAGAAAATGGATGGATGGACAGTTAAATAATGAAATACAGGGATTATTCTGTCTGGGCAGTGAAATTTTAACTACATGAGTGACATCTATAACCAATGATAGAACTTACCTTATTATATTTTAAATCTTAACAGCTAAAATGGCTGGACATCTTTATGTTGCCAATAAGCTTAGGGAATTTGTCCCGTTCAACACTTGTTTGATCAATAAATGAAATATGGGGTGTTTTTAGATCATATTGCATTACTAAAGCAAGCCAACTAACATCAATTCAATTTCTTAAAATGAACATTTTGAGAGAAATAATGGTCTTTTCAAATTTGTTTTCAATCTGATCACAGACAATGAGCTGCTCTTTCGTATATGGTATTCGCGTGCTAGACCCATCTTAACTAGGACAGTTGGGTGACCTGACTCTGTTCATATCGCCTCTTATACAAGGCACTAGGTTTTGCTTTCCTAGTCTTACTCCTTATTTTGTAGTCATCGTGGTAGTGTGTGAAAGGCACTATTTGCAATACAAATTGATACATTTTTTTTACATAAATAGAACAGACTAATAGTAAATTGGTCTCATTAGACAAGATATCACAATCAGTGAGGATTTAAAAACACCAAGAAAAAAAGTCCATGTTTCTATTAGCTGTTTAAGTATGAGCTTAACAATACATAGAAGAGGGGAAAGGGGCAGTGCTAATCTAATTGTGTGCAGAGCTCAGCAAATCTGTTTAGTTTTGCAGCTGGTCTGTTCTTAATTATAGCTGAAATAGGAAAATATTCCAGCACAAGCCCCACATGCTGACAGCCCTGGCATGCCAAGTTCAAGTCATCCATTTCCTGTGTGCGCTGGGAGATGAGGAGAGGCTGGAATGATTTCCCTCATCTGCCATTAATTTCTTAACAGTCCTCATTTTCTTCAGTCTTATTTGGGGAAGGGTGATCTTTGTTAGGGACTGTCTCACATCTGTACTGAAGGATTACAGAATGGATAAAAGTAACATTATTGCAAAGACAACTTCAAGTTTTTTTTTTTTTTTTTTTTGTATTGGGGTTTCAGGGTTGTATTTGTATTACAAAAACAGAACTTTCTCCATTTTCCCATGAGAGAAGGCAGGTGAGAGAGTAAGAGGGAGCACCCAGGAACTGAAGCTCTCTTCTTGAGATTGGAGCTTTTCATGTATGGACTAAATACCCCCTGCCTTGGACCTTGCCCTGTACCACTAGAAACCATCATCCAAAAAAGTTTAATAGGTCAGCTGTATTTAAAGATGACTTCATTCTTCAAGTTTTTGAGATCAGCAGACAAAGAAGGTCCCTATTACTAAGCACTACCCACTTCATGGGGATTACATGAATAAACAACTGCCTGGCTAGTACTATAGTTTACAAGAGAATGAGGCATGGTGGAAGTTTACAGTTAACTAACTATGATTTGAGCAGATGAGACTGTGCTGCATTCAATATACCATGTTCAAAGTAGTCAGATCTTTGGCAGCGTGCAAGTGCTGTACAGTAGACCGCCGCAAAGTCACTGTTCAGGGTTCGCGGACTCAGTTGTTCGCGGACTTTTCCTTAGAACCTAACTATTAATTGTTAGCGGAAAGCGCAAATGTCCTCTGCAATTTATGGCTTTTTTCATGGCAATACTGTGCTGTAGAGAGAACAGGAAGCAACCACTGAGAGAAATGCGGTTTGGGATGGTGAATATAGCCAATCCAAGAGCCTTATTCATTTCTCCTTGCTGCTGATTGATTGCTGCCCTGTGACGCGTCTCCAGGCGAGTGTCCTTGTGTTTTCCATTTTGTTATTCTTAAATGCACAAGATGTCGCCAAATCGCCCTGCACCTTCTAAGTCTTCTGGCACTGAGCCTAAGCGCCATAAGAAGTTTAAAACACTCCAGGAGAAGGTTGAACTACTGGATTTGCTCCAAGAACTAAAAAGGTATGCTGCAGTAGCACACCACTGTGGCATTAATGAAAGAACCGCACACTACATAAAGAAGAACGATGCAGCGATCTGGAGTACCGTATCTGTATGTTTATGTGATACTGCCAAAAAGGTAACGACCATATCGTCAGGATGGAATCTGCCTTGGCATTGTGGATCACCGACTGCAGGAAGATGAACATCCCCTTGGACGGTAACATCATTCATGAGAAAGCACGGAAATTGTACCAGCAGTTCGCTACAAGAGACAATGTAGCAACTTCCCATCACAATGTTCCTGAAACCTATAAAGAAAAGCCAGCACGAAACCCCACCAGAGGACCTGTCCAAAGATACGACTCCTCCTGAAGCTCCTGAAGAAGAGGCGCCACCACAGGAGTTTTAAACCCTCTGCATCGTACTGCACAGCTACTTCATCATCATCATCATCAATATCATTCATTGGTGAGTACCCATACTTTTTACTGTATTTTAATTAAATTATTATGTATTTATTCTACTTATAAGCCAAGCAAAAGGACACCTTTTATTGGCTAACTAAAAAGATTACAATATGCAAGCTTTCGAGGCAACTCAGGCCCCTTCTTCTTGCCTGAAGAAGGGGCCCGAGTTGCCTCGAAAGCTTGAATATTGTAATCTTTTTAGTTAGCCAATAAAAGGTGTCATTTTGCTTGGCTTTTCTCTACATTCATAATGGCTAACACGGTACAACACCCTAGTACTTCTACTTATAACAAAGAAAACGACAGCGCATACCAAAGAAAACGCGCTTGCATGAATTACGTATAGCGGTAACATCGGTATTTTACATTCTAGCACCGCGGGAGACATAGTAGTACAGTACTGTACAGTATACCTAAACACAGAATGTAAAGGTAAACCCGTAATGTATTAATGTATTAAGCCGAGTTTGCAACGAAATTAAAGATGCTTTGGGGGCATACTGTATTTAGGGTTTAAACTATAAAAATAGGCATTTAAAAGGCATTTTTTAACCACATCCAAAAGTCACGGTTTTTCACAATTCGCGGGTGCTCTAGGAACGTAACCTCCGCGAATTTTGGGGGTGTACTGTGCACACATTTACATTTTGTCTTGGTGCCACAGGAGTTAATGCATAGAAATTAAATTCTTTTTAAAATAAACCTTCCCTTTCACTTTCCTGTTTTCAAGTAATTCAGTAACAAATGACAGTTTTATGGGCCACAACAGGCCACGCAGAAAACCACCCATCCACTTTGCTAGTGCAAGACCTGATACCTTTCGAAATGGAGGCCACTCTTCCTCACCAGGCTGTGTCAAGCTGTCATTATGCTCGCAGTCTGTATGGAATATGATGGCTGTGTTAAGCTTATACAGGGGTTTCAAGGAAACACCAGATGCATCCCAGAATCTAACAGTGCCGTCTTCATGCCTAAAATTGAGCAGGAAAGAAAGAGGCAATTAAGGAAGCAGAAAGTCAACATTCTGGCTCTTATGAAGAAATTAATTAATTCAAATCGGAATATCTGTGAGAAATCGATGTCTACTCCAGATTTTTAAATTTTCAGTCACAACTTAAAAAGCAACAAAACCCACTGGTTTAACAGTAATTATACAACTAGGCAACTAGGATATGCCAATTAGATAAAAAAAAAATGCTCTACAGACATTCCAGTAGAATCAACCATGTCATAAAACAATTATCAATTAATATACTTCAGTTTCATCAGTGTGGTACTATTATACCCTCCCCAATTTTAAATGGTATAGTAATCTGTTGCTAGCTGGACGGTTTCAAAGTCTACAGCTAAAAGTATACAATGATTTTAAGTATATAGGAAAGCAATTTAATTGCTAGTTACACCACCATGTGATTCATAAAATACATTGTGAAATGCTAAACAAACCAGAATATTAGCATACAAAATTTCAAGTAATCGTCCAGACTCAAAAACTGCCCAAGACATAGTTCCTTACCCAGTTAAAAGGAGACCCTTCTGGATTGGCTCTGGAGCTAAACTTTTCCCACCATTCACTGGCCATTTCTATTTAAAAAAAAAAGTTAAAATCGGTACAGGCAATTTTTAAGTAGTAATTTTAATCACATATTTAATTAAACATATGCCAAAAATGCTGATCCTAGCCATTTAGAGTGCATTAAACAGATACTTAATGCAGAAAACTGTACAACGCAGACCTATTGGATACAGACAGCTTCATCAGCTTGAAGAGATTAAGATTTTACAAAGTATGGGAATGCTGATTGGCAACTCAACATCCCAATGAGGAAAGGGAAACTGTAGCCGTGTTAAGCCCTCCCCTTGAGCTTTTACACAGCAGGAAGTTTAAAGCTATGCAGCCATCTGTCCAAGATGCAAACAACTCATTTGAGAGATTAGAAGGCAATCAGTTCATTAACACTAGCTTTCCAGTTAACACTTCAACCACCATCACAGTGGTATGATGCTCTAATTCACATTACAAGTTCACACAGAAGCTTTCCTTGGATGCAAGAGATGATTGGGCTCTTAAATAACTTCAAAAAAACGGAACATGGCAAAGTAAACTGTGCTTTCTCATTACAATACAAGTTAAATAAAAACAGGGACAGCTGCCATATGTAAATACATGTTAAACCTCCCACAGAAGAAAAAAGATACAGTACGAGAGAAAAATAAAGCCAGTTAATAACCTACAAAACAAAAAAATAAATCAATGCATCTGCAAATACACAATATGACTGGATAAAGAGGCAAGGGTTTAAATTAAAAGGAAGATCTATTAGTCCTTTTTAAAGCTAGTTTTCATCTTTGATGTTTACCTACATATTTGCTGAGTATATCTCAAAAATACAGAATTCATTATTTGAAAACATGACAGACCATTTTTTGCACTTTACAATTGATAAAAAGCAAAAGGTTGTAGGTGAAGACCAAGGTCTATTCATCTGAAAATATCTTTAAAGTTTTAGGAGAACACTGACAGTAGTTACAAATCTCTACAGATGGCATGCAGAGAGCAGTAAAACCATTTGTACCTCAAGCTGAACTGTCCTCTTACCATGTGGGCTTGCTGTGGGTTCTGAACCTCTCCGGCACCAATGATTCTTTCCCAAAGCTTGGCAGGTACATTTGAGATGTGATATGAGCAGGTGATGGCAGAGGAATGGAGAGGGGCAAGATAGGGTGAGGGGATAGTGGGCCACCCAGTTGTCTGAAGGTCTATTGCCACCAGCTCCTCCTCAAGAAGAACCACAAGGGCACTCGGGTCATCAAACTCTGGTAGTATATTAAAAAAAAAAAAGCATATTCAGAAAACAAGCACAGAGCCCTACAAAGTAGCATAATAAAACACCAGAGATCATGAGAAACTGTCCAGCTGTGACTAGTAGTAAGAACACCAAAGCTTCCAATTCAAATTCTAACAGAGATATTTGAAAGACATGGCAAGGACGCTGGATGTACCATGAAATTTACCAAGATGTCAAGCCAGTTCTATAATGCATGTTGAATTCTGAGGAAACAATCTTCATTTAAATAATTTGCATTCATACTAAAGGAAAGAAAAGACAGGTAGCAGAAAAGACAGATTTGTACAGGTGGCGCAGTGGTAGTGCTGCTGCTTTGCAGTAAGGAGACTGTGGAAGATTGTGGGTCCGCTTCCCGGCCCCTCCCTGTGTGGATAGTGCTTTGAGTACTGAGAAAAGCGCTATATAAATGTAACGAATTATTATTATTATTAATATGAAGCTGCTACTTACCATCTTCAGCTGCTGTGCTATGAACTGTAAAGAAGTCGATGACACGAGAGGTGAAGTCCAGGGTCACTTGCGTCTTCTCTTGCAAGACAGTGACACAGTGCCTGTCCCCATAGCTGGCTCTGGGCATACCACCACTGAATAGGACAAATGGGCTTCTAAAGAAATAAAATGCACAGGGAACTAAAGTCCATCAAATGAATGGAAGGATATTATGTGCTAAAGTAAGCTCTCAAGCAGCACCTTAAATAATCACATACAGCATTACAACTACCCTTCTGTATGATGGATGGATTTTGTTTATTTTTTTTACAAGAGCTCAGCCTTTTCAGTTTAAGCAAAAGGTGATCAAGAAGTGACATGATTGAACTTTTTAAAATGATTAAAGGAATTAGCACAGTGAACCGAGACTGTTACTTTAAAATGGACACACTTGGAAACTTGTTAAGGGTAAATTTCACATAAACATTTGGAAGTTTCTCTTCACACAGAGAATGATAAATACTTTAAATAAGTTACAAAGAAATGTACTAAACAGTAGGATTTCAGTATCTTGAGAAAACGTGACTTGATGTCATTTTTGAATTACTAAGTGGATAGGACTAGCAAGCTTTGTTTGGCCGAATTACCTTTTCTCATCCTAATTTTTTCAATGATTTATTGCTCAATGCATGTATTACTTGTGAAGAATTTTCAAGGCCTTTCAAGTTTGGTATGTTTTGTTAACTTCCATATTGCTCTAAATGTAGACCTATTTTAATGACTTAGTTTGCTTGGAAACGTAGAAGAGGTGGTTAGTCTTTCTTCCATGATACCTTAATTACAAGCAGATGAACTTTGGCTACCAAAATGCGTGTCATCTAAGGACAACTTTTGGAACCCCAGTCCATTCAGGTAAGCCATAAAAATGGAAGTGAATTCTTATTTAACCAGTATCCCAGTTCAGGAATAAAGGGTTTATTATAATTTTCCTGTTTACATTTAACAAATCTTCAAAATTGTTTTTCTTTGCTTCAGATAAAAAAAATGCTATTAAATGCGTTGAATTTCTAAAAGAACTGAATGGTGTAGTGGGCCAAAACCCATGCTCCAGGCAGCTAATAAACTAACCTAATCTAGACTTGACACCAATTACATTGAGCTAACCTACAGCTATCAGCTGATCTAACCTGTATGTTTTGGAGATGAAAAAGGAAAGCTCAGATGAACAAAGAAGGAATGTGAAAATAGAAGCCAAGATTTAAACCTGGAAATCTTGTGCAATATGTTTTTATATACACTATAAGTGCTAATTTTAAAAAGTATATTCCAGTTATACAGTTTGTAGTACAATTCAAATATTGAGTAAACTGTTAGTCCAGTTCCTTTGCAAGAGGCAGAGCTTTGGACCTTTGACTAAAAAAGGGCATGTACTATTCGGACAGGCTGAAAGAAATGAACATCGTGAAGTCTGAAGAAGGGTGGATAAGCCAAGATCTAACTCATATCTTCAGAATTTTCCAAGAAATCAGCAATGTTGATCAAGTAGACTTACTTAAGTATGTAATTTACCATTTACTTACAAGGCAGGTAGGAACGGAAAAAAGTGTTTCTTCACACAAGGAGCTGTTCGAATCTAGAATAAACTATGGTGTCTTATAGTGGATACAGATACTGTCTGGATAAGGGCAAGACAGCCGTTAGTTATTGATGGAGTGAATGGCCACTTCTGTAAAATTTGTAAACCTTTAAAACGAGCATTCCACAGACCACAAGATGATCAATGACAAGGGATAACGTGAGGTTTTTAAAAAGTAATGAAAGTGCAAACCACTTGGACCATACGCACTTGTAAATCAAGAGCACGGGGACACAGTTGGAAACTTAAGGGTAAATTTTACAAAAACATTAGGAAGGTTTTCTTTACACAAAGAACGATAGACACTTGGAATAAGTGACCAAGTAGTGTGGTAGACAGTAAGACTTTAGGGACTTACAAAACTCGACTTGATGTTTTTTTGGAACAAACAAGTGGACAGGACTGGAGAGCTTTGTTGGGTTGAATGGCCTGTTCTCATCTAGATTGTTCTAATTTTCTAATAACAGTCTATGATCACTATGTCATCCCAAATTTCTAGCTATTTTTAAAGAGAAAAAAGGCGAACAACAGGCAGTGTGGTACGGTGGTTAAGGCTTTGGACTTCTAACCATGAGGTTGTGGGTTCAAAGCCCACCACTGAAACTGTGTAACCCTTAGCAAGTCACCCTTACCACCCACCTTTGCCACAATTGGAAAAAACAAAAGAAATGTAACCAATTGTATATCAAATGGTTTAAGTCGATTTGGATAAAAGCACTGGCTAAATAAATAAATGTAAATGATAAGAAATGTGACACATCAAAAAAGAGAATATAGACCCCATCCCACCAGTGCACTCGCATTAAAAATGTATTCTTCAGTAAAAACACCCATCTATCAGGGACCCCCCAATTTTGATGCAACAAAAGAAAGAAAGAAAAAAAAAAATCAGCACAAATTTCAGAAGCCATCAATTGTGAAGAAGTTGTTCTTCAGGTTCATATAAGCATTAGAAGCAGGAATGTGAAAAACTGTTCAGAACCGATTAATTGCAAAAATCAAATTCTTGGGAATTATACTAATGGAAACATTTTGACTTAATCCACCTCCTCTCCCTCCAGCTTTGTTGGTCATTAATGAAGGAGACCTTCTGAAAGAGTTAATCTAAGACCTACCCAGCTGAAGAGGTCCTCCAAAGAATTTTGTTGATTGCTTTGCAAGGAAAGGGACCTGTAAGACAGAAGAGGTGGTAAAAGTTATAACACCTAAGACTGTTGGTGAAAGAACAACAGATGGTATATGGCAGAAACATTTAGCAGCAGGGAAGAGGGGTTATGTGATCAGACAACATTTTTATATATCCTTACTTCTCACAAAAAAGGTAAAACTTAGCCAAGCCATTTTCTTTCCTTTACACGAGGAATGTAGAACTTGGTTACAGGAAAAGGCAGACAGTTTTCACTTATTTGAAAGTTTAGTTTTTAGAGGTTACTTCTTTATAGCTGACAACCTTGTATACATACAGTATACATGTCTTTTTTCCTTCTTCATTCTGCAGATTTAAAAGGATCCTCTTTCTCATTCTTGTCAACACTAGTTCCAACCTTAGTGATGCCTCTGCTTAGCAAGCCAATCCTTCAACTGCTATGCAGTTTTAAATGTAGGTAAGACTTTTTTTCTAGCTGCCACTAATTAGGAAAGTATGTAATAAAAGAAAAAAAAAAATCAGCCGCTTAACACTGTTTACTCACTGCTGAGCTTTTGATTTCAAATTCTCTTGTGTTCACTATTTTTCCTTGTCCACACATCTGGATTTATGTGCTTGCTTTTCAGAAATATTTTTCAGAACTATTGTTTGGTTCCTACTGCTTGTTAAAACTTTGCCTTCATTCAGGAACAAAATTACTGGTCTCTGGTTAAGAGTGTGGCTAGAAGAAATACCCACAGTAATATGTGCATGACAGGCAAAACCATTAATCTGATAACAACACAACTCATTTTGTTTGATGTTATTGCATCATTTTAACTTGTTACTTTAAACTGTTTAAAAGACCATTAAGTCATTTCTTATCAAATCAACCTTTAACATGAAAGTTCAATATCTAATTAAGTATAATAGTAGAACAATTTACATTAATCTCAAGATATTTATACTGAAAATTATGACTGAAGTCAATGGCTCAGATTCACAGCGAGTCATAGTCAAGTTTATGCTCAACATATTTTTAAACCACTGTGCTTTGTTTATTAACTTAATATATATAGCAATGTATGACTTGGTAAGTTGTAAGTTATCATCTGCACAGCATGATGACACAGTGGATAACTACTACCTGACATCTCCTGAAAATTTGGTTCAGTTCCCAGGCAATTAACATCTGTATGCAGTCTGCATATTCTTCCTTTGCCCTCTTTTTCTCCAGGGTAAAAGATATAAATATCACAGTACTTTATACTTTTAAACAGAATATAGAATTGGCTTTATATTACAGTGATTGTACTCTCACAGGAATGTTATTTTATTCAGAAAATAAAAAGCCATATATCACACATTCTATAAAAGGTGGTATTCAAAATGATAGATATAGACAAGAACCGACAAAGCAGAACTGTCCTATAAATCCTACTTAGCAAGTCTCTTTACCTTCCCCTTCATCACTCAGATTAATATTTCTTGTGTTTTCATGGATCTATAACCTTAACAGATTCAAGGTGGTGATACAGGCACTATAATAAAGCAAACAAATCTCACCTGTCTAAACCTGTTGTAATTCAAAAATCCAAAAGCCTCACAAACAGGTCCAGGCCTACAGAATTCACACCAATCCACTAGGAAATGTACTAACTCAATGAAAGTAAGTGGAACTGCAAACCACATTTAATGACAGCTCACTGCACATCAAGCAAACATACTTTTACTCTTGTTAATACAGACGGTTTGAAAAACCGAGCACTTTACCGTATGGTATGATAGAGGTGGCAGGCTGATATGTCATTGAGCTGCCACTGCTAGTGGACCACACCATGTATCCTCCATCACTGTGAGAGCTCACAAAATTCTTTGCACTGCGTTCCCAACTGAGGCTTTCCAGTTGCTACAGGGAAGAAAAGTAAATTATGCACAAGAAAAGTTGGCAAAGCAGCAAAAAAAGAACAATAAAATCGGAAAAGAGAAACAACTGACTAAAACAACACAGCATGCATGTAAGTACAACTTTGAAAAAGATGGAAGCAAAGTGCTTGTGCCTAACAGATTAAGAGAAACCCACATTTCTAAATTTACTAATTTCTGCTTAACCCTATGTTCTTTATCCCAGACAGCCTAGTTCCACTTATTCTTCATAGCTTGTAATCTGATTGAAGGAAGAACTTTTTATTTATTTGGATGGCAGCACAGAACAAGTAACCCATTATCTTCAACATGTGACCAATATTTAGGTAATGTGGCTCATGGCAGCAATACATCTTACACTTGTTTCTCCTAAACCAACATGAAATACATATATAGATACCTGATTTCCCAAGAAGTGACTGTCCACCACTCTGGTGCTGTGGTCCCACAGAACTACGAGGCCTCTGCTATAACCAATAAGAATCTTGTCTGGGCTCAGAGGGTGTTCCTGTAGTGACTCAACTGGTCCCAAAGCTTTGCCACATTTATAATCATCTGGAACACTGAATTGGAAAAAGGAAATAATTAAAATTAAAGGTCTGGCCAAACATGATAGCAGTGATGAACAACTTTGGTCATGTAGGGCCCAAATGTTTTTTTTAATTTATTTATTTATTTTTTTTAAAATCGAGTAGAGTCTTAATCTGAGTCAGATTCAGGCCTGGTATTAAATGAATCACTTAATAACCTGTTTTCATGTAATTCATGCATATAAAAGTAACTTTTCTAAAACTGTGTGGTGATGTGAACCATTTGATTACATGACCACATACAATTAGAAACTATTTACAGGATTAAACACTTTTGTGAGAATGACAACTTGGCAAAGGATAGCTATAAAAGGGAACATTGGCATCCATGCCTGTCGGTTACCTGCTTTAAACCACACAAGTCTGGGATTTGAAACCACAAAAAAAAAAAAAAAAAAAAAAAAAAAAAAAGATTTTGAAAAGAGTAAAAAGAAGAAAGATCATGCCATTCATTACTGTGAATAAAAGGATTGCTTAAAAAAGAAAAGCTAATTACTCATTGATAGGTATGCATTTACCACTAAATTATGGTACAGGATCACAGGTGCCCCTCAATGATTTAAGGCAGTGGTTCTCCCAACTCCTGTCCTGGGGAGTCACGGTGGCTGCAGGTTTTTGTTATAGCCAGATTCACAATCAGTGATGATATATGATGACAACTGATCTCATTTAGTTAGCTGTTTTTTTTTTTTCTCTTCCCTTAGCCTGCATTCAGATAAGCATAGTAGTATGATGTTTGTATTTTTAAGACATTTGTGTTTTTGCTATAGCTTTGAATGCTTAACTCTCTTTTGTTGTTTTCCTATTACAGTATTGTGTTTTTTCTTTGTAGTTTACTCCCTTCATTGTATTCTAATAATGACAATTAAAATCAAGTAGAACAGACACCTGGGCAAACAACATTCCACTAATTTAGTAAATATTGGATTAAATAAAACAGAACACCTGGAAAAGCAGAATGAAAATCAGGATGAACACACAGGGGATTGTAAAAAAGTTAAACATATGCAATTAAACAAACAAAGAAAACCAAACTACAGTACCCCCTAGTATATTTCGGAAAAAAAACAAAAAAAAAACAAAAACTTAGTCATGTAATTTTTTGAATAAGTGATCTGCCATTTTGTCGAAAAGAATTTAGCTGGATGTACTTTATTGATGCCTTTGAGAATTTTCAAGTCCTAAATTAGCTCTCCACAAAGCCCACACTGCTCAAGACTAAACAGGTTTAATCATTCGAACCTGTCAGAGTAATAATAATAATTCATTACATTTATATAGCGCTTTTCTCAGTACTCAAAGCACTATCCACACAGGGAGGAACTGGGAAGCGAACCCACAATCTTCTACAGTCTCCTTACTGCAAAGCAGCAGCACTACCACTGTGCCACCTTGCTCTCCTTTGCATGGTTTCAAGTGCTGCTATGTCTTTTTTGTAGCAGTCACTAAAACTACACCTTGTACTCCAGATTCTGTCTCACTAGTGCATTATAAAGTCTGAGCATAATGTCCCTTGATTTACTGTATATTCAACAGTTTTTATGATACAACCTAACATTCTGTCTTTTGTCTCTGCACAGTGCATAGATAAGAATTGTGACAGCATAAATCATTAATTCATTTTTGGAAATTTTCTTGTAGGACACGGTCTATCATCTTATATTTATAATTGAGTTTCCTTTTGGCCATGTAAAGCACTTTGGACTTTTCTATGTTAAGCTGTATTTTCCAAGAGGTTCCCACTTCTGAAGCTCAAGTGTATTGAATTATCTTTGTTGCCTCCTCAGTATCTGTTGTTATCCCTTCAATTTTAATATCATCTGCAAATTTCAGAAGTTTAGTAACTATACCAGAATCCAAGTCATTAATATAAATTAGAAAAAGTAGCTGTCCAAGGAGAGACCCCTGAGGGACTTTCTAATGTTGCGATCATTTGCACCTATTTGGGTGTGCCTCATTCTACTTTAAGGCATTTAATGAAATACTAGTAACTTTTTTTCACACAACAAAAATTGCAATTCTGTTGATTTAAAAATAGTCAAAACATATACAGTACATGTTGTACTGATTGTTAACTTAAACAACTTTATCTATTAATATTGTTAAAATGACACTAATACCCTAGTGTCCAAAACATAAACTAAGGCAAACATTTTCGTGGGGTGTACTAACCATTTACTTACCACTATACTTGTGGATTCAAACTCAGTTTCCAACATGTATACTTTGCATTAATCATGCCAGATATAAATGCTACACACAAAGTTTTCCAAAATAAAGATAAGAAAAATAAGAGTGAAATTAGACAAATATATTTAGGCTGCTACACTCATCGTTCTAAAATTCCTATAAATTACACTATTAGGTAAGACATAAGTCAAAAGAAAGAGTAAGCTGGAACCACTAAACAAAATAAGACATTTTTAAGGAAGGGTTCCTCTTGGGGAAAAAAAACAAAAAAAAAACAAAACTGTATAAATCCTGATGAACTCGGATATATGACCACCTTGAAAATGATCTCTAAAAAAATTTTAGACTTGACTCCTACAGCATTTGTACAATCCAAATACAAAGCTCTTTCCTTTTTTCTGAGCCACATTTGTCCATTTTAGGATTAAGGCAGATCTTGGTGGGATGATACTTTACAACAGAGGTAGGTATGAACTCAGCACAACTTTTCAGAGAAGGATCTATTAGTTCTTTTATAAATGCTTAAATGGACAGAGAGATACATCACATTTTCCTGTAAACATTTTACATGGATAACTGTTAGCTTGGGAAACAAACATTTTTGTTTGTTTTTCTGTAAAAAGCTTTTAGCCTTTAAAAAGCACAGTAAGAGAAAAAACAGACATTTCAAAAAGACTGCTTATGAAGTCAATTTTGATATAGCATTGAACTAGGATGCAATTGATTACATTGATAAAAAAAATAAAATCTATACCAACCCCAGGTATACACACAGGCTATGGGAATTTAGTGAGTTTCTAATTATCTTATCATGCAACTCTCTGGGACTTGAGAATAAGCTGAAATACCTAAAGAAAACATATTGAGAAATATCATGCAAACTCCAGTCTTGTGGAATTTCACCCATTAATCCGTCTCTATCCAGTGTGAGGGTTGTACGAACTATAGCAAACCATTTCCATCCAACGGTTTGCTTATAGACATACTCCCACACTCATCATACAAGGTCAATCAATTAAGCTAACACAAATGTTTGAAATGCAGGAGGAAATCCATATGGACCCAAACAGAAAGTGGAAACTCCAAACCAAACATGACCAGGCCTTTAACTGAAACCAGCTTCTCAAAAGCTGCGAGACTGCAGTGCTAACAGCTGCCTACCATGCTGCATACTTAGATATTTAATAAATGACGGGGTTCATTTTGCACTGCTTTGGCCATATAAGAAATGGCAGTGGATACAATTTGATCAAATTTCAAGATATTTAGGAATTTAACATTAGGCAACTTGTCATGATTGAGAGATTGCAAAATATACAGCCTTTTCGCCCCAAACTACCACATCTACATATTACAGATCATCTTTGTTGTGCCCTTTCACCTTTGCATCACTAGTGGCAAGCAAATGATATAGAACTGTATTATTACTGTAATAGTTGATACGTTCTTTACAAAAAACACATAAAAAGGCAGCATCATAAAAACTATCATTTTCTAATGTCAAATGCTATTTATTATGTTATGTATTCAGTAGAAAAAGAGAAATTAATATTCACAACCAAAATGATTACACTGAACCTAGTAAAACAACAGGAAATGCCAACTCCACATGCTAGAATGCAGAGTGTGGAGCAAAGCAGTGGAGCAAAGGAATAATCTAGATTTTTCACTTTTCAGGTTATGCTAATTTACTTCATCGTTTGCATTCAGCCATTGGCTTGAGGGGAAATAGGGAAACAAAGTCTTACTCCCAAAAGAATAATGCATAAGGCAATGAACTACCTGCAAGAGCCAACAGGCTAAAGCAAAGAACACTCACACACACATACCCACACTCAAATAATTCTGAGAAGGTAGTTAACATAATTTGCTTATCTGAAAAATAAAAGATTAAGCCATCAAATGAAAAAAGCAAGACAATTTCAAAAAAAAAAAAAAAAAAAAATAGCTAAGCCTGGACAGGAACTCGGATACTAGAAGCCGTTAAGCAGTAATGCTTACACTTACACAACTGTGCTGCTCAATTTTAAGTTTTACTTATTGGAATCAACATGCAAACCTTTTGTTCATTTGTCTCTTTACTAGGTTTCAAAGATTTAAAAAAAACACACCACATGTTGAGATTCACATTAAAAGTGGCAATTTGTGAGGTTCATCTTTCTTCTTCTTTTTTTTTTTTTTTTAAATATTATTACAAGTAACTGAATATTCATTACCTGTTGTAAAAACTGTTGCTGGTTCTGTCAAAAATCACAGCTTTGTTTAAAGCTACAATTCATAGACAGGTTATGTCCTTGGTCGAATCAACACATTAAAACAGCCTCCAAACATCATCCAGATTAATTTCAATACTAAAATGGCAAAGGTCAGTGCTCCAATGCAATATAGAAGCGGTTATGGGGCAGCCATTAGATGAAGATAAAAGTTCACATGGCAGTCCTTCGCATTATTTATTCCTGCTTTAGCCATCAATGTCAATGGATGAATAGCAATAGTAGTAGTAATAGTGCCAATGAATAGTAATCTGAAAGCTGCCCATACCTCACACAAACCCATGCTTCAACCGAACATATATAAATGGGGTCTCTCTACCACCCTGTTCGAACAGACACCCCTACAGATTCTCAAGAGGTATCATTCTTAGTCCTATTAAAAACAAGTCAACAAATGATTATACTGTATATGATACATAGACAAGTGCCTCTAAGTTATACAAAGAATACACCTGCAACAAATGTCTGGTTCATCATTATTGCTTTATTGCTTATTAAAAATATCAGGCTTGTTACAGTATAAATATGCAGTGATTTACAACTATTATAAAAGGAAAGGAAAAAAAAAACACAACTCTGCATCAACAACTAAATTGTTGCACTCTTAGCTGCTTTAAAACACTATATGTAAATGGTGTTGTCCATAGATACTAATTTTTAAAATAAAGGCCTAATTGCCAGTGGCACAGTGGTAGCGCTGCTGCCTCGCAGAAAGGAGACCTGGGTTCGCTTCCCAGGTCCTTCCTGTGTGGAGTTTGCATGTTCTCCCCGTGTCTGCATGGGTTTGCTCTGGGTGCTCCAGTTTGCTCCCACAGTCCAAAGACATGCAGGTTTAGGTGCATTGGTAATCCTAAATTGTCCCTAGTGTGTGTGCCTGATGCCTTGCCCAGGATTTGTTCCTGCCTTGCGCCCTGTGATGGCTGGGATTGACTCCAGCTGACCCCCGTGACCCTGTGTTGGGATATAGTGGGTTGGAAAATGACTGACTGACTAATTGCCCGAAGTTTTATAAAACTTATAACGGAAGGTTGCCGGTTCGAATCCCGTAAATGCCAACAGGGACTCTGCTCTGTTGGGCCCTTGAGCAAGGCCCTTAACCTGCAACTGCTGAGCACTTTGAGTAGTGAGAAAAGCGCTATATAAATGCAAAGAATTATTATAGAATTACTGTGGCAATTCCATTGTGAAAGAAAATCTGCACCTTGGAGAATATAGAATTTAATTTTTCTACATAAAGCATTGTTTTATGCCATATTGTATACACTATATAGATTTTACTGTTAATACCCAAATGTAAAAGGGCATTAGGAATAAGAAGAATAAAATTTAAAACTGATTAGCTGAATACACTTTTTTGCCCTGTTCAAATGAATCCTCCTAAATCATAGTTTACATTATTTTTGTATGGCCTCGTTATCAATGGATCTACAAATTCCATTCAAACAGAAAGTTGAACAGGTTGAGATCCCAGCATTAGCATTAACTACATCCACAAACTGAATAGGAGACCTCCTCCTTGTAATATACTTGTATTTAATTGTACTGTCAGTGTCAGAATTAACTAATAACTGGATGTCAAGAAAAACACTTACTGCAATTATATCAAAGCAATGAGAGAACTGCAATTTGATCAAACGTGATGGGGTATGGAATTGACTGGCAAAAGCCAGGAGTCAAACTCAGTGCTAAGAAATTATAATTGAGGCTTAATGCAACATGTCTAGCTGAATCATAGTGGTGGGAATAAAGACAGCAAAAGATATCATAATTTGACATTACCAGGAAACTTTAAGGGAGCCAACTTAGCCAATAACTCCCTGTGAAAAGTTTTTTTGTAGGGAGAAACAAACACATGTAAGACCCTGAATGTTGCAAAATAGAATCACTTCAGGCAAAAAAGCACAAACTCTTGAGGAATCTCCTACAAACTGGATTCAAAACATTTTATCAACTGGATTGCAATCACTTTCTGGCCAGTTTAAAAAGAGCATCTTTTTTTCATGCATCCACTCATACAATAGTTGTTCTACAGAAATGCCCTACAGAAAAATAAATCATGCAAATGCAATCATTCTTTAGATCAGTACATAACTGTAGTCAGTGTCACGGCGATGTCATGAAGTGTGGTACTGGGGAGTGTGGATATGATTTGCACTGTGCCTCCCCTATTGGGATACTTGGCAGCAGTAGATGAGGTACCCCTAGTCCAGAGAGAATAAAATAAAACACAAATATAAGAATAAAGTGAACCACTCACAATGTTATCACACAGTATAAAATAACTGAATGAAGGAAAAAAAAAAAAATTACACAAAAGGTATATTATATATACTTCATTGACAATGGAATTTACAATAGGAATTTTTACAATTTTATTTTATTTTTTTTTTTAAAACAAGACTTTTGAAAAAAGCTGTGATTCCCTTTGGTCCGCTTCATACCTAATTTTAATCTTTAAAACTACCTGCTCGAGCACTTGTATAAAACTACAGAATTAACTACAGTTAAACTCAAGTCATATTAACTCTCCAGCATAACCCAGTTGGTGGTCTCATAATAAATATTCATATGTGTAATGCACTCCTATAGACTATTTAAATTCTACAGAAAAACTCTTGACACATAAGCCTTAAACCCACTTGCATTAATTTTACACTACAATAACTCAACTTCAATGCAACATATTAAATGGCAATTACAAATCTGAGAGCCAATGGTCTACTAAAGAATCTGAACATGGGGCAGTTCTTTAAATTTAATTGCTTTCTCCAGAAACAAATAAAACTAATAAAAAGAACAACAAAGAGAAACAGTCACACACTTTGCACTTCAGTGGAAGACAGAATAACAAAACGCATTGTAATTATCCAAAAACATATTAGTACTCTAAGTTTGCTCTTGCACACAAAATTATATTATTCACATAATAAGTAAACTATGCATTATTTTCCTTTGTAATTATGGCTCTAGTAGATTTAGATCAGCAGGGAAGTGTTTGGCTAGCTTTCCCCGAGCTCAAATTCCATACAGTAACAACAAAAACACTGATCTCTGCTTAAAGGAAAGCAGATATCCTTTTTATTAGCTCTCAAACAACAAGGGACAGCAAGACTTTGGTGTCATTTTGTTCAGCCCTCCATGCAGAATTATTCCCTTCACCCCTTGCAGATCTTGCTGAAACCCCAGAGTGTCTTCTCCAAATAACCAGCAAATTTTACAGCTGGGCTCAATTTAGCATTTCAGTAATCGAGCTAGAAGAATCTATGGCAATATCTTGTGCATACAATATGCAGATATTTTTCGCAGACCATATAAATTTGTGATCTTCACCCAAGCTTCACATAAAAGCTTAGGCATAACTTTAAAACCAACCCCACTAAACCTTCAATGAAGGTGAAAATAAACATCACCAAATAAACAACCCGATCAATACATATTCTAACACCCCTTTTTCAGCTATAGACTGACACAATCCACGGCTTATACAACATTATGAAGCAAGCAAGGACTAAATATTGCTGGACTGCTATTCCCTACAGATCACACTCAGTCACCTACACACAAATACACACATAACCAGAATGGTTCAGAGTCTTCATATAATCCTACTGGCATACAGTTGGGTCCGTAAGTATTTGGACAGTAACAATTTTCATAATTTTGGTTCTATACACCACCAAAATGGATTTGAAATAAAGAAACAATTACATGATTGTAGTATAGGCTTTCAGCATTAACTCAAAGGGGTTAACAGAAATACAGCATAAGCCATTTAGGAATGACAGCCATTTTTAAACATGGTCCCCTTTTTTTCAGGTGCTCTAAAATATTCTCATGTGAGCACAGGGAGAACGTGCAAACTCCAAATTGCTTCAGGGACTGAACGCAGTCTTGGCCAGTTTCACATTATTATATTAAGGCAGTGCCCCATTAACTAAGAAATAGTTAAAAAATGCCACTTATTTTAATGCTTGACAAAATGACACAACCAAAATTAAGTGGATTAAAGACAAGGCATAAACAACATTATAAAAAGGTAAGAAAGCATAGACTTGAATAACTT
Organism: Erpetoichthys calabaricus; assembly: GCF_900747795.2. Lineage (NCBI taxonomy): Eukaryota > Metazoa > Chordata > Cladistia > Polypteriformes > Polypteridae > Erpetoichthys > Erpetoichthys calabaricus. The sequence continues at coordinate 157,941,882 of NC_041404.2, forward strand.
CTTGAAGAAGAGAGAACATATGTTAACATAACCTCTAGAACGCTTATTCACACAATTTATCTGAGGCTCTGAAGTGCTTATTATTCATGAGGTTAAATAACAGAGACAAACACACAATCAAAAGCATATGCAGAAAAACGTGTCAAGAGGGTGTTTTATTTGTATTTTGTTCTACAAAGGGCTGGGTGTGGCTCTTCCTCCCACACATGTTAGAAAGGTGATCAGCTGCACGCCCTGAGCCATACATTAAGGAACAGGCAAGACAGGCGCAGCTGGACCCCCTGAAGAAAGCCTCATCTATCCTTCCTATCCGTTTGGGAAAACAGCAGGACCTGGCAGCTTCACAACAGAAAGCTAGAGGAAAAATGAACAACAGTGCCAGAAAGAAAATAAAACATCCCTGCATTCACAGTGAATTAATACAGACATGAAACTGGACCTGAGCCACAATGTAGGGTTGGGAAGGGGCTGTCTTGCCTCAAAAATTCATTTTATGAGATTTTGGAAAAACCCCAATGGGCTCTTTTCTCAGAGTTTACAAGGAGAAAAACAGCTTTAAAACATCTCAAAAATGAGACTAAACCCACTTCAACAAGCTTCTTTGCTCTTGTGTAGTTACTGTCCAACACGCTCCATCACTTACAACTCTAGCATCTAGCCTGGTGCTAGAAGCATCATGGTTTGGGGGATTTCCTGGCACACTTTACACCTTGTAAGACGAGATGAGCACCACCAGAATGCCAGAGAGCACTTCAGCATTAATGCTGACCCCATGCAGCCCTTCAGGACCACAGTCTGTTTTTTTCCAAGCCAATACTTCCTGCAGTATAATGCACCATGACACAAACCACACTTTATCTCAAAATGTTTCCACATACATGACAAGTAGACTTCCTTGTTCAACCTGAAAGAAGCAATGAGGACAAAGGTGAGGAAGGTGGAAATGCTGCATTACTGAAGAGCAGAGATGCGGAAGTGCTCCAGAAATCCTGCCTTGCAGAGTTGGGGTTGCTTGTTGTTTAGTTAAACCATGTAGGCAATGAGATGTTTATTTTGTATTTTGGTCTTCCCTTTCTAATCACTTCCCTGCACTATTAATTTGATTAAACCACCACCCATGCTTGTTCATCTTTGGCTTCACTGTCGTTCGTTACTCTGGAGTCAGGGACAATTTGGGAACATCTTATTTTGGTTAGTTATATTATATACATACATACTGTATATACACACAATGACATATTATATATGTAAAGCTACAAGTCGCTGAATGACTCATTGATCAGAAAACCAAAAGAAACACTTCACCGATGCATCAATGTCATAGCCCAGAGGCCAGGAAACTATAACTCAGTGACAATGTAACTAGACATAGTCTAAAAATATTCTGGTCCATGGTAGCTATAGAATGGTGTAGATGGTAGCATGTCTGACAGTAATTCAGTGGCATCATCTCACCTGTATCCCTTTCACCACCTTATCTGTGTTTAATATACAAACACACATGCAGAAGAATAACAATCAACACTATATACGTCTTAAGTAATCATTTGAATTTTTTACTGCCATTTCATTATTCTGGAATTTAAAATGTATTATTACCAGTGTAATCAGAATTCAGAACCATTGTTATCTATATTTAGCCTGCATTGTTTTTTATCAGTTTAAATATCTAATTTATTCCCATACAACTGCTTTGCTAAGAGGTTAATATTATCACTTCAGTTCACGAGTATGTGATTAGTATTGTATACAGTTCCCTACAAATTGTATGTACTTCAATGATAACCGTGTTATCCATTCTACAAGAAAACCAAAATGGCCTCATTTACTGCTACTATTATATAAAACATTATGAAAACAAATCAAATCCCAGAAGCTTCATCATGGCATCTCATGAAAAACACGAACAGCACATTACCATGAATAGAAGGGAAGTCTTTAGTTTATACACCTGCTAGTCCTTGCACACCATCCCATATATCTTTCAATACAGATCAACAAGTAGAATATTGTTTTATGTGATAACTTCTCAGATAACAGGTTAGTACTGAACCAGTAACCAGCATTACTTTACGTTTTAAGGTGGTGAGGGGGAAAAAAACAAAACAGTTCAAAGCTCAGAAATCATAACTTGTGTGCAACTCTACCTTTGCATGATCTCATCTTGAAAGAGGGATTGATTTTCCAACAGCATCATACTAGGCAAGTCCAAGAAGTACACTCCTCCACCTTCTGTCCCCACACAGGCCATATCACAGCTCTCCTTCAACAGGATCACTGTGACTCGAGTCATGGAGGCTGGAGTGCTAGAAGACAGAGAAAATTAATTAAATTGAGAATTTTTTATCCATCCAATATACCATATTAATATTGCACCTTTCACAGTCTCCAGCACCAATGTGCAATTCAAGGTGAAACCTGCATCATACATCTAGGAAAGCATCTGAAGAAAACAAAACCATGAGTGGCAAGGGGAAGAAAAAAACATTACAGATGAATATAAGCATGTCTGTATCACACTGCAAAAGTGAAAAGATGAGGTTTCTAGCTGGAGTGACTGAGATTTGTAGTCCTGCATTCATTTATGTGAAATGGCAGGAATCAGAAATACAGTACAACATTTGTGCAAGAAATAGATCTTGGTACAAGTTGTGGTGCCCTGCTGATTTAAAGTTAAAGTTAGAATGGAGGACTGGAAAAGTTGTACTTGCGAGCAAAATTTCAGAGAATGAGGATTCTGGCGGGAAACTCACACATTCAAATAGGACTGAAATTAAATGTGCACAGACTAAAACATGGTCAGTGTTTCATGAGGAGATCTTCAGGAAAATAGAAGAACACTAACAACTGCATTTTAGGTTTTCCTCATGAAAATAAGCTAGCAAACACTTGCTGCCATCCTTCACCTGCCATGCAGTTTTACTTAGGATGAGCTATTGTTAAAATTAGTACAAGCGAAGAGAAGCAAAGCAGTGGAGCTGGTGGGACGGCCTAGGAGTACTACACCAAAGGGTTTCCCCTGTACCACAGAAACCATTGTTGGTGTTCCTGACCATAAAATGCAGCACTGCCCACCAGCACATCACAGATTTCAGCAACCTCTGCTTTGCTTTACAAAGTCCTGCAGCTTGCTGAGACCTCGCTCCTAAATTTCTGGAGGTCACCTTTGAACTCCTGGCGTTTACCCAGAAAGCTATCCTGCTGACATTACCTTATGGGTGTTCTCACACAATTATATATTGATTCAGCTGTTTAAGCAGTAGGTACTTCAATACAAGGAATCTAAGGGTTACGATCAAAGGGAAACTGGCTGAAAAATGCCAAAAGGAACACTGTGATTGACAGCAAAAGGATTGAGAACACATGGTAGTACATGGAGAAGTTGCAAAGTGGGTTTAAAAAAAAACAAATCAGGCAATTATGTAGACTGTGAAAAAACTGAAGTAGAAGATTCCTGAAAGAGCAGTGTTGTAGATGAGAAAGTGGTAAAGCAGCAGGCCAAAATTTGGTGGTATCAGAAATAAAAGCAGCTGAACCTCTCCAAAATGAATAGCCCAGCACACTATGCAAATGGATTGTAAGAGAGGGGAAAAAAAAGAAAAAAACCAAACACACACACACACACAAAATACTGACACCCCTGTATCAAGAAATCTTATTCAGTGTCCAGGGAATGGACTTGAATTCTAGAGAAAAGATGAGATTGGATGAAAGTTACTTAAATATATTGTAGTTTCTTATGTGGGAGTGGAACAATAACACATTTGTACTGAAGCAAATGCATGACAAACATTGCGAGAAGGGAAAAAAATAGAAATTGGCTGCATTTGGAGATCTCTGCATTGAGAGAGTCAGTTTTGGCTAAGTTTGTCTCTCAGTATTAAGAACAGCAATCAGGATAGCAGATGGGGATAGTGACAGATTTAGGGTGTAAAAGGAGTTGTCAGAGATCTGTTCAGTCAATTGTCATTTGACAGTGATGGAAACATGGCTGCCAAGGGAGTTACTGCATTGAGATTCTGTAATGATGGAAAACAGAAAAGCAGAAGGAGAAATCACTGAAAAGAAAAGTGGTATAGCAGAAACGACAAAGGTAACTGCTGGAATGGACTGAAGTGATGATAAAGAATAATAAAAGGTATGAATTATTTTCAGTGCACCGGCTACTGGGTGGAACACATGACTATTATTTGCCAAGAAGTGCATGAGAAGAGTATAAGATAATGATGAAGCAGGTAACCCAAGTGCAAATGGAGTTATTTTTGTGAAAGTAAGGAAGTGCTACTACTTAGAGGACATGCTAAAGGTAGATGGAGATGCAATGCAAAACTGCATGTTAAAGTAAGGAAACATGTCCCAAATGCTTCTTTAATATATACTGTACCTTTAAAATCAGTATTAATGTAATAATATAGTTTAGCATTGAAAGGAAATGTTTGGGCTAACTTTTTAAGTTGCGTTGGAGTGAGAATTGGATCATAAAGGCAAAATATAGTGCAAAGAAAAAAAAGAGTAATATTGTTAATGAAAAATAGAAAAAAAAATCAAAAGCCATTGACACACACATGCAAGTAGGAGGCAGCTGAAGGGTTTAAGTAATGGTAATACCACATCCGACCAGGGGGCGGCAGGGTGCACTAACTGTCTTTCTCCGTTCCCTGCTGACAATTCCACAGAAATCTTTCCGGGTCTGGCCCCCTCGATGACGTCACTTCCGGGTCTGGCCCCCTCAATGACGTCACTTCCTAAATGGGCCTTTAAAGCCGCCATCTTACCACCAAGAAATCAGTTCTGTTTTGGACTCAGTATTGCGAACATCGCTGTCAACTTAAAAAACAGCCAGGGATATTATACGGGTGGCTGCTCCAGACCTTTTTATGATGTCTGATATGTGTTTTTAATCACACCATGTAATGAGGAGGAAGAAAGCGAAGGTAATTAGAAAAATACAGAGCTAACGAGAGGGAATGAATAGGTGAACGCCTATATAGTGAAGAGAGCAAAAGAGAAGGTAAAAGTGATGACAGACGGCATGAAGAGAAAAGCATATCACTCCCCATAATCACTCCCAAAGTCAGCAGAAAGCAGACACTTCTGGGGGATGTCTGGTTAATCTCTATAAACCATGGGACTGAGTAGCAAAAAAAGGGCTGCCTATTATAACAACCTTCCTGCATTCGAGATTATCTTTTGAATAAGATTACTAAAAACTATAAAACTGTAATAGAGGAAAATCTCAAACAACTAATGTGTCATTAGTAAAACCTGCTATACTGAGTAAAACACTCAACAAGTAGTAAATAATCAACCATTATTTGCAATATTTGAAATATTTTGTGATTCACCTGTTGGTTTTAACATTTTTGATTTATTAGAGCATAGGATAATTGACTAAATAATTTATTTCATTGGCTGATAATTACATATCTCCAAAGCTCGTCCAAGTTTCATGATAATTGTTTCAATGTTGAAGGTAGCTCTTGTAAAAATTCCCCAAGCCTTTGAAAGCTTAACTTGGAGTGATGAGATTTTTCTGAATACATAGTTTTTACGGCTTATAATAATAAATTACTTTTTTACATTTTCAAATTCTTTCGTAAAGTATAATATCAGTATTAGAACTCACACCTATACCTTTTACCCATATTGACAACTTATTGAATGAAACGTATTGAAACTTAGGATCATCATGTAGACTTTTTACACACATGAAACCAACGATGACATTGGGGGAGGCAATAACCACAAATTGACATTTTACATTAAAACCAATCAGCAAGGTTACTACCAGTGTCACTGGCAAAGTGCTCTGTAATTTACCAACTCAGAATTAGACACCTTAAAAGGACACTTATAAAACCAGTTGTGGTGGTGGTGATGTTTATCATGAAACATTCCGTCCCATTATTTAACATTATCTCTCTCAGCTCCACATAACAAGATGAGTAACAGATTAATAAAATAGATCTCCACATGATTAACTGATTTCAAAGAGACTCAAATGACATTCTTGATAAACAAGCAATCCACCAGAATGGAAGACAAACATTTTCACCCCTTCCAAAACCACCTTTGCAGCAGCAATGAACAATTGGCACTGAAAAGTGGCTAAAGAGTGGGTTAAGAGTTGCAAATGTACAGAATAAATGCAGCCCATTCACTTATCAAAGCAACATAAAATTGGATTCAAACCAAGTAAAGCAGTTGTCTGTGACATACATTTCACAACAGCTAATGTATTTTTTAGACAAGGTTACAACACCAAAATCATGATGTCACTCACCAAACTACAACATCCAATGACAACATATATACGTTGAAAACACAAGCCCTTATCTCATTGTTTCACAGAGTGAAAGGAGCCTTCACTAGGTCTGTATTTAGAGGAGAGGATACATTGACAACTGGCAACAACTGTGAAGAGTACGTCAAAGGGCTTCAAACAAAGCACAAGTCATCTCTGTTACATCTACAAGTATTTCCATGCTCCTAGAGTAACTTGCAAATGGTTTATGATACCCTCCATCTCGCACACAATGATTTGATATCTAACTGGGTAAAGAAATAAGCTCATACAATCTATATAGCCACCACAAATTTTAAATCGTAAACCGCATTAAATGATCACTTTAGTATTATTCAAGCCCAAGTTATTTCTTCACAATCACATTATATATTAATTTGTGCCACATAAAACTGTTCTAAAGTGAAGCATTCTTTAGAAATCCTAAAAATACTTTGTCTGTTCTTGCATCTTACAATGGGGATCTATGGAACCCTGCATCAACATGTGATAGAAAAGCCTAAAAGCTTACCAAATACATCCATTTTTAAAGCCAAAAATTTTAAATATTGTGTGTCTTGAGATTGCACATATATTGCAAAACAACAATACCATATTGTTTTAAAAAAAGAAAAAAGCAAACCCCTGTTGCGAGATTCAACCATTTTTTAAAAGGAGTCTGGCTGTGAGCTTCACCTCTTCACCAATTTCACAATACGTCTTAATTTCAAAGCCCTAGATATATCCATCCAACCATCCATTTCCGATTAACCAGGGCAAAGTCCCAGTCCAGCAGGAACCTATCCTAACAAGCATCAGTAAAAAGGCTGGAACAATCCCCAGAAAGGGCACCAGTCCAACAAGGGTGAATAAACACAAAACACTCTACAGGGCCAGTATAGCAACAGCAATTCAAACAAGTTTCATCAGGCTGAAGTATAGCAAGTTCAGGACAGATGTTTTAACATAGGCAGAGTGGGCAGTCATTCCTGCCTCATACCACCAGGTTCTACATGGGGTCTACATACAGTCCATTTATACATAAATTGGGTTGATAACTCACCCAAAATGATTCTGTTCTTTTATCACTGTCACCAAAAGCAACTCAAGCATTAAAAAAAAAAAAAAAAACCCCACACACACACACAATAGTTTTGTGGTGTTTCAATCTGCTCTTTTGTACACTAGCTTTTTTAGGAGGTTTTTTTTTTTTTTTTTTTTTTATCCTGTGTGTGCCAGGCATGATGTGGCCAAACGTGGCTCGTCTTTTTTAAAAATCTAAGGCTTTCATTAAAAATGCAGTGCAGTGTAATCAGTTCAAATGTTATGTGTACAAAGTACAATTAAACTCCTAAGTGCCCTTTTCAGTACACTGCCACTCGCTGTGCATTGCTCTTTAGTGCATATGTAACATATGAATACGGCTTGTAAACACTGGGGAAGTGAATGGGTCAGCATTGCATTGTTGTAACTCAATGGCATCTATAAGCGCACCAAACAAGCAGGAAACATTCTTACCTTGAGAAAACAGGACCAAGAATCTGTGATAAAGTGATAACTTCTAGTTTCCTTCCATATAACAAAGGATGCCTTATAAAATGTGGAAATCATGCTTCCTTAAATCAAAACCTTGTCAATTTGTAAGGCTTTTATTTTAAATTAGCATATGGACATGGGGTCCCATAGAACTCAATAGTAAGCTGCTTGAACAGTATTTAAAAAAAAAAAAAATTCATAAAAAAAAAAAAAAATACTACTTTAAAACACAATTTTATGTGTCAAATTAATATAGTATATACCATGCTTGTGAAGAAATAATCTCTAACTTAAAACATACCAAACTTTTCCTTTAAGGTACTGCCAAAAAAAATTCCAAACACTCACAGAACAATGCATTTTCACACACACACATATTATACATACATATATATATTATATATATATATATATATATATATATATATATTATATATATAAAAAAAAAAAATATATATATTATATATATATAAAAAAAAATATTATATATATATATATATATATATATATATATATATATATATATATAATGTGTATATAATTATATATATATTATATAAATAAATAAAGCATTTGTGCAGCTGTCTATCAGTGAAACGTCTAACTATATCACACAGATGTTTAGGACAGGTGCTCAAGAGGGGAACTCATGCAAAGCTAGAACATCTGTTATACTCATAAACCTAAATATTGAGGTAAGCCTATCACCAAGGGAATAGGAGGTGGTACTCAATTACTCTACAATGCATGTTCAACACAAACAAACAGTGCAGTAACAACAGACACACTAAACTTTTAAATAATGAGTCCCCATCAAGACTGTCATCCTCTGGTGTACCACTGTTATCCTCCCAGTTCTCTCTACCTACAATTCTTTCTTCAAACACTCCTCAATTTTCATCAGTGTCACCTATTCATTTTAGGAATGAACATTCACCTTTTAAAGTTTTTATTTATTTATGTTTTTATTTGCCTGGAGATATTTATTAAGATATTCATTAAGCACAATGATCTAATGCAGTCTTAGATGAGGAGGTTTTCATTTCCCTGACTTTATTTCCATTGTCCGTTCCATGCCACTCAGTATCGCCATCAGAATTTCAGTGACAGGTAACAAACACGAAAGTCAGTCTAGTTACTGGCAACTGTGGCAAACATGGCTGTGGGGGTGATGACAATATAAGCTCTGCTCTATCTGGGTAAGAATTTCCTATTTGCAAGCTGATTGACAAACAGGTAGAACTGCTCGATTTTATCAGTTTTAGTTTCAAAGTCATTTGAATTTACACATGCCTAGTTTGTGATCTTTGTTGAATCTGTAGCATGATGAAATTGGGTTTTGAGATAAAATGTTTAGGAGTTGGAGTTTTGTATTTCTAGTTCACTTTTGGCTTGTTGTAGAAAAGGCACTGGGATTATAGTAAGAAAAAGATAACTATTGTTTGCCACTGTTGACGGAGTTCCTGCAGGGAAGGAGAGTGGAGCGTATTTACCAATAAATTCAAAATAGTTTTGATTAAGTGCCACCGTAATCTCTCTATACTGCTACTCACTTTACAATTTAAGATGGTATAATACTGTTCCATAGAAGCATGCAAGAAAATTAGAAACACCAGAGTAAAAACTAAACACTGAAGGGCAATTACAAAACATGGGCATAAAGGAGCCCAGTGTGTTAAATGGATAAAAATGACAAGGTCAGAGATTGATCCCTAGGCTCATCATTCACATGGGGAGGAAGATAAACAGTGAACAAATTTTGATTGTGTTTGATGATATTTTAAATTTCTTTTATCACCTAAGAGATATTTAAAAAATAAAATTGAACTCCCTGCAATAGAAGAGAAGTTCTAATTCTGTCAGTAATGATTGATGATATGCCTTACATAGTATTGAAAATAACCTTGACACTGGTGTCCAACAAGAGAACAATATGGGGCAGAATTTATACAAAGGCTTGGATGTAAAAGCAGATGAAAAAAAAAGATCAAAGTTGAAAATAAGAGAAAAAATAGATAGAGAAGGAAGATCTTAGAGAGATATTTTGATAACTCAGGCCTTTGAACATTGCTATTATAATAAAAAAATCTTCGGAGACAAGAATTTATCCTGCGACGAGACGTGATCTTTTGAAGAGATACACTTTCACATCCCGCGAGATGAGATTTTGTGCCAAGAGATTTAACCACTGTTGGGGCCTGAAATAAAAGACAAAGAGTAGATAACAAAGTAGAACGTCAAAAAGAATTAAAAAAAAAAAATTTTTGGCGCGATACACATTCACAGCAGGTTAGAGATAATGGAAATACAAAAATTCAAAAGTCTCAAAAAAATGATAGATTGCATTAGTGCAAACAAACGGAAATTACTCGGTTAAATAACAGAACAGCGAAAAGAGATTGAAGATATTGTTTGGATTTAAACTTCAGACACTTGCAGATCGTCTAATGTGTGTTATCATCAGGGAAAAGTAGTGTTTCTTCCCAATGAAGAGGCTTATCCACGAGAATTAAAAGATTGGTTGTTTTGGTGAAAGTGAAATCCCTTGAGAGAAAATTTCAAGCCCTGCAAGACAAGACTTTATGCAAAGAGATTTGGAAAAGTACTGCCCACATCTAAAACATTTACAACAATGCACACGGTTCAATCATTTCTCATTTGTGTGAATGCTATTGTCAGACAGTTCGTGTAGAGAGAAAGAAATGATATTCACTCACGGGCAGTTATACATTGCATTGTCACAATGCAATTCCAAACACGGAATCAAATTTCAGTGCAATATTGAAGGTAAAAGCTAAAAGGTAATATATGGACACCGTATTTCGCCAAAAATAAGACCAGGTCTTATATTACTTTTTGCTCCAAAAGATTCACTAGGGTCTATTTTCAGGGGATCTCATATTTATTCATGTACAACGATATACATTTATCCAAATACAGACATGAAGGTTTGGGGATTTGGTGAAGTTACAATGATGCCAGTGTATGTATGTGCTTGTGTTCACCTTGCGATGAGCTGATGCCCCATCCAGGGATTTTGTTTCTGTCTTGCGCTGATGCTACTGGAATGGGTGCATAACTGAATTGATGGATGTAATCATTAAACATCCTTTTCAGATATATTGTGGCAAGGTGTCCTATGAATTTAATGGATGTTTCGGGCACATGCGTCACTGCACATGAAGTATAAACCTGGCCTTAGGTGCCTTACTTTTCAGCTGACAATCTTGACTAGGGCTTATTTTTGGGGTAAGGCTTATATTACAGAGCAGCCTGAAAATAATGCTAGGGCTTATTTTCAGAGTAGGTCTTATTTTCGGGGAAACACGGTAGATATTGTTTAGCTTTAAACTTTTAAGTCAGAGACTTATAGATTGTCGAATTCGTGTTGTCATCAGGGAAAAGTAGTGTTTCTTTCCAATGAAGAGGCCTATCCGTGAGAATTAAAAGTTTTGTTGTTCGCGAGCGGCAGAGAGGCAAAGTTGCTGGCACGTAGTGCAGACAAAGGGGTTGGCGAGCAAAGCAAGCAGGGGGTGAAGCTCCCTAGTAATCAAATTTAACTAAGGTATGAATACCCTTGCAGTTCCCAGGGCTGGAAAGATATTATGGGATCACCACCAACATGCAAAATAGAATTGTAGTAAACAGGGGTAAAAGTATGCCATACTGGGAGGTAAACAGGGGTTATAGTATGCCACACTAGGAAAGGGCCAAAATGTCTCTCCACTTTATATCACATCTGCACCAGGAATAAGGCCTAGAAGATCAAGGCTAGAGTTTAATTCCAGAAAAGGGGAGAGAACTTGGGGATGCATTATTCCACTCCTATGTTAACCAAATTGATGGTGTTTCCATTCCTCAATTGCAGCTAAAATTCTGAATAACTTGGAAAGTAAATTTTGCGTTGCTTATTCCTTCTGGTGTGGGTGATATTAGCAAAACAGCTTTGAGATGCAAGCTGAACTTGCCATGGAAAAGGTCCAAACACTCCAAGAGGCTTCCAGAGGTTCTAAAATGCACAAGCACTAAGTGAGAAGACAAACGATACAAAATTCAGCCACGTTTATATCCAAAGCACCTACATTACCAAAACAACCCTCTATGTATCCTGAAGCAGTCACACAAGGAGGTTTCTGAACACAATTCAAATTTAGAATTAAAAAAAAAAAAAAAATTCTCTCGCTTTTTTGAGAAGGTGCAACCCACTTACTTGGCACTATCAAAGCCAGGCCGACCAGGAAGAATATAGCTGCGGCATTCTTCGAGGTGTGAGTAACCATCTCTAACATTAATCTCCCACAAGTGGAGGCTGTTTTCATCCAACAAGGACAGCAGTCGACCCTGGAACATTAGGAGAAGGAGGCCAAAAAAAAAAAAAAATCAGCAGTGAAAACAAAAAGGAGGAATCCATATATCTACACACAACTCAACCATTTACCCAAATACTGCAGTTTCAGAGACTGGTGTGTCCTACGATCCTGCCCTACACAGAGTGAACACACTGTGCAGCATGGTTGAACAAGTAGCATTTAATGAGAAGAGTAGTGAGGTAATCCAATATGGGATCTTTAAATCTATTCCAATTTACTAAGAACTAATATCCTAGTGAAATTCTTACATTTTCTAGTTAATGCAAATTTATACTATTCACTTTTGCTGACAATTCCACAAAGGTGACTTACAAATCAGAACTGCTTTCATGTTTACAAATGAGACACTAACAGTTTAAATAACAAAATTAAGACAAATCAGTGGTGGGAAGTGAATCCGTAACCTTTAGCAACTAGAAAACCTGCCTACAGTCTAAAAGTCATTGTCACATTACGCACTTCTAGCCATTGGGAATGTGAGATTTACCGACCGAAGATGTGAATCTCGTCACTGGATCATGTCAATTTAAATGACTGGAAAATAATCACTGGGCAGGTCATATTTAGCAATCATGAGACAAACTTCCAGCACAACATGCTCACCCCTTTTTGTGACAGCCAAGAACACACCACCTGACAGAGCCAGCATTGTATGATGGGTTTATAAGGTACAGAGCGTTCAGTCAAAATCTTTTGCCCTTTTTTCTTTTTATCTATCCTGTCAAGGTACATAAAACATGAGCCACCAGGAGAGACGAGCTTCCCTTCGGTTTCTAATGTCCAAAACACCAGTGTTCCTTATTCCTCATTTCTGTATTATATGCATTGTTCCTCCAGATGAGCATTCATTGGTTGTCAGCTCTCATGCACACAGAATCCACTCCTATGACTAAAGACAAAAACCAGACCTCTTTGATTTTATCGGAGCAAGTCTTGGACTAGTTGGAGTGAGTCACTGGGCCTGTCACATTACGTGACTGGTTTGGTGAAGCATGCTGCCGACTACCTCAGACTTAATAAGATAACGTAAATGAAGTCTATGACTGAAAAAGGAAGAAAAAATGTATGTATCTCTCTTACAAAGTTGTGTAATGTGACATGATATCTATTAACAAAACGCTTTCAAGCATTAATCAAAAAATGTAAATAAATTATTAGCAATTAAAAAACCTCTTACCTGTCCTGGTAAAAAGTGCATCTGAGTAACAGTGGCAGTTTCTTTGTGCAAACCTGTAAACTCCACCCCAGGAGCACCATATCTAATAAAGACTGAAGTCAAGGAAAAAAAAAACACCTGGAAAAAGTCAACATAACTGGAAATCCAAAAGAATACAGTCACACAAGAGACACAACTGCCCTCAACCCCCAGTTGTACTAACACACTTATTTAGCACACTAGACATTAAGCCCGTTACAATAACGGGCGCTAGAACAGTAGTACATAAACATTAGTAGGAACAGTCTATATTAAATGGCAAGGGACCTTGACCTCATTCTGTTTCTTGTCTTAATTTTTTTTATGTCAAAAATATTTTTGCAAGAAGCCTAAAGTAAAATAATAATAAAAATAAAATAGAAACGTATATGACAATACAGTATATATAATTAATATTACATTTATCCTCTCCTCTGTGGCTGTTGATTGATGTGTTGTGTCTGTTTGAAGATCTCCTATCCTGCCTCTCTTTATTTTAGCTTGCTGTGGCATCTCTCCAGCAAGTTCTGTGCAGTTCCCCAGCAAGTATTTTAAATCTGTGCTGGCGTGTAGCTGATTATTGTATGTGTGGCGTCTCCCCAGCAACAGATTTTATGTGCGCGAAAATAAATCTACTTTTAAAAGTCATCCTATTGTAAGATCATGAAAATTCGTATGTTTAGCAAAACCCCTTCAACGACTTGACACTTTACCGGGCCAAGCTTCTTAATTGCAAATCAGACATCCTCAGAGTGAACACTTGCACAACAAACACTAATCCCACCTCTTTGGGGAAGCTGGTCTCCGCGTCTCAGTACCAGATTGGATTTTTCATGCCTTTTTTTAGGTGTTACCTCATTTACCGAAATCCGATTGGATCTGCCACGCGATATTTTATAGGTCCCGCCCTCTCTGTCTTGTGTGACGCATCAGGTGGCCTTTGAAGCATCTACTAGAGGCCGGGGTACTCTGCCACTCATTCCGCCCTTCCCTGTACTCCGGCTTGTCCATAATATGCGTTTAATTTTCTGTCACAACATCAGCAGAGTCTCCCCAGGAACTGATGTAATGTGTGTGCAGCTGATAATCGTGGCTGTGACGTCTTTCCAGCAAGTACTGAGCAGTTCCCCAGCAAGTATTTTAATCTGTGCTGGCGTGCAGCTGATTATTGTATGTGTAGCGTCTCCCCAGCAACGGATTTTATGTGCGTGGCCGCAAGTACCCAATCAGCACTCTCCCCAGCAATGATGTCCTTTATTAAAGAGTGCCCCATGCATGAGTACTTCACCAGAAGACATACACACATGGACGCACACAGGGATTTTATTAAAGAGGATATTTTCATCCAACTTACAAAACCCAACTTCATAATACATGAGTAACTCTGCAGTTATGGTTGGACTGCTGACTTAGCATTGTACAGGTAATCTCTGGTGGAGGCTAACATAAGCTTATCCATATTACTAATCGAGAATGGTAAACCGGAAGGCACGGACGCAGGTACACGGCGATGGACCCAGGAGACATAGTGCGCAGGCGCCTACAGTGTGGTCTCATAAACCGCAAGCGAAGTCTGATCCACCGCGAACGAAGGAGTCACGGCTCAAAAACGAAAGAGCTCAACTAACGTAAATAAGACATGAAGCAACAATGCGCCCATAGCTTACGACTAACGACACAGCCACACAGAAAAGAGGATTCAACACTGCACCCCAGAGTCAAACGGAAGACATTACGGAGTCCGCAAAGGTCCACAAAGACAGTACGGAAAGCGCGAGAAAGTGCGAAAGGAGCAGGCGCCTACAATGCGCTTCTGAACTAAACGTCCACACTACACAGCATGGTCCGGGTAATGAGAATAAATGAACTCTCCGTATTAAACGTACGGCATCCTCACACGTCCAAACCATATAGCATATGTGAATCACATTACAGTGATGCATTAACAACAGTACAACCACAGAAAACGCTCCGTATTAACAGTAAGTGCAATTATCCATATTACTAACGGTAGACAATGGATAACTAATGGAGTCACGGTCATGCTCCAAAACAATCCAGCTCAACTAAAGGAGCTACAAAAACGAGCCCGCATGGATAAAAAAAAAATAAACGTAGGCGCCTACAACGCGCGTCTGAAACCGCGGAAGCAAAACTGTCTCGGCTCCAAAACCAAACAGCTCGACTAACGGATCTACAAAAACGAGCCCGCATGGACAAATACAATGAACGTAGGCACCTACAACGCGCGTGTGAAACTGCGGAAGCAAAGCAGGCACGGGTTCAAAACGAAAGACCACAACTGACGGAGATACAAAAACGAGCCTGCCTGGATAAAATCAATGAACGCAGGCGCCTACAACGCACTTCTCATAACCAAAAGGAGTCACGGCTCCAAAACGAAACATCTCAACTAACGGACATACAGAAACGAGCCTGCCTGAATACAATTAATGAACGCAGGCGCCTACAACGCGCCTCTCAAACAGCAGAGGCAATAGATAAACGGCAAAGAAAGGAACGACAAACAGCCGCTAAACAATTCCGCCAATTAGCTGACAACGCATTCTGTAATGAGTCCACTATTAATGAACATTCGTTAGGATTAATGAATATCATTTGCTGTCATTGTCATTCACTTAACTTCCGTGAAGAAACAACTGGCAATACAACTAATGAGTTTATACGTTGTTGTCAAAAGGGTCAGGTTAGACTGCCTCCTTTAAATGAATATCCTGAATATCTACGGATGCTTCTAATTAACAATGTACCCGAAAGTAAAACCTTTACGGACTGCATTAGATCCTACAATAGTTCATTTGCTTTTGCATCTACCGGGGTAAATATCAGGCCACCAGCTGGCAATGGCCCATACTGCTTTCGCGTATGTGGACAAATATTACATCGGAATGGAACAGTGCACCCTGAGCCAAATCATGAATGCAAATATGCACAGATCTACGTGTTAGATCCAGATGATGCAATCTATCAAAGAATGAGCCTTCCTGAAAACAAGCAATGCACAGAGCTGATAATGACAAACGTCGCTGAAGTCATAGAGTTCGGCGTTCATCTGACATTAAAGTTATAGATACTCTATACCAAGGAAAACTCATTCAAGGACAACACACCATCGTTACTACAAATGTTGTGTATAAAGAAATATTCCAATAAATCTTTCTAATGTGCCATGCTATGGGTTCTTTACTTCCTTTGTTCTTCATCTACACCTTTACACTTCAATACATCTCATACATACATCAATGTATTTCGGGTTACCCAACACCAGGGGTTGGCAATCGAAGCGAGCAGGAGGCGGAGCCCCCTAGTTCTTTACATTCAGTGCAAAATAATGTCACCAACATGGGGGACTGTAGGTTAGTAACAATAAGAAAAAGTGCATTATTTTGTTATCAGATGCACCCAACATGATAATAACCAAACTAACTTATTGTCGCACAGGAGGCATTCAGTGGGCTTGACTAAATGTTTTGTTATGCCAGACCTAGGATTGGCAGTGCACACTAATGCTTTTTCTCCTTCCTCTACAGATCCTCAGAAGAAAAACCTGCCTAATCTTACTTCTGGCTCCTCCACAGACTACTTTCAGTTACAATTCAAAAGACTGCCCACCCAGTCCCAACTCCGGACCTCAATTCTGGGGGCTGCTCCAAAGACACACCTCTTCCTCCCTCCCATCTATAAAGCTGCCATTCTCTCTGTACCAAATCAGTCCTGTTTTGGACTCAGTCTAGAGAGACAACTCATTAACTATGTTGTGCTTAAAACTTGCTTATTTGTTCTCAAGTTTGCAGGGTGGTTCCCCAAACCTTTTTCTTGGATCGGTGGTTTGTCTCGATACAATATATTGAATTTTTGAAGTGAAAATCCACCTCTACTTCTCCATTCATTAGTTAAAAGTCCATATGACTTCACTTTTCTATTCGTATGCACTGTCCCTCCCCAACCAATAAGTATCATTTTTACCCCAGAAGTACCTATTTAACAGTGTCTTGTTTTGATCATATGGCTGGATATATGACATATGGATTATGTGACATAAGCAACAGGAGATTCCTCCTATCCCTCATCATTTTTCACATCATTTGCTGTAGCACAGCATTGGTCACCATTGGCTTATATTATACATTTAATTTCTGGGTAGAGTATTCTTTTAAAGCTCTGTAGCAGACTGACCATATCAACCAGGCAACTCGTTTTACAAGTAAAATGACATGCAGTAGGTTTAGGAGCTTGGATCAAATGAAATCTGGAAGTACCAGGATGATTCAAAATGAAAAATCTCAACTCCAAAGCAGTCAGATCTTGAAGTACATGTTATGTAAAAGTGCAGAGAAGATGGTGGGTGAACAGGGCTAATGGTCTTGCTACAAAACAATCTTTACAAAATTATGTCTTTTAAATTATTGTGAGAAGGGGAGTGATGTCACTTAGATGCTCCCATTCACTTTATATATTCAGGACAACATCTGTCATGGGATATGAATCAATGTTGGGAGGGGATCTAACCTGCCAGCTCTAGATAGAGGAATCCTAAAAACTAAACAATTTCCTTCCAAACGCCCATAAGCAGAGATAATCATCTTTTCCTGGCACAGGGCTAGATCAAACTGCAAGTAACATTACTAAGTGAAGGCAGAAGGCCAGGCAGCTGGGAAGAGAAACTGCAGTCTCTGAGAACAGGCTGGGGCTTCATTTCTGCCAAGGCGGATAAGAACCCCTTTTCCACTTACCAGAGCTAACTAAAGTCATCAGAAGGGCACACAACTCCAAAACTAAAGGGAATTTAAAAAAAAAAAAAAAGTATTGAATGGTGAGCTACAAATCTCATTATAACTGTACAACTACACTAACTGGAAAATAGAAAACACCAGGGAGAACCAACAGCAGCAGCAACAATCAAAAGTTGGACTAACTCATACTTGCCAAGTCACATTTGTTTGTTAATAATCCATTCTTAAGGTATTATACAGACTTGTTTCATTTAACCTGCATCAGCAAAAAGTCAGCACCATTGCACGCCCCATCCATCTCAACAGCCCCATCTCTCTCAACAGAGATAGAACCTACCCTAGCAACCTCAGATGCAAGACACCAACTATCCCTTAGACAGGGCAGATGTCTAATGCATGGTACCATTTACACACCCAAAATTAATTCATAGCAGTCCAATTTTTTCCATAAGACAAACCCACATTAATTTGGAGAAGTAGGATGAAAACCAGACAATACAAGGATCATCATTGCAGACTTGGCAAGAACATACAAACTCCACACCAGACTTGTGGGGCTACAATATAAGTTAACATTGCAACCACAATCTTAAAATACTTCACTAGAACCATTTATACATAGCAGCAGTTTAAGGTAGTCTATTAACATCTTTTGCACAGCCCCCCTTTCACAGTGGACCCCTTATATTTCACAGAGAGCTCCATTTCAAACTTCCTCACAGAAAAGAATTCTATAGTGTTATTTAGAGTTAACTTTGTCTCATATTGAACATTCAGATGAGTCACTGCACATGTGTTCCTCTTAAAACAGTATATTACAGCAGAATATAAGCACAAGGCTCAAACAATTCAATGCAGCAGGAACATTTTGCTAATTCTTTTGTGGTCAGACAAAGCAGAGCACAGAATATCTTTACATAGCTCTAATGGCACGACATGCTAGAGGACAAAGACATGAACATTCACGCCATCTATGAGTCTATGAAGCCTCTGTGTACTGTATGTACTGTTCTGAATTACTCTTTTGCGGTTTCCAGTTATGCTGGCTAGAGCAGGGACATCAAGCAACATTAAACATTCCATACACATAATTGGAATAAAATGTCCAAACTATTCCTGCATGTAAACCTTAAGTAGTGTAAGGCCATCAGCCCTAACCTGGAAATCCTACCAAGATACAAGTAATGCACTCATTCCTCCCACAAGAAAAACGAAAGTGAAAAACATGTATTCTCCCTTCGTGGTGCTCAAATGAACTTTGAGTTTCATTAACACACAGGCCAAAGGAATACGTGGTACAATTGCAGTACCTGGGAAGTGGTGAACTACCAGGCTGGAGAGCTTTTCTCTCCAGCACGGACTTGGTTTCACACCCTGCAGTGTAGTCTTGCTTAACATGAGTGAATGTGTAGAAAATGATCAAAACAAAATGACACAAGTAAACATAAAAAAAAATTGGGCCACAATGCAAGAGGTATTAGGAAAACAATTACAAAGATTCAGGAAAAAAACTGCAAGTCAAGCATCATTAACAAGGAATCCAGAAAGCAGAAAGAATAAAACTGCCCCAGGTTAAATGAAACTGGTCTCATATTGCAGAATTTCAACCCCTGACCCAGAATTTCACTGCATGAGTCAGTGCTCAGAAAGAAAAGACAAAAGCCAGGATTTCTATTGTTTAAATTTTGCAGCACATTACAGCTCAGAGAGCACAAAGCCATCCATAATCCAGGCCTGCTCTGCACTGGCACTGTGCTCACTTTTCACATGAACTTCGGTAGTGGGAAGAGTCTTGCACAAACTACCCATTGTGTAGTAACTAAACACTGCCCACACTTGTTGTGTGTGATCTCACAGCCTTCCAGCACCCACTGAGATCCAAATATGTGAATCACCAAGAATGATCCAACACTGGTACCGGTCCTCTGAAGCCCAAGACTGTCAATGCATGACTATTACCTATACAGGAAACTTCAGCTCACTTGCTCATATACTTCCAGATTACACACATGTATTACACTCAAATGTTTTATTACCCACTTCGTTTTTTGTTAGATACATATTAGATGTTCATGGAAAAAGCCCCTCCAACTAGTACTAATAACCATTTATACTGATCATTTCCAATAAATTGTTTTTCGGGTATAGAGCAATGACTCTTCTATTTGCATATTCTTGGTGTCGAGTACAGTCTGTTCAAAATGAGTGCTAGAAACAGCATGAGTGCCACCCAGGATATTAAAATGTAGGCAAGTTTATTATCCAGTTTATGGGACTTTAGAGTGGCACCCCTTCTATTGCCTAATGCAACACGGATTTTATTTAAAGTGCCACTTTTACAAAAGAGCATTAGTCTGATGTGTTACTTTACACTGCTAATGCATACATAGACAATAATGATGACACATAAACATGGCATAACACAGGACCATAATAAATATACTTGCCTGGTTAAGTCACCAGGGATGTGATGTATTGATGTGATGAATCATGTGATGAATAAAAAACATACACAAAACCAAGAACAACAAAGAAAAACAATTCAAATCCTTGATTAAATAATTTAATCTTTACTTTAGATTTAAAAATCAAATCAAAATGATCAAAAATGTCTAATTAAAAGACGAGTTCCAGTGTTTAGAAAAAAATAATTAAGGGCACAGCCTCCAACCTTTGTCCCAACGTATAGATAGAAAAATCAGAAGGCTGGCATTAAGGACTAATTAATTTGCCCGAATAGGTCAGGGAACTATCATGTAAAGGTTTAAAACACAACATTAAAAATTATGAATTGTGTCTGCTGTTCAATGGGAAGCCACCAGACGGAGACCAGTGCTCCCCCCTCCTCACTAAAGGGCCTACAAATGCCAAATTCTACAATGTTGCAAAAAACTAACATGCTCACTGTAGGGGTCTCTGATGAAATTTCTGAGGGTTGGATTCAGCCCAATACCAAAAGTTTTGCTCAATTTTGCAACCATTCAAATGGAAATGTGTTTTGTCGCTGCACATGATGATGGCATCTCAATGAACAGTTTGCAGAATGTTCATACACAACTCTATGGCTATCCCAGTCTTTCTCAGCGAGTTGCTACACTACCATCATTTTGTATTGATGGAAATTAACGTCCTCATGCAAAACCCTCCTCAAAGATGTGTTGGAAATGCCTAAGGTAGAAGCATGTTTGGGCGCTGAATGTCTAGGTGACTGCAAAATTGATGCCCTTACAGCTTGGATGTTTTCAGGCGTTCATACAGTCCAAGGACGCCCGGAATTTTTCTATTCAATGTTGTACCCATCTGTCTAATTTTAGCCAGCCACTGAAGAATTGTTTTCCGATTTGGGACATCACCTTTAGGAGGAATGCTAAAGTGTATTCGGAAGACATGTTGCATAGTTATGATGGATTCATTGTTTTTGAAGAACTCTTCGACAGCGAAAGCACGGTGTGCACTGGACCAAGGCATGCTGCCAACTGAAAACAAGGGATCGCCTATCGAAGGACCCCCACCCCAACCAACTTGGCTGCCTCTACCTCACGCAAAGACCTTGAGAAATGTGACACTTCATTTTGGCTCACCCTGTTCATCCATCCAACCCTTCCTGAACTAGTCAAATCCACTTAAGGGTTGGGAAGGGGAAGAGAAGCATCATCATGCACAAGGCAGGGGCCAACCCCAGATGAAGCTCCAGTCTATCATAGGGTACACCCATTATCAGTCAGGTCTAGTTTAGATTCAACCAATTAATTTAACATGCACTTAAAAGTAAGTGATAACAACAACATGCCAAGGACAGAAACTCACTGCATTTAAAAGTTTGAATTTATTGACAGTTAATAAATTCTACTTTTTTTACAAAGTACAAAATAATTAAATAATAAAACAGGGATGACAGGAAGCCAAGAGAAAGAAACTGCATTGCATCCAAAAAATGTTTATCACAGAGGCACATTCCCTTCTCCGACCATATCCTAGTTATCTAGTGGCTACTACTGTTACCATGGTAACAGTTTCAAAAGATGTCTTTATTTCGGCCGAGGGCTGGCCAGAAAGCTTCCCAGGAATTTCCTCTCATTATGGAAAGTGAGAGAGAGAGGGAGAAAAAGAAAGAGACTACGTTCACAATAACCCAGGATCCTTAGGGATATACACACACAAAGAAAAGTCCTCTTACTGAGCAAACTTTCAAGAGTCGGCACCCAGATTCTGCGTTTACCAGAAACGGAGCATAAAATCCTTCTAGCTTTCTTCTTTACTATATAGCCACATAATTGTTTCGTCTTTTTAAGCCAAATAAAATATAGAATAAATTCCACAAGTGACTAATCACTATAAATTTAAAACAGCCAAATCAAATATTAGAACTTGGTCTGGGTATCTATAATCATATTGATAACTGTGCATCTACTGACCTATGTAAAGTTTTACTAAACATTGCTGACAGCAATCAAAGAAAATGAACACTCATCCAGATTCAAACTCTGATTACATGTCCTTTGTTGCCAACCCTTGTTTCTCCTCTGCAATTCATTTCAGACAGTGGCCACACAGAATAGCTGAGGCACATATTTTTAAACGGGGCCAATGATACAGCTGCACGGCAGAGTTTGAAGAACACGGCCAATTGTTAAGCAATCCAATGCATCAATATTCCATTCCAAATGCTTTTCCATTTCTTCTGCAGTATCTTTACTTTCACAGCTCCAGGCCTTTCTGAAGTGCAGTTAAAAAACACACCTCCTACTCCAATATCGCCATCTATTCCTAAATTGATTTAAGTAGATTATTTCACACAAAGAAATGGTGCTTTATTATTTACTTCATTATTATGCCATCTACATATGGAGCTATAAAAGACATTTAGTTATGTGTCCAAGTCATCACATCAGGGGTGTCAAACTCAGTTGTTGGTGGATCAAAGTGGCAGGTTTTTGTCTTTATCGGTACCGAATTACTGCTGCTATTTTAATGGACTTCTTTTGCCTTAATTTTAATTGACTTGAATTTTAATAATTTTTTTTGTTGAATTGGTTAATAATGATAAAAGTGGCTGGAATGTGAAACCTGCAAGAATGGTGTCCGACACCCCTGCATTACACCATTGTTTAAAACCAGATGTGCTACCTGTCTAAGATGGATAGAAATGTAAGTAATTAAAGTAGACCTCTGCATTAATACTTGCAGTAAACTATGCAATGCATAGGTCTCTGTAACATGCCATTTTGTATGGCGTTTGTAAAAGTGGTGTTAATGTTTGTGATGCACCATCTATTGGAATGACAAATGCAATGTATTTTATTACTAAAAATGTCTGATGTGCTCTCTTTTGGATTGACAGAGACACAGACAGATACTTATCTTTTTATCAACGTGGATGCTTCCATTCAAATTACGGCCATTCAAGATGTAAATTGCCTTAGCACTGGATTTGCTAAAAAAGGGTGCTATATAAAATAAAATATGTCTATGTATTAATGAAAAGCAGTCAAGAGAAAGCCAACCCAGCTTAACTCTCAGGTAATTTGGTCATTTCACTTGTGCTGTGTTGTCAGAGCCATATACTTAATAGAATAAATGTTATTAAAACATTTGCTCCTAAAAATACTTTGATACCTTTGCTGGGCAGTAGGATTTTTCTTCCTGCACATTAACTTTTTGTTTGAAACTTTAGTAGAGCTGCTACACACATGTACAGATTTGTTTGACTTTTTAATTTTTTTTTAAACCATCTTACATCAATTGTGTTGTATATACACACCACATGCGTGTATTTATTTTCATATACTATATACATTACACATGGGCAAAACTCTAATTTACATTCACAAAATGATAAACAATAACCAACATTTGAATGTCAGCCAACTCAACTTTGATGTGAATGGTCTCGGGGAGTTGAAGTGGTCTAGAAAATGTTTACCAAATTGGAAGCTCAGCAAATCTGTCATGAATAAAAACACACATCACATGGCTCTCTGGGCAGACCATACATCAGGAGCAGTGGATAAACATTTTTGTGCTAGTTTTCCAGAGACCTTACTTGCTTCTGTAAGCATTTTGTGGACATAACTGCATGTGTGACACAAGGCCATTAAAAGAAGAGATGAATCAGTGGATGACACACTCAATTTAGGCAGTCTAGCTACCACAAAAAACAAACAAACCACGCACACACATACAAGATGATCTTTTGAGCACAAGAAGAGATTGCAGGCAAAGGGGTTTATACAGTTTCACACAAAAAAATGTTTTGTCATGACATTACAATGCACCACCTTCCAGGATCCATCTTATCAATGAGAATGTATTTTATTTAAACAAAAACTGATAAAATCAGCCTAAATTATAAAAAAATGTAATGTTCAGAAGCAGTTCATGTAACTCAATCATAAGTCAGTCAGTCATTTTCTACGCTGCTTTGTCCTGAACAAGGTCATAAGGGGTGCTGGAGCCTATCCCAACTAGCACAGAGCGTAAGACAGGAACAAACTCTGGGCAGGGTGCCAGCTCATCGCTGGGCGAACACACACACGGGCCAGTTTAGCAGTACCAATAAACATACCTTGCATGTCTTTGAACTGTGGGAGGAAACCCACACAGACATGAACCATGGTCTCCTTACTGTGAGGCAGCAACACTATTACTGCGCCACTATGCCACCCAACTGAGTTATCTTTCTATGCAATTCACGCACTGTAATATATGATCTTCAGCAAAAGCAAGGCATACTGTTTTAAATTACACTATTTAGTATATTTGACTGTACTTCATATATTTATTACCTTATTAGCACACATAGCTTGTATCCCGACAAATTCACATAAAAGATGGCACCTTCAGTTTTTTTCTCTGTTGGAATGCATACTATGTAGTAAAATAGAAGCAATGAAGCAAAGGGAGTAATGAATCAGGGGACAAAGACAGTCTACATATAAAGGGGGAAGGAAAAATGCAGGATCACACACTAGAAGCAGGATCATCGTCAGGGGTGTGAATGCTAGCACTGAATGAACTTCAGAGTTAATTCTACTTCCAATAGGCATTTGGTTCATCTATAAACATTAGGTGCGCAATGTGGCATCAGTGGACCTTGGCCTCATTTCTTAGGCTGTAATCTTATGCCAAAGAGGCTTGATGCCACTGCAGCAACTCATTAAAAATCAAATCAAGTAGACTTGGACTAAAGGGTAAAATGTGATTGCATGCACAAGGCCGACTCTCTTTGAAAGGACTGATGCATGGCCAAGCAGGAAACAGCAAAAAGAGTAGCTGCATGAAGAAAAACCAAAGAGTAAGAGATAAGAGGGAGACACCTGTGCAAACAATAATACAGCAAGCACATACAGCTCAAAATAATCGCAGTAGCATTGTGCATGGGCTTCTCCTATTGTACAACAAAAGCAAGGCACTCATCTTCCTTCTAAACCAAACCGTTTGACATTAAAATAATAAAAAATAAATATACAATGAACAGTAGGTAAGCACACAAGAAAAAATTTATTATTTCCTAGACCTAGAGGAGCACTATAAAAAAAAAAAGCAACCCCCCTCCCCCCCCCACACACGCAAAAAATGTTAATTCAGTGTCTAAACCTGGAATATACAACCTGTTAAAACCCATCATAAAGCACAGAGAACTACAAAGCTCTACCAAATTTCTAGAAGCAAGTTAAGTGTTTTGAAAAATGTAGAGTGTAAATCACAGGCACACTCAAGCTGCAAAGAGTGGAGCCATTGTGTGGCCTGGGTGTCAGCACTCACACTGGGCACATCTCTTCTAAATGCTAAGCTTCATACAATGAATTATGACACCCAGATGGTTCAGCTCATGTTTAGCGCGGCCTGCACTTAAATCTCTAGTCCATGTATTCCTAAAACTAAACAGTGAAACAAATTTATTTTGCTTTACTATGTCACAGTTATGTTAACCAAATATATACTTTTACAAACCCAGGCATTGTGGTTTAACCCTGTTTAATTCAATCAATTGAAATAACTCTGGTCAAACTGAACATTCCAGTTCAACTTTTACATTCATGTATTAAGTGGTAAGTGAAACATAAACAAAAAGTGATGTTTTATGAGGTTTTCAGCACTGACAGCCAAGAACCAAAAAATAAATACCACATCTGCATGCAAGCGCATACTTATATACATATGCAAAATAACTAAGACAAAACGCAATAACTCCACTTAAGGCTGAGATTTCAGATTTTGGGAGTTTATTTCCCCCCCCCCCCAACATCCACTCCCTGCATTTCTAACAAGCATGATGGATTCAGTATCATTAGCCTTTAAACTTTTAACATGGTACCATTCATTCCCCACTGATGTGATGGGGAGCACCTTTATTAATTCTCTAAAAACACAATACTGGAGTTGAACACCAAAGTAAAACAATCTGCTGTCTCGGGACGCAAAAGGACGAACACATTCCTGGCAGGGTTATGTTGCTGTAACTTGGCCAGCACTGAAAACAGCTGGTACCCATGCAGTCTGCCTGTGGAGTTCATGACCGCCTTTTTGACAAAGCTAAACCTAGTCATCAAACCCCCCATTAAAACAAACTTTAAGAAAGCACCTCATCGCACTTCTTCACACACACACACACACACCTCCCTTCTTTCTATCCCTTCAAAACAACCGCCTCTTCACATCTCAGCCAGAAGGGGAAATTACACAGCTGTCCCCATGTCAAATAAACTAGGAGGAGAAAAAAAACCGCTACTGAACGTACCATTAAACAAGGAGTTTGGAATATTGAACAAAAAGCACATAAAACTCAATTTTATTTTTAAAATAAAGACCTGCTCCCCGCCCACCAATTTACTGGGCCAAGCCTCTATAAATCTCTAGGTAGGACAGTGTGATTATCTTCCAGGAGCTCGACAGCCTGTCCTTAGTAATTACATTCTAACTAAATGCAGCAGCTTATATTTATACAGCAGTTTAAGTGCAGATCCACACGGCAGCAGGTAATTTACGTAGTCTGTGTTGAGTGTCTGCTCTGCCAGCACTTGCCTAGCTGCAATGTTAACCTTTCAATTCCTGTAAAAAAGTTAGAGGGCACAGGAGATTTTCCTGTTGGCATGCTTCTATGTCTTTGTCACACCAGTAATAGAATTGGTTACCAACTCTTATTATCTTTTCTCTGTGCATCTGTCCTACCCCTGCACAATGCATTTCATTAGACTATTTGCAGACCAAGGCCATACCAACATAAAGAGTCTGAAACAAAAGAGGCTTTGCTTCATCCCATCAGTTGACTTACAATGGCTTTTTTCTTGGTTGAAGGCTTCTGAATGTGAACACCGAAATGATACTGAGTAAACCAGGCCCAGCCCTGTAGCCACCCCTTACTTAGACACCAGCAGGTGAAAAGTCAGCCATTCATATGCTCACAGCTGTCCACAGAAAGGCTGCAATCCCATGCAGGTCAGATGATCACTCCCCTCCCTCCCCCCCACCCCCCCCCCCCCCAAGAATGTTTTATCACAAGAATGAAGACCGCCTCCAATCACCACAGAAATGTCTGCCTTTACCCCTACCCCTGCCCCCAACCACAAATCCAACATTTAACATCCATAAAAAAACCCTATAACTGAACACCTAATTCTTGAACAAAAAGGTCCTACTGATCTGCAACGACCCACACCACAACGTCTTAACATATGAAGTAAGAAAACATCGGAAGCTCTATGAAATCATTTCTCCAGGGCAGAATCAGGCTTGGAACAGATTGGCCATCTGTATCACCGGCTGCACACACTGTTAAGAACACAGCATGCCATTTCATTAATGTTCTTGACATCACCACAGTGACTAAGTCTACCACCTCATCACTTACTAATTGCATACTGGAGAGGAATTCAGGACAGTCCAACCACCATCACAGGGACCCCATTCACGTAACAATATTTGAAGATCTTTAAATAATAAATCCAGACTGTCTGAATGTTGGTTGATTCAGCACACAACATACTGAATGTCTTCTGACAGAAACAATATTTGCTGTTCTTTACATCATGTCAGCCAGGACAATATTAGCTGATTCAGCATTCCCAACAATTAGCAGGTATTCCCTTTCGTATAAAAAAAAAAAAAAAAAAAAAAAAAAATACTGTATCTAGGGAAACAGCATATCTTCCATGACTAAATTTCTATGGGCACTAAAAAGATTGTTAGGCTTCTGTCACTTCTCTGCATGAGCACAGCTATTTAAACAGCACGCTATTGTCTTGCTAGATTCCAGTCACAGAGTTTTGAACGACAAACCTCACCATTCTCTTGAGCCATCACCACCCCCGCCAACTCATCAAATATATGTCCCTGACACATACTTAAACTTCTCAGTCTCCTCAGCACCATTCACTCAGATCTACACTGAACTAACCTAAATGGTATAGTCATTAATCCAAACTTTGCACTTTAAGAATTTTTGAAATCATCAAATATGTTAGGTGACCTGAAGCTAGGTTGTAACTGTATATAGCATATTCCATACTTAACAGCATCCTAAAGAGTTTAACACTGCTGTACAAAGTACACTGCCCATAATCAGAGAGGTTAAATCAACAGGTTAAGCCTAGCTTGGCATCCCACTGTGAGAGAACCTGAAACCTTAGTCCTTTTTTGACTTACTTTGTGGTCTAGTGTCTAAAAAAATCTAATTGTAAACTAACTACCACTGAACATGTGTGTATAAAGCCAATGTTTAACACATTTTATACATAATGCACAAAAAAAAAAAAAGATTATGTATGTAAATATACCGTAAATATAAATATAGTGCTGCAAATTTTACACTTTCTGCATCAGTGTGTGTTAGCTCTTATTTTAAACACTTACAAATTATATACACTTTAAATAAATTGATGCATACCATTCTAAAAGAAAAAGTGAAATAAGAATTTCTACATTTGCAAAAATGAGCCAAGTATTAGTAGATCAGCCAATGAGGCATAAAACGTCTAGTGTTAAAATAATAGGGTGTCAAGTCAGGCCAAATTCAAAGCAGCCCTCTACAAAGTAAAGGCAAGAAACCAAATCGGTTTATTACTCTTACAGTCTTTTGTAATATATGAAAATCCAAGGAGACTTCAGCCATGTGTTAAGTGCTCATCCATTGAGAGTGTTAAATAAATAAATAATAAATAAATAAAAAAACTAAACTGAGAATAATGTTTCTTTTATGACCACAATTAAGGTTATCGAAAGCCTACGGAAAACTGAACAATGTAGTGCCATGGTTTACAGTGAAATTTCTTCTCACAGATCTAGACAACCCATTGCTATTAAGAAAACAATGAACTCTGAGTCCTATCAAAATATTCTGGAGGAGAATGTTCAAAATGCAATTAGAAGAATGCAGCGAAGGATAAAGTGGGTAAGGGTTAAGCAGATGAGGAGCAGTAATTAGAAAACAACCTTTGGGTTGCTATTATAAGTTCAGAATGATGTGCCACTGCTTACTGAATCAAAAAATTTCTTACCTCTGTACACCAGGTTTCCATTAAATAAGTATACATTTAGAAATAATGAAGTCTTAAATATTTTTATACATCAATTATATATGCTTTGTTAACCCTCATAATGTCTGAGCGAAGACTCAAAGCTGTGCCTTCTCAGTCTTTTTTGACCCAATTCTGACATACTATATGGTGCCATGATGTCAAATTTCTCACCTGAACGTATTTCATATTGATTGACCACCTTATCCTGATCCGATGACATTTAGAACTCTTATGGGATGTACTGTAAATAAATTGTACCCTAAATGGAGAGTAAAACCTGGGTTGCTGGATGGATATTCCTTTTTTCATATTAAGAGATATTTTAGCTTTAACAGAAGCTCAAGAACTTGACCTGAAGGATATGGCAGTGTACAAATACATGACATTTAGAAGCACTTGTTTTTTTGGAAAATCTGGGTGCTTTATTTAAAGTGTTGACATCTTTTAGCTGAAATGATGGTATACTTAGGTTTTTCAGGGTTTTGAACAAATTAATCTAAAGGACTAAGACAGCAGTGTCCCAAAAGAACATTGCTCTGTTCACAATATGTGACAGGGCACTTTACTAGAACTCTCCACAATTCTGGGCTAAAAGAACGACATTTAGGATGTTTTGAGTTGTGAGCAAAAAAAACACCCCTAAAACGCAGTGAAAATTCACTGAAGTCAATGATGGATCAAGATTGACCTGCAAGACATGGCAAAAATTTAGAAGCTGTACAAATTATAGGATTTAAAAAAAAAAAAAAAAAAAAAAAAAAAAAAAAGTTCATTAATTTGGGAAAATGTTAAGAGTCAAAGTTTCTCCCCGAAATTTAGGGTGTTTTTACCAATTTCAATCACAAAATTTCAATCCAATCTGTCCAAAACACACTGCAGAAGTTATATGAAGACCTACCTGTCAAGCATTCTTTAAAGCAGTATTGTATACACACACACAAACAAAAGAAGATAAACTCAAACAACTACAATATGAGAAAATAAGAGCTGTAGGTAACAGAAATGGTTGGCCATAGTCATTCATGGAGCACACTGCAAATTACAGCCAGTCAGCAGCAATAGTTAATTGAGAAGGAGTGGTGGGTGCAATACGATTATGAATAAGAGACTACCACCGATATGGTCAGAATATACCAATTACATGGTTATATTATGCAGGGCTTTCCTTGCTTATGTGGCTATAAAAATACCACCAAAAAAAATTGTCAAAATTTAAAAAAGCACTAACATAAGAGAATATTCTCAAAAAAAAGGAAGTTACCTTAATCCAGCATACAATTTTAAATGAGTCTCCTGCGGTCTTAAAACAAAGTCACATAACAGCTGTATCAAATATTACACCAAGAAATCTTGGTGTGTAACTTCTAAGGGAAAAAAAAATTTAAAAACTACTGTGTTTTTACATGAAACCATCATATGGTTGAAACAAAGAGACAAAGCCTATCCCAGCAATGTCAACGTTAGGTAGCAAGACAAGAAGCAATACACCGGCCTGTTAAAAGGATATCCACTCATATATGGGGCATGAGTTTTGAGAGAAAAGAGAAAAAAAAAAAAACATTTTTCTAGTATGCTAAAAAGTACTGTAAAATTTGCAAACATTTAAAAGTAAAAATATCCCTATCAAAAACATGCACATTCAACCATGCAAAAGAAAACAGGAAATGTGATTTGCTGTCGGTGTAATAGTGTCTTAAAGACAATGTCTTTATGCATTAAAATATATGAACTGTGCAAAAGTGATCCTATCCCTTTGAGAATATTACTGAAAGTGATGTTCTCTTCATATCGATTGGTAAGTTGATGCCCGCTCCAGCCATCCATGACACTGCACTGGATTAAAAGGTATGCATGTTTAAAGCTGGCGATTTGGGAAGACAAGAAAAAGTCCTAGGATTGCATGGCAGTGGTGGGAGTTAGTGAGAAAGAAACTGCACTGAGATGAATATCTGCCATAGAACTCATTTCAGTAGCAGAGTGTTTACGGGCATTGACAGATAAGAGGCACACTTTTGTACACAATTATCATTATTATTAATTAGTACATTTACTAAAACAATATGTTTCAGTCTTAAAAGGATCACACAAAAATAGTTTAATGGAATCCACTGAAGCCATTAGAATTTTTTAAATATAGAGTGATATGCATTTTTTCCTAAACCACCCAATTCTAAATTAATCCAGCCTGCAGGTCTGTGTGAAGAAATGGGAGC
This sequence comes from Erpetoichthys calabaricus, assembly GCF_900747795.2. Lineage (NCBI taxonomy): Eukaryota > Metazoa > Chordata > Cladistia > Polypteriformes > Polypteridae > Erpetoichthys > Erpetoichthys calabaricus. Next base: position 157,973,749 of record NC_041404.2, read on the forward strand.
ACCTGGAGAAACCTACATATGTAGTCATGAGGGCATGCAAACTTCAACACAATAGCTAGTGGAACAGCAACAGAAAACCAATTCCAACAGCTGTGAAGTAGCAGCCACTACCATTTCACGATCACTTATTAGAGAGGCATTTAAATTAATTTAATCCAATAACGGAAAAAAGATGGTTATGACAAAAGTAAGAGAAACAGCATTAAAAATCCTGTGCAGAAAAGGGGAACAAACTATTCCAACATATATTCTGTTAGACAGAAGTGGGAAAAGAAAAAAAGCCAAACTATTCCAATATATATTCTGTTAGACAGAAGTGGGAAAAGAAAAAAAGCCAATCAGTACTAAATTGAGGGAATGCGTGTCAAATACTATCATATGGATGTCACTTGAAGAAAAGTCTAATCCACAGATTCAGAATCTTAAAAGCAGACTTACCTTATATCTCGCCGTTACATGGCCATAGGATAGTAAAGGCAAAAGTAAAATGGGACATAAAATGTAAAAGGATACACTTTGACTGCTCCCGATTTTGTTCCTATTGCCATCAGCCGTAGTTTTGGGTCAAAGGCAAGTGCACTTGGCTGGTTAGGAAATCCATGTTCAACAGTCTGTAACAAAGGCAAAGACATACATGTGGGAACAGTCAGTGCTGACATTTGTCCATGTTCTCCAGTCATAACAAAAGTGCTAGAGCTCAGTAATTCACATACTGAGGACTTCAAGATCCACTGGCATTCTCAGATGGAGACAGTGGGAGATTCTGCTTAGGTACTGGTGTTTCTAACAGTAATGCACTATTTGATTAGACTATTCATTTTTTTGTATGTTTTAAAACAAACAAACAAGCTTTATGAACAATAGTACAGATACAATTCTAAAAAACAGGTTAAGCGAAGATCTTGGAATCAAAATTATTTTTTTAGCCCAGCTCTACATTCACTGGGTCAAACTGTTAAAGTAGTGGGCAAGGAAAGTTCAGTTCAAGTCAACATACCCACACATTAGTCCTTTTTTTGTCCTACAGTATGTAATCTAATTTAAGGATGTGGGAGTCTGAAACCTATTTTGGATGCACTGGATACAAGGCAGGTCAGGGCACACTGACACAGATAATAAAATGGCACAGATTAGAAGAGAGACTTAAAGGAAGGGGTGAATCATTACTTATGTAGGCATTTAAAAAGTTGGGCCTAGTTCTGGGGGAGAAAATGTTTATATATAAAATCATACAGAATATAAAAAAGTTTCAGGATTATTTTAGTTCGATGTTTAAACATCTAGTAATGGTGCCTGTAGAATGCTTATCCCCTGTACCAGCTGATTTACTATTTGTTTTTTTAATTTTTTTATTTTTTTATTATTATTATTTTTTTTTAAAAGAGAGGGAAGACTTAAAAAATAAACTGCTCTCTGGTCTTTATAAAAGTTTACACAGTGAAAAGGTCCCTTTATTAAAGTCACCATCACATCAACAACTTGTAAAACAGGAGCATTTCTAGACAGTCTTGATCCTTACCAAAACACACAGTAATGGTACCAAAATAAAGTTGAAAACTGCCGTGTACAAAACATACAAGCTTGACAACTATTTTAATACAAGATGAAAAACCTGAAAAAGCTGGGGTGGCAACAGAGCCACAGGGAGATTTAGGAATACTTTTCTCTTTTAACAGAACACTAGACCCATTTTAAATATCTAATTTATGTGGGCAAAAATACAGCAACATAGCGCTGACCTGAACCCCTCAATAACCTGAAGTATTCACAAGACTTCCCCAGCACAACATCATCTTCCTAATAAACACCTACATGGCTGACTTCAACAGCTTAACAATTCATAAGCACCTTCAGTTACAGAGTGCGGCACAAAGAAAGGCCAAAGAGCCATTTGGCGGAAGTTCTAAAAGGTAATGGTCCTCTGAAGTACCTTATTACTATGAAAACACCCTCACTTTTGATTAAACTTTCTATCACAGCATCTAAAAAAAAAAAAAAAATGAACTTTGGGTGTCCTGATCTAAGGTCTGCAAGTGATTGACACTGCAATACCGGAAGGTTTGCTTACTCAAGTTTTGTTGCTGTGTTAAAGCACTGAGTCATAGTCTACCACACAGCACACTAGCTAGCTAGATAAATACTTTATTAATTCCAAAGGAAGTTACAGGAGCAGATTTAAAAATGCTATATATAAAAATAAAAAGAATTATAATAACCCAAGTACACTTAACAAGGTAATAAATACACACATGACAAAAATTATCTAAGAGCTTACTAACAAAGTATAGATAATTTTACATTACATAGTCGTTGGCACAATATATTGGCAGTATACTTGCACACACTCTACAGAAGCATTAGCTCACAGCAGTCAAATTTAGTCAGAAATATCTACATTAACAATTTAACAAATTGAACTCACGTGCATTGTTTTGAGGTAGCGGAACTAACCACTACAGCACCATACTATGCCACACACTTAATGAACTACAGAAGAAATGATTTATGCAGTCTAGACAGGATGTATAAAATAAAAACAAATCTCAGACAAGCTTAAGAGTGATAAACTTGCAAGCAAGTTTGACCAAGGCCATGCACTTTAAGAGAACATTAATCATTAACACACATTCAAAAAAAAAAAAAAAAAAAAAGTTGCACATATGTTACTCAGTGTTTTGCAGCACTGTTATTTTGACAGTAACTTGCTACAGGATGATTTGGATATACTTCTAGGATAACTAGGTTCATGTTCTGCACACCTTATCTTTCTGACACAATCTCCATTAACTTCAAACAGCAAAAAACTATAGTATGCACCTCTTTTTTTTTTTTGTACTAGTCTGAATTCTGCATTCACAGCCACTGCGTTAATAACCTTGTCGTCACACCAGAGCGGTTTCCCCATAGACTGCATCCTTGTAGGCTCTAAAGAGGTGGAAGTCTAAAGAAGAAAGTTCGGATTTGTGAGGTCGATTTGGAGGAACAGCCCCCATGAATTTTGGGAATACTTCCTGTGTATATGTGTTGTCATCATTTGTGTCATGGAAGAATTTTAGCATGGCAAAAAATAAATAAATAAATAAATAAATAAATAAATCACCCTTTTTACATGTCAAAGAACAGTAGTGACTAATTTCCTTGCTAAAGAAGTATCCTTAAATAACCTCTTCGGAGGACAAAATTGATGCCATTCTGTTGACTACCTATTAGATCATCATTGGGGGTCAGAGAAGGATCCATGTCAAAAAGTTTTCACCCTCAACCTTACAATGGAAAAATAATCTGAAGACACCTCTGTCCACACATTTTCTGATCAGGGGTTAGGTTTTCTATGACCAAATATACATGCGTATCCTAAGGTCAAAAATGTTGCTCACACTTTCCTTGAATATGGGAAGCTCATTTACAAGCTTTCTAGGGTGAATTTGGAAGTGCTCTTAGACAAATTATTCAGCACACTGAAGCAACACTAGAGTGACTGTTACTAACTTTCTTCTATTCCATTTCTCTTTTCTGTATCTGAATGTGGAACTTGGTGCCACTTTTCTATTGCTAGGCTGCTCTCCTGCTATGGAAAGACTCTCCATCAGATTGGACCTCCAGCACATTGATAACCTAGGAGAGGGTAGGCAGTCTGTTGGCCGAAATATCCAGAACTGCAACTTTGTTTCTGACTTTTGTTTACAATTTTTATGTCCTCTGTTGTCAATTGGCCATAGTTCATCAGTTAATTAATGGACAGATAATTGTTAGTTTCCATTTGTGTTTAATCAGTTTCCAACTTATTCTTTGTGTGTTATAACAAATCTATATGTATATACATACACTAGCTCTGTATGTAGTGATTAATATAATCTATACTTCGTTTCAACTGAGAATTGTTCACAGCACTCTGCGCCTGCACTCAGTGAAGAGCGCTATACAAAATAGAAGTTCTATTGCATCTCATATTCAATACTAGTCCTTGTTGTGCTGAATATGCACACCGCCATTCTTCTGGCCAACTGCATGCACAGTAACAAACAGATTGTTCAGCGAAGGAAGCTGTACATTTCAAATTAACCAATGATTAAGCTGCTGACACATCCTGTTATCTTAGAAGTACACACTTAATATTTTTGGGCAACACCTGTACTTCATTTTTGTTTTGAAACAGGTTTTTTATATTATATATATATATATATATATATATATATATATATATATATATATATATATATATTTCACGGCATTCGAAGTCTGTGTCACAATCTGATTGTATGGGTGGTGACCTACCAGGTAACGCTTGTGGTTGGCCAGCAATCTGCTAACATCCGCCACGGTGCCCTCAGTTTGTGAGGAGCAGATCATAGAATGGTTGAAATAGTTTACTGTCAAATAAATGCAAAGAGTACACGACACGTGTTTCGCTCTCATTCTGGGCTCATCAGGTGTACACACTCCACTGCACTCCCTCTCGGGAATCGAACCTCGGACGTCAGCTGGTAGGTAACCACCCATACAATCAGATTGTGACACAGACTTCGAATGCCGTGAATGTAATTACCCCGATCTACATGCTGTCAAATAAACGAACCACACGCCGTGGCGCAACGTTAGGGGCATCGCCTCTGGCGCGGACGTCCGAGGTTCGATTCCCGAGAGGGAGTGCAGTGGAGTGTGTACACCTGATGAGCCCAGAATGAGGGCGAAACACGTGTCGTGTACTCTTTGCATTTATTTGACAGTAAACTATTTCAACCATATACTATATATATTATATAAATAAAATACATACATACACCACAAAATAGATGAAACATGCATTTGCAATTAATGAATCCAGTAAACAGTTTCCAAAACATCTAGGTTTGTAACATATTTTAAACACAAATAAATGTATTACTGTAAATACAAATGATTATTAGTGCCAAGTAAACAAGAGTAAAATCTTTACAGGAATTTTGCCTTCAGTAACTGACATGACCAACTCACTAACTGGACTGTAGGATAGCCATACCTTCTCTTAATGGTGTACTGGCCCATTGCCTATTACTGCATGTACTGGATTTGAAATGTATTGGCGCCTGACTTGTACCATATGCTCCCAATTCCCATCTCTGTGCTGGGAGAAGTTGGATCAGAAAAAGAATGACTGAATAATTTAATTGGGACATGAGGAGACACACAATTTTAGCCACAGACCAAATGCCTACCTGCCTCAAGGCCAATACCATATGTTACTTCTTGATGCACCATAATTCCATGTGTTCTCTTTATGGAGGAAGGTATAATAGTCTGTGATAAGCTACAATACAGGGAAATATGGTGGGGGCGCAGATCAACTGACATTTTGCAACACAGATTATCTGAGGCTGTGGCACATCTGTTTTCTTTATATGAAATGACAAAAATTAAGAATAAATAAAATAATTCATATGAATGTGTCTTGCAATGGGCTAGAATCCTGTCCAGGAGTGGTACCTGCTTTACAATGCTGAGGTAATTTAAAAACTCAATTGAGAAGGTTTAAAGAACAGGTGGATACAAACACCAATTCTAAACATTTTACAACATATTACACAGTATACATGTAATCCATATGTGAAAAATAATCTGATTTTATATGTAGAGTTTGTCAGACTCCTTAATTAAAAATATGGCATGTCAGGGCACAACAGTTAACATTAATGTTTTTTCACATAAAAATGGATTCAAAATGATGTCAGGGTGCAACTTAAAGAGAAAATCCTCAACCTCACAAGTAATTAGCTCATATATTTGCATGATTGTAATTTGATCATTAAAATTCTGCCCCTTCAGACAGCAAAGCTGAAAAGGTCAGAACACAGAAGAGAAGAAAATGTGACAAATAAGAAAATTCAGTCCAAACTTGTTTAGTTAGCCAATAGCCAATGTGTCCAGGTACTTTAACATTTGTCAGGTTTTTATGTTTTAACTACAGTATACAGCAATGGCTACTTCAGTTTCAGTAAGTGCATTTAATATACAATAAACCAAAGTTATCCATGCCACTGACATTGTCCCATTAATAAAAAAAAAAAAAATCATATTTTATGTTCTTCAGAATGTACATAAAAAAGGCCCCACCTTGTCACTCATGAAAGTCAATTAATTGTTAAGATGCTAGTTGATTAGCTATACTGTACATTGACTTCGTACAAAATCTGCATTCCATCAAGTCATAAGCCACTTGCTAGTGGTGTGGTATGAATCATGCTGACCACACTTTCTAGCATCAGTTAGTATTCAGTTGAGCATTGGAATTGGGGAAAAAAAAACAGGTAACCTTTGAGACTTTGAATGTGGTATGATAGTTGGCATTGTATGCATGTCGTAGCATCAACTATGTGGCTGTCATTATGGGCTTTTCACTACCAACCACAATAAGAATGGTATGAAAAGCAAAAAACACAAACAATGATGGGCGATCCTGTGGAAGAAAATTGCTTAAAGATCACAGGGTTCAAAACAAACAGACTGGCTACAACCATGGAAATCATGGGCAAATTAAAGTTTGGTGTACAGAGTGTCAGCAATGAATGCATAACATATCAGACTTTGTCTCAAATGAGAGATAATGGCCGAACACCATGTCAAATGTGGATATTGTCAACGAAAAACAAAACATGCACGTGCACACACACACACACACACACACACACACACACACACACACACACACACACACACATCTCCACTGGGAACAGAAGCACTAAAACTGAACTGTTGAAGAATGGAAATAAAGGTTGCTTGATCAGATGAATTCAGGTTCCATTGTACTGCACTGATGAAAGGATTATAACTGGGCACCAGCACCACAAGCCCAAAGAGCCACCTATTATTTATTTTTTTAAAATTTTTTATTTATTAGTTTTATTGTAATCATTCCATACATATAGATTAATTTATAACAAAAAAAGAACTGAATACAAATCAGACCTCACCCTTGAGAAGGGGAGCTTAGCCAAAGGAGAATTTCTTAAGGCTTTTTAATAGGGCAAAAATAAACAAAAGAAAGGAAGAAATATATATAGGTAAATTAAAAAAAAAAAATATGGAGAAGGGAAATAAATGCGGTAATAATTATTTCTCTTATTCTAAAATATTATTGATTAGATCCTGCCAGGTTTTGAAAAAATTCTGTACAGATCCTCTAACTGAGAATTTGATTTTTTCCAATTTCAAATAATATAAAACGTCGGTTTCCCACTGACTTATCAGAGGAGAGTTGGGATTCTTCCAATTTAACAAAATAAGTCTGCGTGCCAAAAGTGTAGTGAATGCAATCACCGTTTGTTTGTCCTTCACCACTTCAAGTCCGTCTGGAAGAACACCGAACACAGCGGTTAATGGGTTAGGAGGAATTGTGACCCCAAGGCTGTCTGAAAGGCACTTAAAAATTTTGGTCCAAAATGATGTTAATTTGGTGCAGGCCCAAAACATGTGACCCAGTGAGGCAGGAGCTTGGTTGCAGCCTTCGCAGGTTGGATCTTGCCCTGGAAACATTTTGGACAATTTTAAGCGAGATAGATGAGCTCGATATATAATTTTGAGTTGAATAATTCTATGCTTTGCACATATGGAGCTCAAGTGAATTCTCTGCATTGCTACCTTCCACTCCTTTTCTGATATATTGATTAAGAGATCTTTTTCCCAATGTCCTCTTGGGTCTTTGAAAGGTAGGGATTTTAATAAGATTTTATATAATGCGGAAATGGTGTCGAATTCCTCAAAATTGAGCAGTATTTTTTCCAGCATGGTGGAGGGCATGAGGTGAGGAAAATCGCGCAGTTTCTGTTTAACAAAGTTTCTAACTTAAAGATAGTGAAAGAAATGTGTAACTGGGAGGTTGAATTTGGAATGCAATTGTTCAAAGGATGCAAATATGTTGTCTATATAAAGATCTCCGAGCATTTTAATCCCAAATCTTTTCCAGGTATTAAAAACTGGATATGTTTGCGAGAGTTGAAAGAGGTGGCTCTCTTGCAGAGGTGTCTAAAGAGCCATCTAGTTTAGTGTCATTAGAACAGGCCAGTAGTAGCAGAGTGATGGCATGTGTAACATCTTCCTGGCAGGCATGGAGCCCCTTGATACCCACTGAAGAACATCTGAATAATAAGGTACACCCGAATATCATGGCCCTCCAAGCAAATCCCTTCACAGTTAGTTTATTCACACTAAGATGGATGCTAGGAGCATCTCTGGGAGGAGGTGGAAAGAGATGTTTGCAGCAAGATAGTGCAGTCACCCAATTTGCAGCAAATGTGAGACACAAACATTTTTACAAGGTACAACATTGCCAGTATCCCAAAGAAACCATAGTGGGATGAATTTATGCTGTTCTGAAGCCCAAATGAGGAACGGCACACTACTGGATAGGTGTACCTAATTAACTAGCCACTCACTGCACAATAAGCAGTAGCTAACCAGATCATTTCAAACAGCTATTTAGTTTCTTTCCCCTTGAGTGCTTCATGTGATTAGCAGGTTGCTCCCAGGGACAACCAGAAGTCTACCATCTTTTTAAAGCAGACTCACCCCATTAGCCATGCAGCTTCACAGCAGTCCTACTCCGAGGCCACTTAGTGACCACGTCATCCTCAAACCTCATATCTGCAAATCAATTTAACATTTCCTTCTTTGAACACTGATTATTTACATCAACAGCCTGTCTAGCTCAACTCTCGCATGTGGTCAGCTGTGACATCCTGCCCAAAAACTTCACTCGAAACACGACGCCCAAGATTATAGTGTAGAATGCATTGAGCAAGTTTGAATACACACAAACAAAATGTTAAGATATTTATCCCCAAATCAATGCTGACAACTGGAAAAAAAACCACTGAAAATCTATACAAATAAAATCACAATCTGTTAAGCAATCACAAAAACAGATTTTTCACAAAATTTTGCACTTGTGTTACAGTTGGTCCAGTTATATAGGCTCTATGACATATCAGGCAGTGGATTTCTTTGGGTTCGGCAAAAACCAGCCCAATGCAGGAAACTGCAGTTCCCATGAGGTGGTGAGTGAGTGTGTGTAGGTGTATGGGAGGATATGGTCAGCGGCATGCATTAACATTTCAGGGTTGGAAAATGGATGGATGGATGGATCAAAGCAAGACCTTATCTAAAAATCACAGGTACATCATTTTCTCCTCAACTAATCTGGATATTTTTTTTTTTCTGGCTGGATCAATGCTTTTGCATAAGAGTTCATCTTTTTTATCTCGTGGTGGGTTGTGTTTAGCCATGTTGAACTTCCAAGTGACAGTTTTTCCTCCAATTATTTATATACCTAGGCAATGCCAGGTACTTTGCTTAGTACACAACAACAGCATTCTATACATGTAACCAACACATGGAAATGGCCTGGTTGCAGGGCATACTGGTCATACTCTCTAAACCAGGGGTAGGCAACGTCGGTCCTGGAGTGCCACAGTATGTGCAGGTTTTTGTTCCAACCCAGTTCCTTAACGAGAACTCAATTATTGCTGATGAAGCACATATTGCTTAAGTGACATTTTAATGCTTCATTTTAGTGGTCTCGCTTGTTAAGGTTCTCCAACCTTAATTGCTTATTTCAATCTTAAACTGCTGCATTCAGTGTTTTAATTGCTCCTTATTAGCAATAAGATGTAAAACAGGGGTAGGCAATGTCGGTCCTGGTGAGCCGCAGTGGCTACAGGTTTTCATTCAACCCAATTGCTTAATTAGAAACCAATCATTGCCAATCTCAGACCTTATTTAATTTTATGGCTTGTTAGTCTGTGCAATGTAAGGCTTTTATATCGTAGATTTTTTTCCTTTCCAAGGATATCATCCAAATGATTTGAAGCCTAAAACAGATCATTTTCAGTCTGTCACATTCTTCTATTAAGTGTTTTATTAAATCAAACTCTGCATGATGAACACACACAGATGTAATTGGAAAAAAGCTAGCTGGAGAACTGCTGGCTGCTTTGTCTTTTACATCTTATTGCTAATAAGGAGCAATTAAAACACTGAATGCAGCAGTTTAAAATTGAAATAAGCAATTAAGGTTGGAGAACCTTAACAAGCGAGACCACTAAAATGAAGCATTAAAATGTCACTTAAGCAATATGTGCTTCATCAGCAATAATTGAGTTCTCGTTAAGGAACTGGGTTGGAACAAAAACCTGCACATACTGTGGCACTTCAGGACCGACGTTGCCTATCCCTGCTCTAAACTACAGCAGTAAAGAAAGATTTTTTGAAAGCAAGTCATATATGCACAAGGATTCTCATTTGTCATTTTGGCAGTGCCCACTTCTCCTTAAACAATTATCATTAGATGGTCTTTTTGTTAGAACCACTGATCCCAGTGCAGGCAGACACTAAAACAAGCTAATAAATCTACACGATGGGGCAGAGCACTTTGTAATCCAATCTGCCAGAAACTATACACTACATATTGAGACAATGCCCCATTCAGCATTCTGTATCTTCTGTGCAAAATTTCAGTATTCTATAAAAACACAACATCATTACCTGAATGCTACTTGATCTTCCTTGGGATGACATCAATATTGGAGGAGTACAGTAGGGGTAGGGTGATTCAATTGTAATTTACTCCCACCCATATTTTTGTTCCATAATAATTTCTGGTTTCTGTCATACAAAAATACATTATTAAACGAGAGGGGACCCAAAAATAATAAGAATTTTTTTCTGGAGGCTGGTGGGGAATTAGTTCTGACGTGATTACATTTTGGAAATGTTCAGAAAAATATATATAAAAGGTTATCCATCCATCCATTTTCCAACCCGCTGAATCCGAACACAGGGTCACGGGGGTCTGCTGGAGCCAATCCCAGCCAACACAGGGCACAAGGCAGGAACCAATCCCGGGCAGGGTGCCAACCCACCGTAGGACACACACACACACACACACACACACACAGCAAGCACATAATAGGGCCAATTTAGAATCGCCAATCCACCTAACCTGCATGTCTTTGGACTGTGGAAGGAAACCGGAGCGCCCAGAGGAAACCCACACAGATACGGGGAGAACATGCAAACTCCACGCAGGGAGGACCTATAAAAAGGTTATATAAAATTTAATATTTAAAAAATGTTATTTTTGGCCCCCCCCCCGTATATAGTTTAATATGCCACCAATCAATTTCCAAATCTACCTAAGCCAGTTACTTCTCACAGGGAATTGAGCCCACCCTGGCATCATCAGGCATGTGGCAGGGACACACTCTAGTCATAATGCCAGTCCACTGCAAATTCACTCATTTGAGTGTTCATTTGGTCACCGATTATTTTTATTATTTTTTTTTTTATTTATTAACTGAACAAGAATACTCAAATACAAAAAAAGACCAAATACTAATCTATAGGATGTCACTTATTAACATTGCACACACTTCTTTTGGATTAGGGTGAAGACTGCAAAAAGTTACAAGACCAGGATGCTGGGGTTGTGACACAGCAAACCAATGCTATGCAGTGCTTAACAGTTTATTTATTTAAACTTTGACCACAGGCAGGTAAAAGTGGTTTGTTCATGGTCTTTCAGTGAGGGCTAAAGTGGCCCACTTCCAAGTTAAAGTTCAACACCTTCACTATTATGCTACACTGCATGCCTCATATTTAAAAAGAACACACCAAGTGGGTAGGAGAGGCTGAATGTATAAAAATTTCTCTTACATGCATTCAAATTCTGACAAAAAAAAAAAAATGGCGACAAAAGTTTCTAGACGACGGGAAATCAGTGATTGTTGAGAGAGTAGGGACTCTGCATAGGAACATTAACCCATGTATACATGGGACTTTCAGGAAACACTATTACATATGGCATTTATGTGTAAATAAAAATCAAGCCACAAATAACCATAACTGTACAAACCTCTATTGAATACTTCTTTCCTGAAGATTATACATCTTTTTAAACTAATTTTTAAATATTTCATACAAAACCTGAACAACAAATTACACAGTTTATATTGTGCTACTCAGCAAAATAATCAGAGACCACAGCTACATTTTTGTAATCATTGCAACATGGCTCTCGACATACACTACAGCGATCAATTATTTTGCAGTCTAGTCACTAGACATATCTGACATCTTCTGTGTTTTTGGCTACTTCTGCTTCTGTAAGAAGCTCTTTCAAGTGCTACGGCTTGGCTGTATTTAACTATAAACTCTTCAACTCCATTCACCTATAAACTCCTCATCCTTGTCTGTCCTTTTACAATTCCCTGACCAGAACATTCAGAACCTGACGGCATCAGAAGTATCACTCTGCACTGCCTCACTCTGTTGTCTCCCCACTACATGCCTCAGAGTCCCTCTGACTAATCTGCCATTAAAGGCAGGACTCTTTCAAGGGCTTGCTGTGCTAACCAAGCATCACAGCATTTATTTTCTCATCTCTTCTCTCTCTAAACTATTAAATGCCTAAATAACTCTTAGTGCAGAGGAACTGGATAAACCCATGACACTCCCAGAATTATTAGACGCTATAAACTCACTTCAGTGTGGGAATGCAGCAGGCCCCGATTGCTACCCAGTGGAATTTTACAAAACAATTTCAAATATTTTAGTTCCACTATTATAAGAAAATGTATAGAAGCTAGAGACAACAAAGTTCTACCTCAAACTTTTCGGGAAGCTTTAATTACCATCTTCCTAAAGAAAAATAAGGACTTGTTTTAATGTGCATCATACAGACCAATTTCACTTCTGAATAATGATGTTAAGATACTCTCCAAAGTTCTTGCTAAATGGATTGAGAAAGGGTTTCCTTTTGTAATATCGCAAGACCAAACCAGATTTGTTAACGACAATCACTTCGCTTCTAATCTTTGACGTTTGTTTAATGGAATATACTCACCCATAAAATCTAACACACCAAATTCATCATTTAACCATCATTTGACATGGTTGATTGCACAATGTGGTGAATAGGTAGTAACAAACATATGTGCATGGATCAAAGTACTTTATATCAATCCAGAAGCCTCTGTTTGTATTAACATTATCTCAAACTAGAACAAGGTACTCGACAAGGATGTTCCCTATCACCACTGCATTTGCAATCGCCATTGTCCATTCACTTTCAAAATGTATCAGAGACACTGGGAATTACCAGGGAAAGACTTGAACATAAAAATAATCACTATATGCAGAAGATATGATACTATATAGATCAGACGCACAAACTTATGTACCAGCTGTCCTCAATGCACTAGCAGAATTTCAAAAGATACCTGGATTCAAAACTAATTTGAATAAAAGTGCACTTTTTCCAGTGGACTTTCTTGCACACAATATTAAGACTTGATACATTTCCATTTATTTTAGCAGATCATTCAAATTACCTAGGGGTAAACATCACAAGCAACTATAAAGATCTTTTTTAACAAAATTTTGCTATCTGCATGGAAAAAAAAATTAAACAAGATGTGAACAGATGATCTACTCTAGCACAGAGAATCAATACTGTCAAGATGAACAAGCTTCATTTTCTATTTCAAAGCATCCCCACATAACATTAATAAGTAGTTCTATAAGAAATTAGATTCAGACATAACCTCATTTATTTGGAATTCGAAATATTCACATATTCAAAGGGTATCTCTACAACAACCTAAAGCAGAAGGGGGCATAGCACTATCTAACTTAAAATTTTATTATTTGGTGGCAAATATACAAGCTATAAAGACCTGGACATTGACACAAATTGATGAATATACACAAGCCTGGCCTGCAATAGAAATAAAATCTTGTTGTTCTTCTTTATATGCCCTGCTTTGTTCCCCAGTAAATACAAATTATCGTCAATATACTAATAATCCAATTGTCCATCAATCACTCAGAAAAAAGAACCAACGCAGGAAGCACTTTACGGCAGAGAAGGATTTATCTGTTGCACCTTTACAGGATGATCACCTTTTTCTAGCCTCTCAAACCTATACAGTATATAATGTTTGGAAATTGTCCAAAATTAAAACTTAGATAATGTCTTCACAGCTTATGAACAATTATGCTTCAGATTTAGCTACCCATCAAATTCATGAATTCTGGCTTGTTAAGTTTGACTTGAGTATATAGAATGTTGTTTCTTTGAATACAGATCAATAAAAAAAATAATAATAAAAACCAAAATTAGCAAAAGTAAAACACAGCTATAATGAAGATATATATGTAGATTCAAAGAAATTTGAAAAGCATGTTTTCTTTCAGCATTATTTACAAATGCAGAATTTAAAAATGCACATACAAAAATCCTGACAGTTTACAGCATTCAGGGTTGCAAGTAACCCCTAAATAGATAATCATAATTAATAAAAAAAATGAAAAACTATCTGTGGCACTGTATACATACTGTATCAAAGGTCTTGCAAGAGCAGTAAACATGACATCATAGGTAGCTAGATACCCAGGTTTTCTATACAAGGGTTAAAAGTTTCACTTAAAATCCTCCAAAAAGAGTCCACTGGCTTGACCCCAACACATAAACAGGCTGAGGCAGTACAGCACAGTGATTAAGGCTTTAGACTTCAAACCATGAGGCTGTGGGTTCAAATTCCAATACTGAGAAGGTGTGACCATGAGCAAATCACTTCACCTGCCTGTGCTCCAATTGGAAAACAAAAATGTAACCAATTGTATCTCTCAGTTGGTGTAAGTCACCTTGAATACAAACATTTACAAAATAAATAAATATTTCATTTGTATACCTCAATTTATATTCTTACGAGGTGTAACATAGTAATCTACAGAAAGACATCTGGGCATAGCACTTGGAATTGAATGGCTGCTTTTCCAGGTCATGCAGCGCCAGTTAATGGCATACGATTTCAATGCTGGAAACTCCAGATAATCCACAGATCAAATGTGTCTTTCCATTAGGAAAGACTGAGGTGCTTTTATGCAAAGCTGTTATTCCTGAAGTAAATTTAAGTTACAGAATATGAGAAAACACACATCTTAATCAAATCAACAATATAATAAAATTAGAGCAGTGCTGAATGAAGCTTTTGCATTGAGCAGATTTTAAAGCAATGTAAAGTGACACAAGCTTCTTTTTCACAGGAAGAAGCCCCAAGTCTGTGAATGTTGAGAAAAGAGACACAGACAAACACATTAGTCCTGGCCACATCTAAAGCTGAGCACCCACTAATTTGGAATCCTTGTCACCTTAGCAATTAGTACACCGTAATGAGTAAACATTATTGTGTCAACACATTAGTTTCCTCTGGTCAGCCTTATCTCTAAATCCTGTTACACTGTACACTGTAAAGCCCCCATCACTCTTGTTATTTTAAACAAAATCCTAGGCTGACAATTGACAACTGGCCGGCTGAAGGTGAAAGACAGTGCAGGAATCAGCAAGGCAGCCACCAAGAGTTTAAAAAGTAACAGTATATAAATAAAAACCAGTAAAATGCCTTGAACCTCTTATTTACCATTCAGGCAGTCTTTGCACTCCTAACTGATTTCAAAAAGCACACTCCGCCCCCGCTTCTAGGGCTCTGGGGACTAAAGAATATGGTTCCATCTCCCACAGGATTTCTTAACAGGAAAATGATTTGTGCTTGGGGAAATCTCCTGTGGGGAAGGGTTTCAGCAAACAACTGCAGTCTGAAACTTTAGTCACTCTGCAACCCCATCTTGGCAATTTGTACAAGGCTAGAGTCCACACACCCCAATAAGATATCAACTAGGTAATCATAGTAAACATCTGCATTTCGTGAACCATTTGTTTCAAAGCAGATTTTCCAACTGTCTAAATACACTCCTTTCTCGTTTTGTTTAAGCTGATCTCAAGGGGGAGGGGGGTATCTTACTTAAATGTTAAAACTTCTGAATACTTTCTCGAATTAGGTCATATAAACAAAACACACGGAGAAGTATAACTGCGACTATATGCACATGCGCGAACACACACACACAGAACTGTAGGTTATGCTTACTGTCTGGTAATTATTATTGCTAACAAAACATGGATTACAAAAATGCAGATCTGAACAGATGACGTACTATGCTCCTGAAAAGATGACATATAGTAAATGGATATTCATCACTCCATCCATTTCCCGAAACCGCCGTTTCTCGCGGACGATGAAAGCGTTGAGATGCTTTGGCTGCGTTAGATAGAGGTTTTTCATATAGCGCCTTTCGTGGTGCACATTATAAAATGTATTATTATTATTGATATTGTTTTCTACAGAATTAATCTCAGAAGATGTAAATGAACATGTTTTGTGGGTTTCGCCATTTAACAATATGAAAGACTTTCCATAATATGTACTGTCATCGTCACAAATCAATGTAAATAACTGCCACAAGGACCGACGTAAAACTCTGCTCATCATTACATGGCGCCACCGAACAGACACTCACGATTTCGGTGCTTTCTAAAATAAAACAGCGCAGACCGAATATAAAAATAAATGTTTTACATTCCCCAATAGATGCACGGAGCACGAAGCTATCCATAAGAGGAGTTGGCGAGTTTATCACTTGACACCAAATGCTCTAGATTTTCGATCTTTAACATAGCACCTTTCGTCTCCGACTTTAACAGTTTCTGCCATCTTCTTACATCCCCCAGAATTCCTGGGGACCACCACTTGCTCCCACTCATCACCTATTTTCTACAGTGAAAAGTTGGCCTCAAATAGGCGCAGCATTGTGCTAATTTTATACTGGATTGTTTAAAAAACACACTAATTGTGATCGTGAGCTTCCAAGTTGTCATAAATTGGCGACATAAAAATTTGGCGTGGGTATGTTAGGGACTGGCGTCCCGTACTGGGCTCGCCGCCCTTCACTTGCGCTCGATGGTCAGTTTTCCAGCGGCTCACCGCGATTCTATTCCGGAAAGGGGCAAGTAATCAAAAAATGAATGGATGTGCGGAGACATCCCACCAGCATTCGCTTCTCTAGTAAATGTGCACTCATTTCAATCACCCTTCATTTGCCTCACAATGCCCTGGGAAGAACACCGAAGCCAGATGGTTCAATCTGGTGCGCGAGCTCAGCTGTCACTTTGCTCAGTTAGTAGCCGACGTGGAGAATTTAACTGCTTAATAGGATTTTGGTTAACTATCGTTGTGTTTGTTCGCCCACAATCCGCGGCCGAGAAAGCTGAATGCGATTGTCTCAAAAGTTTTCGTCACAGGCACAGCCCCAGTCCTTTCGTTCCAGTTACTAAAGTGTCTAGCAACCCGCCCCCAACGTGTAGCATCTGTTGCAACAGCCAAACTCTACCCGTGCAACAAAACTAATTTTACTTACAGCTATTGTTAATTACAAACTAAAATACAAAGCATTAGAATACACCCCAAGCCAAGCACACGCCTCCATGGCAGAAGCAACGGTCCATTGGAAGCACTGGGACCGTTAGATGGTGGAGCGCAGGGCTAGCTGGTCTCGAAGTTTATCTCTCAACATTACAGGCCCATTACGCTTAAAAAGGGTTCACCAGCAGCGCCTGTCACGCTGAGTGCGTCGAGCGTGCCTTAAGACTTCAATTGTTACGAGGCGGGAGTCCGTGAAACAAGAACGCAAGCGTCTACAAACGATTTGGGGGTTTGCTCACCTTATTAAATGCAAAAAGGTCCTTCTTAATTTTCTCTCTTTGGGGATCGTTCCCCTGTCTCCGAAACCTAAACTTCATCATCCTGAAGCCGGCACAAGAGGAACACAATGAGCCCCAAGAAACTTAAGGCAGAAGATAAGTAGTAAAATCCCACAGGTTCGTATCAGGCTAAAACAATGAAACCCAACGCAGCCTCCTGATTCTTTGTAGCCAGTTCCCACAGACTGCAACTGGATACCAAGAGGAACTTGATCCGCCGCCACAATGATTGGCACTCACTTTGACCATTTAGGCTTTTCGGCTTCTTGCAGCGAGCCAATAGGCGATGACAAGCGAAAGGGGTTGGGCCATCTAAGTTGAATCTTGCTTTTCAGACTCGAAGTATTAACGTAGAGACACATGGGAGTTGGAGTTTTTTGGGCATTCTTTCTGCGAAGCACTGATTACAGTACTACCGATCTAGGTCAGCTAGGGATGCTGACGTTTTTGATATCCCCCACCCGAAAGGAAACAGAGGTAATCCCGTACTGTGCATCTATACGTTTTAAATCTAAGGCATCGACGTTGCTCAGCAATCAGCGGGCTTCGCATTCGGAACACGATACTCTTTCCACTGTTTAAAGGAATTTGCATTCGTTACAAGACCAAGAGGAAATGAAAACGGGCGGTATATGCGTCTCAAGTTGGACTAATGTGAACGTTGTGTTGCAGAAAATTCACCTGGTGAAGTGCGTCGGTGGGTCGTGGGGATGGGAATTCCTGCTCGGTGGGGGCGGGGAATCCCACACGAGTCACGGCCGAAACCATTTGATGCCCATACTGGAAAGCCGGGGGGCTTTACCGGCCACTCCCCTCTCTCGGCGAAAGGGAATAATAGGCTGGAACACAAAGAGGCTTTATTGTCTTATTCTTTAGCAGCCCGACAGGCAGATTATGGTAGTGAAATCAGCAGTGGATTTTCTTACAGAGGCGATTTGATTTGTCCCAATTTCTGAAAGGCGCATGCCTTAACTCTGAGATCAAAGCCCGCTGAGGTTTACTCAACATTTAATTTGAGAGGGGGAGAGAAAGGTGTAACGGTTTAGGGGTAAAAACACGTGGGGTCGTCCCCCTAATTAAGAACAAGCTGGAGCCCCAACGGCATTACGCCACAAGGGCCTAGCAGTGCAAATGAATTGAAAACAGCGTCCCAGCACTTGCTCGCCATGAACTGCCATTTGAGAGAGGGCGATGCGAGGGTGCTTGAAAATGAAAGCTGGTACCTGCCTGATACTTGATGAAATCCCAGAATGACATCAGCTTCATAAAATCTTGATTGTAAAAAGTATTTTCAGGAAATGAGTGGGCAATAAAAGGAATATGGAGAAGTGCATTTATTTTTTATGAAGTGTACTTATCCATTTAAGAGCGGTAGCAAATGAACTTATGACAATTGTCTTTGATCAACAGTGTACGTGATTCTGGGAATTTTAACAGAGAAAAATAATCATAAAAAAAACAAGAAAAATTAAGTTAATTGGTAAATACAAACTGGCTAATCTGATTCAAATTTCTATAATGTATATAACATTTCGATCATCCATTTCTGGTCTTGTGAAGCTCATCCCAGGTCTATCAAATCCATTTATTTATTTATTTATCGCAGGGAAAATACATAGATACAAAATATTACAAACAAATAGTAAAATGTCCATATAAACAGTTGACAGTATAAAAAGTATATACACATACAGGTAACATTTCACACTGTATACCAGTACAATGTCTATTAAATAAAATATATAAAAGAGAAATAACATGAACATTTAAGGTTTTAATCAGTTTCACCTGTTACAAAGGAAGGATAAGCACATTTGTCATGTCCCCTTGATATGCTGTTGTTTTGTAATTCTGGACAATATGTAATTTACTGCCCTAGATTTAAGAGTGGGGAGTAGGTTGTTTGGCCCATTTCAGTCTGTGCATATACTGCGGTCTGGCATGATTCTCTTGTTCAAATTGTGTGGAGCTTGTCAATCCCTTTGATCATTTAATACAAATAACAAAAGAGGAATAGTCATCGTTATGCAATTAAACATAGTCATCCAGCATGAAATTATTAAAACAGATCGACACGAAAGTCACTATATGCAATAGATATATACATAGAGTACTATATTTGTTACTGCAGCTCATTTAATCATCCCTTTCAATTCAGTAACATGTAACCACAAATAATTACAAGTGGACATTTCATATTAGATGTTGGAGAGTCTCTTACATGGACGTGGGGCTCCCATTCTTCCATTGTGACCACCTTTAACTTGGCAACATTTGAAAGGATTCCAAGAATTATTGTTAAGTTTGTGTTGCAGTAGAGTTTAGCGTTGAGTATTCCCTTAACTAATTTATAAATTGTTGATTATTTTTCAGCCCCATAGAATCTAATCAATTATAATAATGTCTTTAACTGCTGTTCATAGTGCATGTTTGTTGCTTACTACTGCCACGTAATGAACAAACATGTTTTCCAAGGACTTGATATCCAGCAATTAATGACTAATAGGCGTGCTGTAGAGAGCCCCTGTTCCACATAGAATTCTTTGTTTCAAAGTGCTGTTAATATTCACCCTGATTCACAGGCAGAGAGTTATCCCCAAAGGATGACACTATAGTGCCACAATGCTTACCAGCTGGTTTGAGATTCTTATTGTATAATACAGAATTTGTTTACCAACATATATAACAGGGCACATGGAGGTCAAAATGTTCCACTAATAATCAGTTGTCCCTAAGACATTCCTTTATGAGTCATAAGGAACAAGTGTACAAAGCTTAAAGCTACATTTCCTTTTGAGTAAATTCAACCTAAAACAATTGGCTGATTGGAAAATTGCTACATACCCTAAGAAAGAATTTTGAGTGATGTCATTTATTTAAAGCAATGGATTCTGTTGGTTTTGTTTAAACATAACTTAAATATTGGTGTGAAATTTTGAACTCTTTTGATGTTTTGGTGTCTGTTTTCCACTCAAGGCACAAAAACAAGTTGGGTGGCACCACCCTCCACTATTCAATAGTTCTTCCCTCACTGCAATATGTCAGTTTTACGCCTTGCAGCTTTGAAATTTGAAACGGAGTTGATATGTATTAGATGAATGAACATTCAAGCTGTGCAGAATTTGTGCCATACAGTTACATATTTCAAAGTGTTTGAAAATCTTTTTATCCAAAACTAAGAGGGAGAGATAGTTCAATTGAGAAGATGAAGCCCGCTTTCGCTCCCTCCATCTCCCCGTCTTGCCAGGCCTGTGTTGCTGCCATAATAGACTCTGTCTGCTCAACTTGCCCAAGACCCTGCATTGGATAAAGAAAGGCTTGAAAATGTTATGAAGGCCATGTCACAATCAATGAACGATGAGCCAGAAGTGCAATGCTTATAATACAGCAATGAATAATAAGGAATGAGGATATTTTGGTCTTCACAAAAAGAAGAGAGGCTCATCTGTCTAATGTCTTGTGTTTTATGTGCCAAGACAGAATGTACAAAAAAGAAAAAAGGGCAGAGATATTAGTTGAACCTACCACACCTGAAAACCTTTTGCACAGAAAATTATTGGTTGTCAGAAGAAGGAGCAAGCATACGGTTCTTTGAAAGTGTGAAACTGTGCTGAAAAGTCATCACACAGTTTGACATGCTCGGAAATTTTGAACTATGTAAACTGACATGGTCAGGCGATAAGGTCAGCATCTGCATTTTCTAAGTCTGACATGCCCTCTGTCTTGAAGTCACCTAATGTGTCATTTAGCTAGTCGGAGGTAACTGCGATGCTCTCCTATGACTACTAGTCTCCAGTGAGCCAGTCCAAACAGTCTGTGAGTTGTTCTGACAAAATCAAACTGTAGTAGGTGTGGGCTTGTGTACATGAGAGAGCTCACAACAAATGAGCTCTTACCTGGAGTACAATGCAAACATACAATGCAGGTATGAGGAATAAGAAATGTAGCCGTTTTGGATTTGACAAACAGAAGAGAAGCTCATCAGTTTGATGTTGTTTGTTTTACATACCACAACCAAACGGAAAAAAGAAAAAGAAAATGGATGAGATTGAGGCTGAACTCTCCGGACTTCTAAACCCTTTGAATGGACACTGGCTCCGTCAGGCAGCATGTTAATGGCTCTCAGAAAATGACACAAGTTTGCAATACTTTGGAAATGTGAAATTGTGCGGCAAAGTGGTGTTGTGATAGATAGATAGATAGATAGATAGATAGATAGATAGATAGATAGATAGATACTTTATTAATCCCAATGGGAAATTCACATTCTTCAGCAGCAGCATACTGATACAATAAATAATATTAAATTAAAGAATGATAATAATACAGGTGAAAAAAAACAGACAATAACTATGTATAATGTTAAATATTAACGTTTACCCCCCCTGGTGGAATTAAAGAGTCGCATAGTTTGGGGGAGGAACGATCTCCTCAATCTGTCTGTGGAGCAGGACAGTGACAGCAGTCTGTCGCTGAAGCTGCTCTTCTGTCTGGAGATGACATTATTTAGTGGATGCAGTGGATTCTCCATAATTGATAGGAGCCTGCTGAGCGCCCTTCGCTCTGCCACAGATGTTAAACTGTCCAGCTCCATGCCAACAATAGAGCCTGCCTTCCTCACCAGTTTGTCCAGGCGTGAGGCGTCTTTCCTCTTAATGCTGCCTCCCCAGCACACCACTGCGTAGAAGAGGGCGCTCGCCACAACTGTTTGATAGAACATCTGCAGCATCTTATTGCAGATGTTGAAAGAAGCCAGCCTTCTAAGGAAGTATAACCGGCTTTGTCCTTTCTTGCACAGCGCATC
This sequence comes from Erpetoichthys calabaricus, assembly GCF_900747795.2. NCBI lineage: Eukaryota > Metazoa > Chordata > Cladistia > Polypteriformes > Polypteridae > Erpetoichthys > Erpetoichthys calabaricus. The sequence continues at coordinate 157,996,182 of NC_041404.2, forward strand.
AGTATTGGCAGTCCAGTCTAATTTATCATCCAGCTGCACTCCCAGATATTTATAGGTCTGCACCATCTGCACACAGTCACCTTTGATGATCACTGGGTCTATGAGGGGTCTGGGCCTAATAAAATCCACCACCAGCTCCTTGGTTTTGCTGGTGTTCAGGTGTAGGTGGTTTGAGTCGGACCATTTAACAAAGTCATTGATTAGGTCCCTATGCTCCTCCTCCAGCCCATTCCTGACACAGCCCACGATAGCAGTGTCATCAGCGAACTTTTGCACATGGCAGGACTCCGAGTTGTATTGGAAGTCCGATGTATATAGGCTGAACAGGACCGGAGAAAGTACAGTCCCTTGTGGCGCTCCTGTGTTGCTGACCACAATGTCAGACGTGCAGTTCCCAAGACGCACATACTGAGGTCTGTCTTTAAGATAGTCCACGATCCATGCCACTAGGTATGAATCTAATCCCATCTCTGTCAGCTTGTCCCTAAGGAGCAGAGGTTGGATTGTGTTGAAGGCGCTAGAGAAGTCTAGAAACATAATTCTTACAGCACCACTGCCTCTGTCCAAGTGAGAGAGGGATCGGTGTAGCATATAGATGATGGCATCTTCCGCTCCCACCTTCTCCTGATATGCAAACTGCAGAGGGTCAAGGGCGTGTTGAACCTGTGGCCTAAGGTGGTGAAGCAGCAGCCTCTCCATGGTCTTCATCACATGTGATGTCAGAGCAACAGGCCGAAAGTCATTCAGCTCACTAGGACGTGATACCTTTGGGACTGGGGTGATACAAGATGTTTTCCAAAGCCTCGGGACTCTCCCCTGTTCCAGGCTCAGGTTGAAGATGCGCTGTAGAGGACCCCCCAGCTCCGATGCACAGACCTTCAGCAGTCGTGGCGATACTCCATCTGGACCCGCTGCTTTGCTGGCACGAAGTCTCCTCAGCTCTCTGCTCACTTGCGCTGTTGTTATTATGGGTGGGGATGTTTTTCCTATGCTGGTATCAGCAGAAGGATGTGTGGAGGGTGCAGTACTCCGAGGTGAGAGTGAGAGTGGGTTAGGGTGGTCAAACCTGTTAAAAAAGTTGTTCATTTGGTTTGCTCTCTTCACGTCTCTCTCAATGGTGGTACCCCCGCTTCGAGCTGCAGCCTGTGATGATCTTCATCCCATCCCACACTTCCTTCATGCTGTTATTCTGCAACTTCTGCTCCAGCTTTCTCCTGTACTGCTCCTTCGCCGCCCTGAGTTGGACTCGGAGTTCCTTCTGCACGCGCTTGAGCTCATGCTGATCACCGTCTTTAAAAGCCCTTTTCTTCTGATTCAAAAGGCCCTTGATGTCACTTGTAATCCATGGCTTGTTGTTAGCATAGCAGCGTACTGTTCTTACTGGAACTACAATGTCCATACAGAAGTTGATGTAATCAGTAGTGCAGTCAACAACTTCCTCAATGTTCTCATTATGAGATCCCTGCAGGATATCCCAGTCTGTAGTTCCAAAAAGTTATCTCAGAGTATTCTCAGCCTCCGGGGTCCACTTCCTGAATGATCGTGTGGTTACAGGTAGGACTCTAACTTTTGGTTTATAGTGAGGCTGAAGCTGAACCAGGTTATGATCTCCTTTCCCAAGCGCAGGCAGCGGGGTGGCGCTGTATGCGTCTTTAACGTTTGCATACAGTAAATCAATAGTCTTATTTCCCCGGGTGTTACAGTCCACATACTGGGAGAATGCAGGCAATGTTTTGTCCAGCGTCACATGGTTAAAGTCTCCAGCGATTAGCACAAGCGCCTCAGGGTGCTGCGTTTGTAACTTAGCAACGGCGGAATGGATGATGTCACTCGCTGACTCCACGTCTGCCCGAGGAGGAATGTATACAATAACAACAATGACATGTCCAAACTCTCTGGGCAAATAGTAGGGACGTAAACTTACGGCCAACAGTTCGATATCCCTGCAGCAAGTGGAGATTTTGACGTTAACATGTCCAGAGTGACACCACCGTGTATTAACATAGAGAGCGAGTCCTCCTCCTTTGTGCTTACCACAGGTACTTGCACCTCTGTCCGCTCTAACTGTGCTAAACCCGGGTAGCTCCACGTTGGCATCTGGGATGGTGTTATTTAGCCACGTTTCGCAGAAACACAACAAACTGCATTCTCTGTAGGTCCTTACATTTTTCACCAGCGCAGCCAGTTCGTCGATCTTATTTGAGATTGAGTTTACATTCCCCAGAATCACAGAAGGCACCGAAGGCTTGAAACGCCACTTTCTCGCAAGCCGCTTCTTTTTTAGCTTAGTGCCGGCTCTGCTGCCACGATACCGCTTTCTTACCTCGTCGGGTAAATATGGAACCACACCGGCACTGGCATTTGTTCTCAGCGCCCGAAGTTGAGTACTTGAATAGGCGAGTCTCGGCGTGTTAAAATCCATGCCCACGTTGTAAAAGTAAGTGTGTCCAGGGAAGGAATCCACATAAAATAAAGTGGTAGGAGTGATCAATAAATAAAAATAGAAAAATAAAAGTAGAAAAGTACACATACATATACAGTCATACACGGAGCTGCTGAAAAGGCTGCCACTCACGGCGGCGCCGGATGCATCATGTGGTGACATCTCCATGACATACTACTCGTGTAATTATATATATTTCGGTGACAAGATTAACAACTGCAGACAACTAGAACTCGTGCAGTGTGACATTGGCTTTAGGGTTTTGGCAGTGACAGAGTTGCGGGTAAGGAGCCCCAAATACATTAAAGCATCCATTTTAAAGCATTCGGGTGTATCCTAATATAAAGTCTTATATAAAAAAGTACTAAGTGCACTTTTGAAGTTAAAAAAAAGGCTCACATTCACTGTGTAAACACAGACCCTTGCCAGACTATTCCCACAACTGTTATCCAGCAAGAAAATGGGTCAGGAAACATTTGTATCCAATGTTACATATCTATATTACTAAACGACAGTTAATTTATGCACGGCAGACGCACTGAACGACAGTTAATTTATGCACGGCGGATGCGGCGGACGCACCGAAGCGCATGCGCACTACGGCGCGGTGCCCCAGAGTCAAACGCAGCGGCTTCCCAGAGTCAGTAGGTGGCGCCCAAACAACATGGATAAAAACAATGAATGAAGGCGCCCACACAAAGAAACCACTTTAGTTCAAATAGGGTTATTGAATTAAATGGAAACTTTACCATGCCTACAACCTGTGAACTAAACCTGAGGTAAAGCGTGCACGCCAGGTTGTACAGCCGCCCGGACGCGACCGCCCACACCACCGCATATATGACGACGACAGCCATAAAAAAACAAAAACGAGACTGCATGAAGAAAAACAGTAACAGAAGCACGTTGAAATGAACTGTCCCAGGACGCAACCACCATCCATGATATTTCATCACGCAGCGGCTTCCCACCAAGGAGCATACGTACTGCGCCGTGGCGCACGCCCCAGAGTCAAACGCAGCGGCTTCCCAGAGTCAGTAGGTGGCGCCCAAACAACACAACCTGTACACTACACTTGCTCTAATCCACTATGCCAGTAATATAGATCACATAACGTTCACAGACTCAAACCCAGTGGCTTCCCAGACTCAGTGGCTGGCACACGAACACCACAACCTGTAAACTAAACTTGCTGTGCTCCACTCTGCCAGCAGTCGGTGTCAGCAAAGGCAACGGAATCACGTCTCCACAAAACGAAACCGCTTTGGTACAGATATGCTTATTTAATTAAATGACATTTCCCCAGACGCACCCACCCTCCATGATATGTCATCCATCCAAATATCGGACGCAGGCCCGGTCTTAGGTATTATGGGGCCCTAGGCGAAAGGGGGGTCCAGGGGCCCCCCCCCCCTGGAAGCTCTGCGAAATGCGTGAAAATTAGACCAAGGAGACTTTTCTTGTAACGTTACGAGGTCATCACCCTGCGTCCCTTTTTCGCCTGGAGTAGTTAGCTGCTATAATTTAGCCAGTTTGAACTGTTTCCACTGGGCACCACATGGCGGTATGTAGCTAAGCCCAGCTTAGTTTTTTTGTAGTTTTTTCTTTTTTTAGTTTTTTTGTCCTTTCTTATTTTTTGGGATATTTGAAACTTTTGGAATGCATTGCGAGGGGAGGGGCGGGCCGGGGGCCTGGCCGCCATTGATCCGGGGCCCCCCGGACACCGTGGCCCTAGGCAGTCGCCTACTTTGCCTATGCCTAAGGCCGGGCCTGATCGGACGGAACAGAAACTGATTGCCATTCTTGGATTTACGATTCTCTAGAGAATCACGGGCTTACTTGTACTTGCTATTTCTTTCTGTGAAGCACCTTGAGCATGGGAAATGTGCTATATAAATAAAATGTATTATTATTATTATTCAAAAAAAGCTAGGCATGTTGAAGTGCAAAAAAACAGAAAGAGCTCTTTTAACTCCACTTTTGATTCCGCTCAAAAATGTTTTTGCTTTAAGCCAACCAACGACTCTACCTGTAGTCAAAGCTGCAAAGAGAAAGAAGAGCAAAGTGATGAGGGGGAGAAAAACACATAGACCGATGAAGAAAGCAACCACACAGATAACGCAGAAAAATGTGAGAAGGAGGAAGACAGCCTAGGCAATGAAGACAAACAACAAACAAGTGTCATTGAAAGTGTGAAAGATGCTGTTGAAAACTATAATAATGAGAAATGAACATCCAGCAGGTGATGAAAACAACAGCAGTTAGAGGCCCATCACATTTTAGCAGTGCTGGTAATGCTAATTTTAAAAACCCACTCAGGCTTAACACTACCCGATTCACACTGATGTCCAAATCAGGCAGTAACTCACATGTCCTAAGAACTGTTTTCCATTTTTACACTACATACATTGCCTTTGAGTGTGTTTTGTGTTGGGTATTCATTAACCCTTAGATGTATTTCTTAATGAGGTAACTTGATTCATCAGTACAAGTATCATAGCCAGCAACACACTAACTGTAAAACCAAGATAGTAACCAGTCATGCCCAATTTCTCTTTAAGCGTGCTAAAGCTAAATTCTATAATTACTGGGCATATCACATGGAGAGAACATGCAAACTCCTCACGGTCAATGATTTGGAATTTCTATTCAGATGAAGGACACTGAGTCCATTAAGAGGCAGCGATAACCCCTCTAACAGCCGGTCGCTCCATAGATAGATAGATAGATAGATACCTTATTAATCCCAAGGGGAAATTCACATACTCCAGCATCAGCACACTGATAAAGACAATATTAAATTAAAGAGTGATAACAATGCAGGTATACAGACAGACAATAACTTTGTATAATGTTACCGTTTACCCTCCCGGGTGGAAGTAAAGAGTCGCATACTGTGGGGGAGGAACGATCTCCTCAGTCTGTCAGTGGAACAGGATGGTGACAGCATTCTGTCGCTGAAGCTGTTCCTCTGTCTGGAGATGATACTGTTCAGTGGATGCAGTGGATTCTCCATGATTGACAGGAGCCTGCTCAGCTCAGGATAATGAATTTTATGGTCTGGGGTTCATGTACTTGTGCTTTCTGTGTGGTCTGTGCATGTTCTCCAAGTGTCCACATGCATTTTCTTCAGGTGCTCCGGTTTCCTCCCACAGCCAAAAGATATGCAGGTTTTATAAATTGGTGTTGTTAAATTGCTGTGTGTGTGTGTGAGTGTGTGTGTTCACCATGTGATGAGCTTTGAGCCCTGTCCAGGGATTATTCCTGCCTTGTACCCGATGCCGGCTTAGATAGGCTGCAGCTTCCCAGTGACCCTTGTCTAGATAAGCGGGTGTACAAAATAGATGGATGTATTGCATTTAAAATCTTAACGAGTTGCAAGACAAAGTACTCTCAATAAGAAGCACAGAACTGAGAACGATGGAGATAAAGAAGACATAAATAAGTGAACTCACAACAATCCAGGCCGTTAGACTTTCGGGAGAAGCGTGAGCCTTGAGCTGTCACTTCTGGCTAAGCGGTAATGTATTTACAGGCTTTGTGTTAAAGCTCCTTCTGCCCATTTAACATGATGTCATTTAAATCAACACCACAGTGAGGCATTTAGCTGACAGCCGGCACTACCAGAGGATCGTCTCCTCCTCCACTTAGGACAGTCTTTGCATCAGATAAGTCACTTCAGTGTCCACAAAACAAATTGATACAAATTTGTAACAAATCAGTCTCTCCTAATTTGAGGCTGACATGCTGGCATTGTGGTTAATGCTGCTTTTATAAGCTCCAAAGTCCTAAGGCATTGCCTGAGCACAATTTGCAAGTTCCCCATGTGTGTGAGCTTCTTTCTTCCTTGTGTTGACTACTTTAAAATGGCCCCATATGAGTGCATAAATGTGTCATGCGATTGGGAGGTGAACAGCCCTGTAAAGGTACACGCAGCTGTCAAGGTTAATGCTCCATCCTGAATTGGATGAAAACATAGATTTGAAAATACTGTTCTACAAAAAAATAAATAAATAAATTCACTACTTTCAAAATTTTGAGATATTCTTATAGAGGGAGCGGATTGGACAGCTTGCTTGCTCTATCATATCGTACCCAGTTTTTAAGAGATGAAAATTTCAAATGAAAAACTATTTTAGAGAAAAAAGTAATATATTTTTAAAATTAATTACCTTGACTTCAAAAAACTTATAAATTACACAAATAATTGTTTTAAATATAATTATCACTTAAAAAAAACAGCTGAAACACTCTGAAGGTGTTTCACAGTTGGACTGACTCTCCTTCTCCAGGGCTGGCTCTAGGTGAACTAGGCGGTCACCTAGGGCAGCAAAAGCTTGGGAGGTGGCATTTTTTAAACATTACAGACCTAATGTAGCACTTTTCAGACTCAATAAAAACACTAAGGAGGCTCCCTGCACCTTTCTATAACATACTGTAAGAGTGCTAACAGGTCGCATCAGCCAAGGATGAGTTACCGATAATATGAGTTGGCATTCCATCACCAGCAGCAGCGGAGCCTATAAAAAAGGGCACCCCTGAAAAGTTGCAGACAGAATCCCATCTAGTGTGGCAATGGTGAACAGTTCTTTTAAGGATAACAAGCCACCTAAAAGAGCCATGTAAAATGAAAAAGAATCCATTCTGGCAGTTAGCGCCAGTGCTGTGATAAGATTGTCAGCACACTCGAAATACCAAGGAGGGCCCCCCCCCGTAAATCAACCCCCTATACCCTCTCCAATGTTCATGGATGTACAGCAATGCCCTCAAAACTCTGCATTATTTATATGATTTGGAAACGACATTTGCAACTATGCCTAGGGTGCCAAAAATGATACAGCTGGCACTGACTCTCTCCCCATGTTCATCAGAGACAGCTCCCATGTGCTCGGGAAAAAATCCAATTGAGAATGTAGGAAATGAATTTTTAAACACATTGCACTCAAGTGCTAGGTAGGAAGAGAGAAGCTGCCTAACTAGCTCCTCGTTGTTTTCCAACTTTGTGTTCTCAAGAAAATTGTTGCACAAGCTTTTTCTTTTTTTCTTCAGTAAAGGAAAGCTGTATATTTTATTACTGTTTGCTTACCTGTTAACTGGAGGAACAACCCAACTTTGCATATTTTTGAAAAAAAAAACACTTAAACAACAATAAATTAAATATCCCATCTACACAATAAAACGTCATCTTTTTAACATTCAAAATATAAATTCCTGGCTATTTTCAAGGGATAAGGAGAGAGAGAAAGAGAGAGAGATAAATATTATTTGAGATCAAAAAATGTGTATTAATAATAATAATCATCATCATTCTTTACATTTATATAGTACTTTTCTCACTACTTAAAACGCTCTCCACGCAGGGAGGACCCCGGAAGCGAATCCACAATCTCCTTACCGCACATCAGAAGCGCTACTTGATTTTAGGTTATTTCTACCTCAACTAACATTAAGAACAAGAAATACCGTAATTTTCAGCCCAGGATTTGCTTTAAATAACATTCCGAGCATGTAAAATAGTTATGCCATAAAACAAATGCAGCTATCTTACGGAAACGGTTTGTCGTAGAGATATTCCAATGACATTCAGAAGCGGCTTCAGCACACCGGAACTTTTTTGCGCGGGAGGATTTTGTGTAATTAACAGATTTTTGCAATCCCAGCAAGCATTGGGCGCAAGGCGGGAACAATCCCTGGGCAACGCGCCAGCCAATCGCCGGGTGAACACAAACACAGGATCCTACACGTCAGGAACGTTCTGCAAATTATATAGCACCGTTCAGGTCCGTCATTCATTATGAAGTACATACAGTGTGGACAAAAATCGGGAGTTTGTGAAGCTTCACCGCATTCACATTCAGGTATTCTAGTTCCGTACCACGTCATAAAGTTACACATTTAAATGTAACTTAAATTAGGAGCTTGAGGGTCTAGTGTGTCCCTACAGTGTTGATCCCTATTTTGCGCTTCTGCAGCCGGAAATATGGTTTGGCGTCCCTCTATTGATTTAGAAGAAAGGGATTAATAGAATATCGGGATAAAGGTTAGCCTCGGCACATTAATCTGCTTTGGGTGATCAAAATGTACACAGGTAGAACGAGTGTCTGTAGGTACAAAACGGAATATCTACGTGTTCTTTGTGTTTTTTTTTACTGCCTTTGAGCATGCCTATTGGTAGTCTTTCGCTACAAAAGGCACAATTTTCTCTGAATTAAGATGAAACTGAGAAAAATATTTGGTTTCCACAATCCTTCATTTCACATTTAATGGAACAGAAACTTTGCTTTTGATTTATGACCAAACATATTATTTTAATTAATAAAACACATTAAATATTGGTCCTCTTAACCTAGTGTTTTGGAGACAATAACTGCCATCAAGTGCTCTGAGTGACATTTGCACACTTCTTGACTGGTTGTTCAGCCCATTTTTTCAATTCTCTCAGGTTTGATGGACACCTTCTCCCCACTGCAACTTTCCTCAGATGTTGAATGGGATGCAAGGATTCCAAGATGCATAGCAGGCCACTTCAGAAAAGTCAAATGTTTTATTCTCCTCAATTCTTCAGTATTTTTTGAAGTCGTTAGTCAGCATGAGGATCCATGACCTGCGACTGAGAGCCCTCTTTTTGACACTGGGCTGTCCGTTTCACTCCAAAATGCCTTGATAGTTGCCTGATTTTATTCTACCCTGCACAGATTCAAAGAGGCAGCAATTCAACCTGTGAACAGAGTTGTTGTGACTTAACAAAAAATTCTCATTTTATTTCGTCATTCTCTCAGAAGGACTACGTCTTGAACCTTAAACTTGTTGATAACATTGGCTGCAGTGGTCACACGAACATGAACCTCTTTGGAGGTGGTCTTGTCACCTTTACGTTGACTATGCTTGGCTGTTAGTTTCTCTCGCCTCAGCTTTTCTATTGACAATTTTAGAGTGGTACTAAACCATTGTGTGAGTTCTTGTCTCCATTTAAGGTTGTGATTAAAAGATTGAAGACACCTGCGATAATCATTAAAAGATGCTTGAAAGGTCACTAACAAGACAATAATTTCTTATAAAGGGTTCAAATAATTTTGTCCCTGTCATTTTGGAATGTCTTTGTAGAAAAACCAAGAAGTGCATTCTTTTCACAAGGTTTTTGTTTTGTTCCACTGTAAACCAAAGACGTGAAAGTAAAGATGACAAAACATCATTTAATTTCAGTACTTTTTAGAAAGAATGGTGCATTATGTGAATAAAATTCAAATCTGTCAATACTTTCAGAGTAGGGTGACAGAGAGAAAACTCTGACAACCATTATAGACAGACAGACGAATAGTGTAGGGCCTTTATAAATCGTTTTATTTATGATTCAATTAGAGAAGAATATATATAGTTGCTGCTGTTTTTTTTACCATAAACAATCAAAAGAAGTCACCAGAGCTTACTTTTCTGGTTAAAATGAAAATGCCTAATACAACAGCAGTTTTAAGAGGAAGCTTTTCTAGGACAGCAACACTTCACCAGAATGTGACAGATGCCTCTTTGGTTTGTAACCAACACACATTACCCACATCAATCTGTCAGGCGTCTGCTGAAATTAGAAGTTAAGGATGATTTATTAAGGAATAGCAGCCAGTCCTCCTATTTTGATTTGTTTCCTTTATGACTGCAGATCAGGGTGTCAAAGTCAGATCCTGCAGGATGGCAGTGCCTGCAGGTTTTCTTTCTCTTTCACTTCCTTAATTAGTAGCTAATTACTGCTGCTAGCTGAACACGTCATTTGCCTTAATTTTGGTTGACTTATTTTTTAAGATTCATAGCCCCAATAATTTCCTTTTTCCTTAAGTAGCAGCCAAACAATAATGAGCCAAAAGATCACCAGCTTACATGTGAATGTATGTGTCCATCAATTAGTAGGTTTCAATGAAATACATGAAAAGAAAAAAAGTGAAACTTGGTTGTTCTGGTCCGTTTCTGATCTACAAAATGTTTGGAAAATCAACTGTTGTGGAAAAGACAGGTGTGGCAGAATGAGAGCTCTAAGAAGCTATAGAATTATACAAAAGGTTCAATTAATAAGAGAAATTCACTTTTTAAAATGTGTTGGAACAAAAATGGTGGAACTGAGTTTGAGTTAGCAGGTCATCTGCTGCCTCATTTTGCATCTCATTATTGTTTTGGTGCTGGTTAAGCAAAAAATAAGGAATTTTAAAAAGCAAATCAGTTAAAATAAAAGCAAAAGAAGACTGTTTCATTAGCTGCAATAATTTGGTTGTTAAAGTGACTGAAAGGGAAACCTGCAGCCAGTGCAGCCCTCCAGGGTCTGAGTTGGACACCCCTGGTACAGAAGGGGTGTCTTGTGATTGATATTATGAGGCCGATACCTAAGCCAGGTCTTTTTGAAGAAATCACGTCTACAGTCTCTAACATCCATTGATAGACCCCTACTCATCTCAAACAAGTGGTGCTGCTTTGATGGCACCCATTACTTCAAGGAGAGGGCTCTCCCAAAATCCCAAAAAAAGTAAGTTATATTTTAAGATGTATAACATTTTCAAAGAGAAGGTCTTAGTTTTCTCTGAATAGCCATAGACAGATAAATCCAAATCCTTCCACACATTTCCTAACATACTTATCTATTTTAGGGTCACAGGAAGCCTTTCTTTAAGAAGGGGGACCGGAGGGTGTGTTCCAACTACAGAGGGATCACACTCCTCAGCCTCTCTGGAAAAGTCTGTTCAGGGGTCCTGGAGAATAGGGTCTGTCTGATAGTCGAACCTCGGATTCAGGAGGAACAGCGTGGTTTTCGTCCTAGTCGTGGAACAGTGGACCAGCTCTACACGCTTGGCAGAGTCCTGGAGGGTGCATGGGAGTTTGCCCAACCAGTCTACATGTGTTTTGTGGACTTGGAAAAGGCGTTTCTCTGGGAATCCTGTGGGGGGTGCTCCGGGAGTATAGGGAACCGGACCCCCTGATAAGGGCTGTTTGGTCCCTGTACAACCGGTGTCAGAGCTTGGTCCACATTATGAGTTGGACTCCGCCAGGGCTGCCCTTTGTCACCGATTCTGTTCATAACTTTTATGGACAGAATTTCTGGGCGCAGCCAGGGCGTTGAGGGGGTCTGGTTTGGTGGACTCAGGATTGGGTCACTGCTTTTTGCAGATTATGTTGTACTGTTTGCTTCATCAGACCATGATCTTCAGCTCTCTCTGGACCGGTTCGCAGCTTAGTGTGAAGCGGCTGGGGTGGGAATCAGCACCTCCAAATCCGAGATCATGGTCCTCAGCCGAAAAAGGGTGGAATGCCCTCTCAGGGTTGGGAGCGAGATCCTGCCCCAAGTGGAGGAGTTCAAGTATCTCGGGGTCTTGTTCTCGAGTGAGGGAAGAATGGAGCGTGACATCGACAGGCGGATCGGTGCGGCATCCGCAGTGATGCAGACTCTGCATCGGTCTGTTGTGGTGAAAAAGGAGCTGAGCAGTAAGGCAAAGCTGTCAACTTACCAGTCGATCTATGTTCCTACCTTCACCTATGGTCATGAGCTATGGATAGTGACCGAAAGAACGAGATTGCGAATACAAGCGGCTGAAATGAGTTTCTTCTGCAGGGTGTCTGGGCTTTCTCTTAAAGATAAGGTGAGAAGCTCAGTCATCCGAGAGGAGCTCAGAGTAGGGGTGACTGTTGGATGTATGTTTGCTCTAACTGAATTGTCTTGCAATGAAAATATGTTTTATTTACTTTAATTCCAATTATCAAATGTAATGATGTTTATTTGAAAATTTCATAGATAGAAAGACACATATAATAAAGCCACAATATAATACATACAGTATAAGTCTATCTAAGTAAGGCACTATATAATTGATAAATAGATATGAAAGGCACTATATTATAGATAGATACTATTTTATTTGTCCCATGGGGGAAATTTAGCTTTTTGATAGCATTTAAGAAATAATATAAAAAAGAGCAGTCATAGTGAGTAATAAAGATGCACTGTTATTGGTATGAAAGGGTTCTTTTCATTTTCTTGATCCAATTCTGCTGAATCATTTGTTAGCTAAAAGTCCTCAGTGTTAGTGTGTCACAGAGAGGATGTGCAGCATTGTTCATAGTGGCACTCAGTTTTGTCTTCATTCTGTTCTCCACTGCTACCTCCAGGCAAGGCCGCATTAAGACCCCTACAGACCCCTGGTGGCAGCATGGTATTTGTCACTTGATTTTAGATCAAGACTTGATTGCTTCATCGGCCACCAGGGGTTTGCTGGTAGGGCGTTGTTCCCTCAGCCATTTTGACTTGTGGATACTTCATTATCCTGCGGTGGGTTGGCGCCCTGCCTGGGATTGGTTCACTGCCTTGCGCCCTGTGTTAGCTGGGATTGGCTCCAGCAGACCCCCGTGACCCTGTGGTTGGATTCAGTGGGGTGGAAAATGGATGGATGGATATTTCATTATTTCACCCAGTTGTTGGAGAGGTGAAAAGGGAGCAGGCCCAGAATTCTCTTATGGTAGAGCCCACCCTGCTTCCAGGGGGTCCAGAGTGCGCTAATAATCATAAAAACAAATTCAAAATTTAGACATACAGGTAGCACTTGCTCTTTTAATACCTTTATATTTTTATTCAATAAATATTTTTATTTTATAATTTTTTTTATTCCTTTTTATTTAAAATTCGAAGCTTTAATTGAATCTCTTAAACCTCTTAGGAGACCAAAAATCATTTACTGCATTTATATTATGATATGTGTGATTGAACATCTCCTTTAATTGATTGATATAGTGAATTTTGATGGATATTAATATCTTAAGCATATATGTCAACTGTTGTAATTTTATTGTTACCATTTATTTATTGGTGATTAAACTTCGGTTATCTATGTTGTGTGTAAACTTGATTATAAATAAAAGCTTAAAAAAAGTCCGTTGATTGTTCAGTTTGCCCCAATCCTGCGGGCCCCGGCAACATTCTTTAAGCCAACTGTACCCCCTAGTGGTGCCTGGTAAAATAACCTGTCCAGTACTCAGTACAGTATTGGATTATAAATAAACTAAAAGACAATGCACACTGACATTATTTAATAGTAATTTTATTCTGATAATTGGTATTTATTTAATTTCGAATGTGTTTTATGTAGTTTTATATATGTGCTCTTAATATGTGGAGGCTAATATACTGTTAATATTTCTCTCGGGATCGACATAGTCTGTTCTCATCTATTCATTGGATTCAGAAAGTCTTCAGACCCCTTCACTTTTTTACGTTTTGTTATGTTGATTCCTTGTGCTAAAATCATTTAAATTAATTTTTCTTCACATCAAGTAATACTTAATACCCCATAATGGCTAAGGGGAAACAGGATTTTAGAAATGTATGCAAATTCATTTAAAAAAAGCTGGTATATCCCACTGACACAGGAATTCAGACCCTTTGCTAATTCAGACCCACTCGAAATTTAGCTCAGGTGCATCCCATTCTATTGATCATGGTTGAGATGTTCCTGCGCCTTGTTTGCAGTCCACCTGTGGTCAATTCATTTGACTGGACATGAGTAGCAGAGGCACACACCTGTATAGAGAAAGAATAGCCTGCAGAAAGTAAAGACAGGATTGTGGTACAGAGGTACAGATCTGGAAGAGGCTACAAAAAATTCTGCAGCATTCAAAGTTCACAAGAACACAACGGCCACCATCATTTTTAAATTTAAGAAGCTTGGAACAGCCACAACTCTTCCTAGAGCTGGCCAAACTGTGCAAATGGGGGAGAAGGGCCTTGATAAGAATGGTCACCAAAAATGTGATGGTCTCTCTAGCTGTGCTCCAGAGAACCTGTGTGGAGATGGCAGAAACTTCCACCACTGCAGCACTCCAATATTCTGGGCTTTACAACAAGCTGGCCAGACGACACATGAAAGCCCACTTTGCAAAAAGACACCTAAAAGACTCTCAAACTATAAGAAGCAAGATCCTCTGGTCTGATTAAACCAAGATTAGCACCATGTTTGGAGGAAACTGGGCACCACTCATCAACTCCATGGTACCATAAGAGGATCTGTAGAGAAGAATGACAGAAAATCCCAAATCCAGGCGTGTTAAAGCTTTTTGTGTCAAACCCAAGAAGACTCCAGGCTGGCAGTGCTGCCAAAGGAGCTTTAACTATGTGCTGACAAAAGGGTCCGATTACCTGTATCAATGTGATATTAAGCATTTTAATTTTTAATAAATTTAGCAAAAATTCTAAAATCCTGTTTTCACTTTGTTATTTTAGGGTATTGAGTGTTTCTTGAAGAGGAAAAAAAATGAATTTAAAGAAATTTTAACACAAGGCTGAAACATAACAAAGGATGAAAAAAGCGAAGTAGTCTTGCAGACAAATAATTACAATCCATGAGTAGATCGATCCCAGATGTCACCACACTGGCTACTACATTTCCAGCAGCTTGCTGCACACATCGAAACACCCAAGTCTCCTCAGGAAGTTCAGTTGCTCTGGCCCCTCTTATACAGCACCACTATGTTGTCAGACCAGTCCAGTTTGCTGGGCATAAGGACCCCCAGGTACTTGTAGCTTTGTAACACGTCTAAATCCTCCGCGTGAATGGTGACTCATCTCAGAGGCTCTTCAGCATGCTGGAAATCTGCCACCAACTCTTTTGTCTTCCTGATGTTGAACTGCATGAGGTTTTCCTTGCACCACAAGACTTCCAGAAGCCTCCTGTACTCCAACTTGTCTCCACTATTAATGCAGCCTATGATGGACATCTGAGAATTTTTTTTTATGTGATAAGTTCCAGTTATCCAGGAATTCTGTCGTGTGGAGGGTAAACAAGGAGACAGGACAGTTACACTGAGGTACACAAGTGTTATACACCACCATTTCTAACACACAGTCCTCACAAACTGCAGGCTGTTGGTCAGGGAGTCCATCATGAGCCAGGAGATTGTGGGGGTATCAAGATGCACAACCTTGAGATGTGTCCCCAGTCAATGAGGTAAAATTGGCTTTAAAGGCACTGAAAAAATGTTTATATCATCCCATTTTGTAACCCACTTTCAGTATCATAAGTCACAAGGAGCCACAGCGTACCCTGGTGATGTCATATGTAAGGCAGGAGCCAACCTCAGACAGGACAGCAATCAGTCACAGGGCCAAATTAAGGTAGATACTTAAACCAAGCATGAAATCTGTGGGACATGGGAGGAAGCTGGGGCAGCCAGCCCTAGAAAAAGAAAAAAGCAAAGTGTGAAACCTACCAGTTAAGCCATGCATGTTAGGAAATGGAGAGGACAAGGTGACAGGAGTGTTCAAAATTATGAAGGGAATTACTGCAGCATATCACCCTTTTTTAAATTGAGTTAAATGAAGGGTTAGTTTCACAAATGTTTGAAAATATTTTTCTTGACACGAACAGCTATAGACGGGTGGAATAAAATGATCAGACAGTATGGTAGACATCAGGACTATGGGAACCTCCAAAACTGGACTTGTCATTTTAAAGAAATTAGGTGGATAGGATTGGCAAGTTTGCTGGGCTGAATGGCTCGTTTTTATAGGAATTGTTAAAATATGGTTCAGAGAAAATGAGTGTAACATCCACCTGCTGAAGTGGTCAACCCAACATGGACAGATGGCTCAAAGGCTGGACATGATCTGCTAGTCCAGCTGCTTCTGTATGAAACACTTCCACAAGGAGGTTTTTATGAGTTTGGACCAGTGACTTAGATTGAGGCCATATTGTGTTAACAATTGGCTTCAGACAGTGCAAGTGCTACCTTCCATCTGATTTCACAATTCACACATCATCATGCTTTTCTACTTTTAAGGATCATTGGGACTATAGCAACATAAGGCACACCTATTTAAGAAGGCCTCATACTTCTACAGTATCTGAAAAGCTGAAGCTGTCACCTCCAAATCTCCCATTTCTAAACAAAAAAAAGACCCAAGATATGAACAGAAACAATAATGCTTAGTAAAACAATACTGAATGATAGGGAACATGACACATTCATTTGTCTCATGGTTGGTGTTGTTCATTCAAATTCTCCCCCTCTTACTCAAGATGCCGGTCTGCTTATGATCCCAAGAATTGATAAAAACGGTGGGAGGTCGAGCTTTTAGTTACAGGGCCCCTAAACTGTGGAATGGTCTGCCTGCTACTATAAGAGATGCCCCTTCGGTCTCAGCTTTTAAATCCCGGCTGAAGACTCACTAGTTCAGTTTAGCATATCCTGACTAGAGCTGCTGATTAACTGTACAGACTGCATCTCTGTTGTTAGTCATTAGAACTAAAACATAAGTAACATGATAGCTATAATTGGATACTAAACCTCACCTATTTTGTTTCTCTTCTCGGTACTCAAATGTGGCACTTGGTGCCACGGCCCACCTGCCAAGTTGTTTTGCCTGCCTAAGGTAAAGTTATCCCTGATGGAGGATCGCAGGAATCGTGGGGTAGAGGGGTCCTTTATAGGATTGGCTGGCCCAGCACTGTCTCAGCTGTGGAATGGCCAAATGGATGAGGCAGCTTGATGGCTGAGGTCTCCAGGACTCTAAACAAATCCAAATCATATTATGTGATATCATCTACTGTTCAATTCTGCTCCGTACTTGTAAAATTTTTATTTTTATACTGTATTGAGGATTTGTTCTGTTCTGTGTATTGTATTGACCCCTTTCTTTTTGACACCCGCTGCACGCCCAACCTACCTGGAAAGGGGTCTCTTTTTGAACTGCCTTTCCCGAGGTTTTTTCCATTTTCTCCCTACAAGGGTTTTCTTGGGAGTTTTTCCTTGTCTTCTTAGAGAGTCAAGGCTGGGGGGCTGTCAAGATGCAGGGCCCGTTAAAGCCCATTGCGGCACTTTTTGAGCTATACAAAAATAAATTGTATTGTATTGTATTGTACTCACTTTGCAATTTCTCCTCCCATTCCACTTCCCTAGCGGTTGAGCCCTTGCCTCTCAGCTCATCTCCTAAATACAAGAAAGAAAAACAAACAAACCAAAAAAAAAACGCTTTGCTTTGAAGGAGCCATTTTACTTTGCAGTCTCTGAAGGTTCAGGTATTCATCAGACATGGTCCATTTCAACAGTGGAACTTCCAACTGGTCAAAATTTTTTTTATAGTACTTCTCAGCACTGTAGTTAGCCATTTTACCTTACTACTACAATACAGAACTGTGTTCAGCAGTCTCAAAGCTTATCTGGGTGGTCTGTACATTCCTCCAGGATCCACCTGAGTTTCCTTTGGTCTTCTAAGTTGGGTCAATATGAGCAAATGCCCTTTTAAACATCTCTACAGAAGTTCTCAGGTGACTCCTCTGACCGCAGTTTTTAGTGATAATGGAGACGAACTGGAGTACAGAGGGCTAGTGGAGGACTTTTTGTGGTGCAGCTCAACATCAGCAAGACTAAGGAGTTGGTGGAGGACTTCTGGCATGCTAAAGAGCCCCAGTCATAACCAAGCAGGAAGAATGGGAGGGGATGGAGAGCTCAAAGTACCTGGTGGTCCATATAAACAGCAAACTGCACATAATGGCACTGTATAAGGCAGCGTAGAGCAAACTGTACTTCCTGAGGGGACTGCTGGTTTTTTGATTTGTGTAGCGAGCTGTTGGAAATGTTTTACCAGGTCATTGTGGTCAGTGTGTTTATTTTATGTTGAGGTCTCCTGAGAAAGAAACTTTAAGTTCAGGCAATGCAAAACACCCGTACAAACTGACAGTGAAGCCACCTTTATTACACGATGGACTGCAGACACTCTGGAGGCTGGATAGGTCAGTGGAAAAACTGCACACCCCCTCCATAGGGTGCCTGCTTTAAATACTTTAAACAAAAGGCTCCGTCCACCGCAGTGCAATAAGAGTAACAAGATGCCCCTCTGGGGACACTTTGTGCCTGCTGCCATTAAGCACTTGAAATGCTTCCACCGAACATTCCCTTTCTTCATTCCAACCAGAAGCCATAGACAGCCACACTTCATTATAAAAGTTATATTAGAATAATACTGTATTTATAGTGTTATTTTATTGTCTTACATTGTACTTTGAGTCAGTATCTGTGTATTCCATTTGAATTTCCCCTTAAGTATTAATAAATTATATAAAATCTAATTTTATTGACTGGCATCGCATTTAGGGTTAGGTCCTACCGTATACCTCAATATGTCTGGCAAGCTCTGCCTTCTCATTCCCCTACAATAATATAAAAAAAGTATGTTCTGAAACTTCAGGACAAATAAAGAGTGCTAAACCTACACTGCTAGAGCCTTGTGTTTATTTTTGTGAATTAACAAGATCAGTATCTGCCATTTCCAGGTGGCAGTGAATAAGGACCAGTTTACCCATAGAGGGTTAGGGGGTCTTCTCATAAGGATTTACAGCCATTTTCCTTGATCTGATTACAATGAAAAAAGCCCTTTTTTGATTTGATATACTTTGTTAATCCCGGAGGGGAATGGTCTCTCTGCGTGACTTTTGGGAGTCAGAGCGTAGGGTCAGCCATTGTAAAGCAGCCCTGGAGAAGTTTGCAGATTAAGGGCCTTGCTCAAATAATCAATGGAGTAGGATCCCATCTGGCAGTAATGGGAGCTGAACTGGCCACCTTCCAGATACCAGTGAAGATCCTTAGCCACACAGCCACCACTATTTGACCACATTAAAAAAGAAAAATTACAGGGGAAGCTGCACTTGTGGTCAGCTCACTTGGACCACATTCAGAGATGGTCAGAAATGTAAATGTAAATGCAGTTTGATATCTACAGTGCATCCGGAAAGTATTCACAGTGCATCACTTTTTCCACATTTTGTTAAGTTACAGCCTTATTCCAAAATGGATTAAACTCATTTTTTTCCTCAGAATTGTACACACAACACCCCATAATGACAACGTGAAAAACGTTCACTTGAGATTTTTGCAAATTTATTAAAAATAAAAAAATTGAGAAAGCACATGTACATAAGTATTCACAGCCTTTGCCGTGAAGCTCAAAACTGAGCTCAGGTGCATCCTGTTTCCCCTGATCATCCTTGAGATGTTTCTGCAGCTTAATTGGAGTCCACCTGTGGTAAATTCAGTTGACTGGACATGATTTGGAAAGGCACACACCTGTCTATAGAAGGTCCCACAGTTGACAGTTCTTGTCAGAGCACAAACCAAGCATGAAGTCAAAGGAATTGTCTTTAGACCTCCGAGACAGGATTGTCTCGAGGCACAAATCTGGGGAAGGTTACAGAAAAATTTCTGCTGCTTTGAAGGTCCCAATGAGCACAGTGGCCTCCATCATCCGTAAATGGAAGAAGTTCGAAACCACCAGGGCTCTTCCTAGAGCTGGCCGGCCATCTAAACTGAGCAATTGGGGGAGAAGGGCCTTAGTAAGGGAGGTGACCAACAACCCAATGGTCACTCTGTCAGAGCTCCAGAGGTCCTCTGTGGAGAGAGGAGAACCTTTCAGAAGGACAACCATCTCTGCAGCAATCCCCCAATCAGGCCTGTATGGCAGAGTGGCCAGACAGAAGCCACTCCTTAGTAAAAGGCACATGGCAGCCCACCTGGAGTTTGCCAAAAGGCACCAGAAGGACTCTCAGACCATGAGAAAGAAAATTCTCTGGTCTGATGAGACAAAGATTGAACTCTTTGGTGTGAATGCCAAGCGTCACGTTTGGAGGAAACCAGGCACCACTCATCACCAGGCCAATACCATCCCTACAGTGAAGCATGGTGGTGGCAGCATCATGCTGTGGGGATGTTTTTCAGCGGCAGGGACTGGGAGACTAGTCAGGATAAAGGGAAAGATGACTGCAGCAATGTACAGAGACATCCTAGATGAAAACCTGCTCCAGAGCGCTCTTGACCTCAGACTGGGGCGACGGTTCATCTTTCAGCAGGACAACGACCCTAAGCACACAGCCAAGATATCAAAGGAGTGGCTTCAGGACAACTCTGTGAATGTCCTTGAGTGGCCCAGCCAGAGCCCAGACTTGAATCTGATTGAACATCTCTGGAGAGATCTTAAAATGGCTGTGCACTGACACTTCCCATCCAACCTGATGGAGCTTGAGAGGTGCTGCAAAGAGGAATGGGCGAAACTGGCCAAGGATAGGTGTGCCCAGCTTGTGGCATCATATTCAAAAAGACTTGAGGCTGTAATTGCTGCATCGACAAAGTATTGAGCAAAGGCTGTGAATACTTATGTACATGGGATTTCTCAGTTTTTTTATTTTTAATAAATTTGCAAAAACCTCAAGTAAACTTTTTTCACGTTGTCATTATGGGGTGTTGTGTGCAGAATTCTGAGGAAATTGAAATGAATTTAATCCATTTTGGAATAAGGCTGTAACATAACAAAATGTGGAAAAAGTGATGCGCTGTGAATACTTTCCGGATGCACTGTACATACAACCACCAAATAAGCGGGAGCCAACTTGAATTTTGTGCTTGAATGGAGGTACCAAACAACAAAATTCTGTGGCCCAAAAACAGCTGTTTGGATTGTGGCTAAAGTGGTGCCCCATTGCCTATGTAAAACACTCGAGTAGTTAGCAAAGTCCATCCATCCATTATCCAACCTGCTAAATCCTAACTACAGGGTCACGGGGGTCTGCTGGAGCCAATCCCAGCCAACACAGGGCACAAGGCAGCAAACAAACCCCAGGCAGGGCGCCAGCCCACCGCAGTAGTTAGAAAAGTACTATATCTAATTATCATCGTTATTTAAATTTGGCTCATTGGTGGATCAAGCGACTAAGGGGGCAATTACATTCTCACATAAATCGAATGGTCATTTAAAAACCATGTCTATTGTACACTGCCTGACCAAAAAAAAAGTCACCACCTGGATTTAACTAAGCAAATAGGTACGAGCCTCCTATTGGATAATTACTGCATGGGTGATTATCTTTCAACTGGCAAAAAGTTATTTAACCCCAACTGGTGCAATGAGTTGCTTCTCATTTCTTAAACAACCATGTCGAAAGACGCATCTCGTGGTCGTGGAAAAGATGTTAGTCTGTTTGAGAAGGGTCAAATCATTGGCATGCATCAAGCAGAGTACACATCTAAGGAGATTGCAGAAACTACTAAAATTGGGTTAAGAACTGTCCAACGCATTATTAAAAACTGGAAGGATAGTGGGGATCCATCGTCTTCGAAGAAGAAATGTGGCCGGAAAAAAATCCTGAATGATCGTGATCGGCGATCACTTAAACGTTTGGTGGAATCAAATTGAAGAAAAATAACAGTAGAACTCAGGTCTATGTTTAATAGTGAAAGTAAGAACATTTCCACACGCACAATGCGAAGGGAACTCAAGGGATTGGGACTGAACAGCTGTGTAGCCGTAAGAAAACCACTAATCAGTGAGGCAAACCGGAAGAAAAGGCTTCAATTTGCTAGGGAGCATAAAGATTGGACTCTGGAGCAATGGAAGAAGGTCATGTGGTCTGAGGAGTCCAGATTTACCCTGTTCCAGAGTGATGGGCGCATCAGGGTAAGAAGAGAGGCAGATGAAGTGATGCACCCATCATGCCTAGTGCCTACTGTACAAGCATTCATCTGGCTCAAATTGTGAAACAGTGGTTCAGGGAGCATGAGACATCACTTTCACACATGGAATATAAATATTAAGAGTGTGTGACCTTTTTTTTTGGTGGCAACTTTTTTTTTGGCCAGGCAGAGTATCATACTAAATTTGTTTGGAGATCAGAAACAATCAAGTATCATGAATAAGTACAAACAGAGGCAATCAGGAAGGGGGCAAATACTTATTCACTGCCCCATGCTTCTGCTCTAACCAGGACTGACAAACGGAATGAGGTTTAGAAAAATGTAATTGAACCCAAGCCTGAAAAGTCAAAAGTCACAGTAGATCAAATGACAGCTCCAGGGCCCTCTCCTCCCGTGTTGATCTTTTTTCGGTCTTCTCCAGCCGTGTGCACGTTACACTCGTTCGTCTAAACAGGCCAGGTTTGCACATAATGGACTGGCATGAAGTCCCAGGGTGATTCCTGCCTTGAGCCCAGTGCTACCAGGCTGAACTCTTGTTCTGCTGATCCTGCCTTAACAGTTTGAGAAAATTAGTGAATCACTGAATGAACCACCAGCATATGCAGATAAAACATTTGCACAATTTGCAAGTAATGTGGATTATTTTGTGGTATATTCTTAAAATGTGGTGAAAAAATGAATTCAGACTAAAGCAGAAAATGTCAGCATTTATTTCTGAGCAATGTTGTACACATAACAAACAATACTGGGGAAAAAAGGGGGCATTTGTTGTGTTTTGTCCCTCAGAGATAATCGGGACAAACAGCAACGCAGATTCAGATTGCCTTAACCAGCAACACCTAAAAGAGCTCCAAGTGTTTTGTAATCACTGAAGTTGGGGTCTGGTGTTGACATCAAAGGTACAAAACAAGATGAAAACTACAAAATTGACTGTGATAGAATAGCAAGCAAATTGGAAAATGAGATTAAAGCAAACGCCAAACAAGTGGGCATTGCAAAAAAACATCGGCATGAAATATTGAAACCACTGGAAGTGTAAGCAGTTTGCAAAGAGTACGCCATTCAAGAAAGACCACAGCAGCTGCCAGGAGAAGCCCAAAATAACACACAAAATAATAAAAGGGTGCAGGGGTGATAGGGGTAAAGCTGTCAGTATTCATAACTCATGGCAAAATTACAGAAATACAGAAGCTACACCAGAAGACAGCAACCTCTCATTAGCACCAAGAACACAAAGGCCAGACTGGAAAGTACAAAGATGAGCCAGAAGGGTTCTGGAGCCAAGTTTTATGGATGGATGAGGTAAAGATGAACCTTTACATGAGTGATGGGAAGGGAAAAATGTAAAGAAAATGGAAGACTGCAAATGATCCTAAGCACACCAGTAAATCTGTGAAGCACTGAGGACGCAACGTCATGCCTGCCTTCTAGAACTGGCTCACTGGTCATAAATGGATGATGACAGCAGCAGGATGAATTCTCAAGAATTCATTGGTTGTCAACACTCATGCACACAGAGTCCACCCTTACAATTAAACAAAATATCAAGCCTAATGAATTTTGTCAGAACTGGCTGCATACTATTTGGAGTGAGTTGCTGGGTATGTTACAGTTTGCAAGCAGTGGTCATGGGAGCACACAAATGGATGCCTCTGACTTGCCAGCACCACGTAATTGAAGGGTACGACTGAAAATTGCTGTAGAAGTCGTCTAATGCGACAAGGCTGACCAGATATTCATAGTCCCAAAAACTGGACACAACTTATTAATCAAGTGATTAAGCATGGGGTCAACAGTTAATTGTGATGTGTATTAAAGAGACTGGGCTCGCCTTGAAGATTTGTGTGCCATGTTCGACATTGGGCATGGATGGGAGTTTTCATGCACATTTACTGGAATGACCAGCATGATAAAAATTGCCCATCTGGTTTAATTCCAGTTTTTTTAACAGGATGCATTGCTACAAAACATGACATCTGGTCACGCTACCTTTAACCAACTGTATTTTCTGTTAAATTTATTTGTCCCAATACTTCTATCTCAGCTTCAACTGGGGAACTAAAGACAAAAAAATGCTATTTATTCCAATGTTGTTTATCCATGTTAATGTGTCCATCAGATTGCTTAGTTTAGGAAGCAAAATTAAAAATAGGCAAAACGCATCGGGTAGAAAAAAAACAAAAAAACAAATAGGGGGCATAAATCAGAAAATTGGTCTTATGTGCCTATTCTGATGCCTGACGTTCTATGCTGGCAACAGAGGAGTGGTAGTGACTCTCTTGCCCCTGCTCGGAGCCATGTGAATGAAGTTTATAGCTGTGATGCTAATGACCGATAACGTTGTGTGGTGAGCAATGGACAAGTAATCAACGTGCATGTCAGGAAACTAAAGCCTCGACACAACTAGGCTAGAGTCGGTAAGCCAAGCTGATGTGGTAGTGACCACCACTGCAATTGCCCAGCGAGACGCTATAAGAGCTGTCAGTTCAATGAGCGACACCAAGAGCTGGCAGCAAAAAATAAAAAGGGGGACAACTTGATCTGAAGAGGAAAAAGCCGCAGTGAGAGAAAGGAATTGGTGCGTATCATTATAAGAAAACAAATGGACAACCCATGTATCGGATAAAAAAAACATGACTAACGTTGATTAATTAGATTTTAACCCATCTCAGACGGGGGGCGCAGCTAGTGCCATCTATGAAACATTGCTCAGAAATCAAAACTGACATTTGGTACTTCAGTCTCTTGTTCATCTTCTCACCAAGAATACATATTTCATGACTGTATCACCAAAATAATCCATATTACCTCATGGGCCCAACTTTAGATATGATAATCCCCAATAAGCTAAAGGACTCTTCGGGCAGACACACTTGGTACGCATTTGAGGGCTCAAAAGGGCCAACAGTCACTTAACACAGGGATATAAAAATATGAAGTAATGGTTCTGCACTATGAATTAAACCCAGTCACTTGTAAGTACTAGTTAATTTCTCTGAATGTTTGACTACGCTCGCTAAAAAAATTACTTAATAAACTCAAGATTCGTCTGCTTTTATTTAGTTGTTTGCAGGATGGTAAGGGGGGGAAATAATAATAATAAAAAAAAACCCAAGCAGAAAGAGTCACAAGCTGAACAGCAAGAGCAGCCGCTTTGTTGGAGCAGAACTTTCCAAATACACTGTTCAGTGTTTCTAAACAGATTGTAAGGTAAGAAAACTTGTACGCAGTTAAATTTCCAAAAGTAATTATTGCCAAAACAATTGTTACAATTCACCTAAAATATCCAACATGTTGAATATTAATCTAGCAACATACTGACAGCATTTCTTCATATAAATACTTCATCATCTCAGTCACTTGCAATCCAAGGGCTTCGGGAGACACCTTGAAAAAGGAAGAGGATCAGGGGCTTCTCCAAATGACACTGTTGTCCAAAACAAAAACAAAAAAAAAAAAGAAAAAAGCCACACACATAGATCACTTTTAAACAAATAACTAAAATTAGTTCTTTGTACATAAAATAGTTTTCATTATGTATATAATTTCATCTGAGTACATTTAAACTCATAACCTTTACAGTACTGTACATCTTTGTTACAAGCAAAAAGACTTTTTTGGGGGGATTGGGAGGTTGTCCTTATTGGCACCCAAATATGCAAGCATATATCTCAAAATAAATGCAACTTTTTTTTTTTTCCTTTAAACAAAGCATTAAAAAAGTTCCAGGTATGAAAATGTTTATAATTAAGTTTGAAACTAACAAGCATAGTAAATCAGTTGTGTGTACTCGCCCTTAACTAAGCAAGTAAAACGACTTTTCAAAATCTGCTACATGTAGAACTGGCTGAACTTCGTATTGCAGTTATGTTATTAGTAAAGACAAACAAAGAGAATCCAAACGCAGTGGCAGTTTAAATGCAGCTCATACAAGAAGTTCTTCCACAGAGCTACGCATAACCTTGACTTTTTTTTTTTTTTTTTAAACTTTGGATCTTCTAGTCACTGACAGACATATTCCATGGCACATGGTGCTAAACTGTACAAAGAAAAAATGACACTATTAATAAAAAAAAAAAAAATTAAAAAAAAAAAGTCAAAGAATCCACAAAAAGTCTTGTTTACACTGAAATACATTTCTTGTATTGGTCTTTGGATCCAAAAACAAAAATCTAGATACTGCGCATAATACACTCTGCAGCATGAATACTTGTACTAACTCATTTAATGACATGAAAAGCAGTGAAATGACACATGGGCTTTGTATCATCAACTCTCCTACAATGTATTGTGCTTGTTCACAATCAGTGGAGCATAAAGAGGGTTGCAAATGCTGAACAGCTAAACACATGTCTGAAATTGGGGGAAATACGAGGGGGGCGGCCATAACAATCATTTATTCGTTTGCTTCCTGTAAGTGCCACATACATTTTCATATAGAAAACCGTTTATTAGCACAGGAAAAGGTCTCAGTACAGAGGAGCTATTTGCAAGGGAGAACGGGAGACAAAATTGAGCAAGATGATTAATGGATTCTGCGGCTAACACAATCACGGCACTGCCTCCACCCAGTTTTTACAGGCTTATAAACCAAGCAAGCACATGCAGGTCCTCTGGTTTCACCATGATTTTGGACTTTTCAAAAATTAAGTACTTGCTTTCCTAACAAAAACAATCCAGAGGACTAGCCAAATGAATGCTTGCACCTTAAACTTCAGTATTCTTGCTCAGTATGCACTACATTTCGAAGATGTTTCATCTTCCTTTTGACTTTTTTAACTTGCATTTGAAACCCAATCCTTAGGATGGTCATCTGACAGCCTAAAATCCAAAACCTACGCTACAAATGAAGCTGTCAAAGAAAAAAAAAAAATAATAAAAAAAAAAAAGATGAAAAAAATACTGCTGCCAGAAAACTGGCTTGATTGGGGGAGCACGGGTGTCCATCATTTAATGTCGTCTCATTTTCACTTTCCTCACTGAATTTACATCATCGTCTGCGTCTTCATAGCTTTCTGAAATGTCATAGGACCTTCTCCAGTAGTTCTCGGAGCTGTAACTAGTTCTCCTTCTGTGTTCTGGCAAGATAACGGAGCGTCTATTTTCTTCTTTGTCCATTTCTAAAATTCGAGGCCTGAAAAACAAGAACATTGCATTTAAAATTATATTAAGATGTTTCATCTTTTTTTATATGAGTGTTCCGATACGATCACCAATTTCATTTTAAAAGAACAGCCCATTTCCAACAGTGATTTGTTTTATCCTTTAAAAATTTTCTTATCTTATATACATTAAGCTCTTGCATAATCAGTCATATAGAAACTTGTTTTGTACTTAGTGGTATTTTTGTAACTAAACTGCAGACTACAGGTGTTAGCAATTCATATTAATTTATTTTTAAATCAACAAAATGTATTTCCATTTATTATTGTTCAGTAACAAAAAAAATCTCCTAAAAACATACCTTTCCAAAATAATAAAACATATACACAAAATTTTCATCCAAAATGCACACACCATACAAGAACATGCTTGTTATAATTACATGCTGCAATTCTAACAAAATATTTTAAAGTGCCCAAGAGAACGGACGGGCACCCCAGACAGGATGGAGAAACATTACTTGTCCGGCTGGGAAACTATAATGGAAGGATGGCAGAGATGCAGACATTACCCGGCTGGGACGGTCTATAATTCCCATCCTGGCTGGGACACCAGAAGGACTAATGGACTGAGGAAATACAAAGCTGGGAGCAGTTCATCCCCCACAATAAACAGAAGGCAGTGTTCCTTGCCAATGGTCCCAGTTTGTACACTCGCGGGGATGCATGGGAATTGGAGTCCAGAAGGACAGCCCTATAGGGGTCCTTGAAGAATGATAAAGGGTGCGGCCAGTGAAGGTTATCCCCGTTTTCCAGATGACCAGGAAGTGCTTCCAACAAGCCACAATGTGCCACCAGAAGTACTCCCAGGTCCAGCTTAAAAGAAGCCTACCACCACACCTAAATGAGTCCGAGGGCAAAACTCACTGGAGGAGAAAAGGAAAGGAAGAAAGAGAAAAAGAGTGCATTGGCTGTCTTAACTGTCTATTAAGAGCTGTGTGGAGTAAAAACTCCGGGTTTATTGAACCCGGAGATGTGTTTGGGGTTTGGTGGCACCCACTACTGTTTACAATACTTATATATATATATATATATATATACAGTGGTGTGAAAAACTATTTGCCCCCTTCCTGATTTCTTATTCTTTTGCATGTTTGTCACACAAAATGTTTCTGATCATCAAACACATTTAACCATTAGTCAAATATAAACACAAGTAAACACAAAATGCAGTTTTTAAATGATGGTGTTTATTATTTAGGGAGAAAAAAAAATCCAAACTTACATGGCCCTGTGTGAAAAAGTAATTGCCCCCTTGTTAAAAAAATAACCTAACTGTGGTGTATCACACCTGAGTTCAATTTCCGTAGCCACCCCCAGGCCTGATTACTGCCACACCTGTTTCAATCAAGAAATCACTTAAATAGGAGCTGCCTGACACAGAGAAGTAGACCAAAAGCACCTCAAAAGCTAGACATCATGCCAAGATCCAAAGAAATTCAGGAACAAATGAGAACAGAAGTAATTGAGATCTATCAGTCTGGTAAAGGTTATAAAGCCATTTCTAAAGCTTTGGGACTCCAGCGAACCACAGTGAGAGCCATTATCCACAAATGGCAAAAACATGGAACAGTGGTGAACCTTCCCAGGAGTGGCCGGCCGACCAAAATTACCCCAAGAGCGCAGAGACGACTCATCCGAGAGGTCACAAAAGACCCCAAGACAACGTCTAAAGAACTGCAGGCCTCACTTGCCTCAATTAAGGTCAGTGTTCACGACTCCACCATAAGAAAGAGGCTGGGCAAAAACGGCCTGCATGGCAGATTTCCAAGACGCAAACCACTGTTAAGCAAAAAGAACATTAGGGCTCGTCTCAATTTTGCTAAGAAACATCTCAATGATTGCCAAGACTTTTGGGAAAATACCTTGTGGACTGACGAGTCAAAAGTTGAACTTTTTGGAAGGCAAATGTCCCGTTACATCTGGCGTAAAAGGAACACAGCATTTCAGAAAAAGAACATCATACCAACAGTAAAATATGGTGGTGGTAGTGTGATGGTCTGGGGTTGTTTTGCTGCTTCAGGACCTGGAAGGCTTGCTGTGATAGATGGAACCATGAATTCTACTGTCTACCAAAAAATCCTGAAGGAGAATGTCCGGCCATATGTTCGTCAACTCAAGCTGAAGCGATCTTGGGTGCTGCAACAGGACAATGACCCAAAACACACCAGCAAATCCACCTCTGAATGGCTGAAGAAAAACAAAATGAAGACTTTGGAGTGGCCTAGTCCAAGTCCTGACCTGAATCCAATTGAGATGCTATGGCATGACCTTAAAAAGGCGGTTCATGCTAGAAAACCCTCAAATAAAGCTGAATTACAACAATTTTGCAAAGATGAGTGGGCCAAAATTCCTCCAGAGCGCTGTAAAAGACTCATTGCAAGTTATCGCAAACGCTTGATTGCAGTTATTGCTGCTAAGGGTGGCCCAACCAGTTATTAGGTTCAGGGGGCAATTACTTTTTCACACAGGGCCATGTAGGTTTGGATTTTTTTTCTCCCTAAATAATAAACACCATCATTTAAAAACTGCATTTTGTGTTTACTTGTGTTGTATTTGACTAATGGTTAAATGTGTTTGATGATCAGAAACATTTTGTGTGACAAACATGCAAAAGAATAAGAAATCAGGAAGGGGGCAAATAGTTTTTCACACCACTGTATATCTCAAGAAGACATAAGGCTAATAACAGGCTTACACATAAAATGGACACATTTGTCTCTTAAGCTAACAAGCCCAAAATTTACTGAGTAGCGAGACACAAGAGAGTCCTAAAGTATGGTAGTAGTTTGCATAGAGGAGCACTATAACTTATTGTAATTAGTGCAAAGCATAGAAAAGCAGATTCCAAAACATTTTTTGAGGTCAGGTAATTTATTGATCACTGATCAAGTCAATTGGGGTGAAAATCGGCTGACTGAAATTGGTAGTTCAATCAAATCAGAGCATCATGATTTTATTAAAGAAAACATGAGTTCCAGTACTGAAATCTTACTTTTCAGATTAAGTGCTGTATTAAACTATTACATTGTTAACTACAAAAGGCTCTACAAAATCTTAAAGTGAATTTTTAAACAGATCCACTAGATTTCTGGTTATAGAGCAACAAAACTTGACCAAGTGTGGCTAAAGTGTACCATAGTCAAAGACCAACTAATGTGGCAAAGTGATGACACCAGAACAGAATCAACTGACTTAAATACATCACTCCATTACTTTGACCACATACAGTAAAGCTAGAACGTCTTAAGAAATGTACACAAGACGTTAAACAGTTCAGTGCGTTATTTCTGTTTTGTTAGCTAGCAGCTAGCTTGTCAGATATCCCATTCAGTTCCTTTTGTTAAAGTTTCTTCTTCAGTTACACTACATGATTTGGCAGCTTAATCCAGATTCCCATATTTATGTGTTAGGATGACTCACTGTTGTGATAACTGAAAAAAATTTCCAAGGATCAATCAATTATAGTCTTCACCTTTAAGAAGTTTGAAGACCTGGATTAAGCCCCTAAAAAACAGAGGTGTGATTCCCTTAACCTGTAGAAGTAAAACTTGGAACTTTGGTGGACGCACTACGTCATATTCAACCAGCTTTAAACCTACTTAACCCAATCCATCACAAAGTACACGCATCCACCCTTACTCAGACCAAGCCAGCTTAGAGTTGCCCACTGTGGTGTGGGAAGGAAAACTGGACTATTGAAAGAAACAAACCTGCAGAAACAGGCAAAGTTTGCACTGGGATTACAACTCGAGGGCTGGGAGTGTACTGTGCAGCACCCCCACAGCACACTCAGTTTTGTAAATATGCGACTACCTGTGTGCGGCATCAGGATCGGCTTTTCGATGAGACCGCTTTGGTTTCAGTATCTGTTGTGGGTCTGACGTTGCAGCAGCAAGAGATGCATTACTTAAGGTTTTACTTTCCAAACGTGGTGCATCCTTTCTCGTCCTTAAAAAAAGAAAAAAATTGATTGAAGTTCTTTGTAATCACTAGGTACACAAAAAGTTTCAAACTTAATCGAGAGTACACAGTTTATTAATTTGTAAAAACTGTCCATACTATCATCCACACAGGACATTAATGACAAAAGATGAATGAACGAAGTACTTCTCAGTGTGTCAGATCCCACACACTAAAGCAAAAAAATTTCTTGACCCCCACCCACCCAGCAAGTCACAAAGTAGCATTTGAGGCCTGTAAATTTAAAATCTTAACTTGATCTGTGACCCTGACTCTAGCAAAGCAAGCACACGTACAGCCAAACCAGACTGTACTATCAATTGATTTTACAGTCTCATGATTACCAAACGTACAAAAGGACCTTTATAAATTGCCATCATTTAGTAACAGGTGTCTGCTCGGAGATTATATCTTGTATGTTCTTGTGGCACATTTCTGAATCAGTATCTAGCAAACACTTTCAGTTACAATGAAAAACTGAACTGAATCATTGTTGTTGCATATCTTGAGTGCTTCATCTTTGGGTAACGTACATCTAACAAAAAAATTGGACTATATACTAATAAAGAAATATTTAACTGCAAATTTTTAAATGTGAAATTAACATTAACTTATATACTGTTACTAACTATATTGGAGTTGTAAGGGTGTTCTCTACAAGATTTCAGGCACTGCTAGTTGGACATTTAGTAAGAATTTCACTGTACACTGCACACATGATAACAGCACTAAATTACTAATGCTATTATAATAATACACTGAGATAGCAATCATACTCATCACATGTGAGTGAGACTGGAGCACACAAGCACACAAGACTTCTGTTCTTTTCCAATGGCCATTACTTAGTGCTCACTTCAGGGTAAATGTAAACGATGCTGACTTTTGCTCTTTTATACCCAATAAGAAGACCATATTGAATTTCCTTTGTGGAATCCTCAGCTATTCATTTTGTTAACTGGACAGTACGCTACCATTCACTCCCCTGCCAAATGGGGGGTGGGGGAGAATCCTTCCTAGGCCCCGCTGGAATATTAATATATGTCAATTTCAATAGCCTAAAAATGAGGAAACAAAACTGCATAGCCAGTGACTTAATTTTTTGCAACTTAATATCAAATCAGTTAACAGCAAGACATATTTAAAATCATCAGTTTATTGGATGGCTGGTGAATTAGATCATAAAGGGCAGTGACTTATCAGGTAATACAGACCTTTTTTTTTTTTTTTTTTTTTTTTTTTTTTTAGTGGTGACAACACTAATTTTATATCTCTTGCACTTTTCATGTACCTTAGAACAAAATGCATTAAAGGCTATGAAATTCCAAGTCATATTTAAATATGCATCATTATTATGTAACATATACTGTTATTTCAGCAGCTTACTGCATGTCCCCTGGATGATCACCTTTAAATAGACAGAAAGAGAATACTCTCATTGCCAGTCGCCCCACTTGGTACATAAATTATTTAAGCACTTACTGCAGATCTGTTTATTGACTTGTATATTCTCACACAATAATCAAATAACGGATATCGGCAATTAAACGCTACTTAAATGTACTACGGCCATTTTGCTGTTAAATACATTTACAATATTTATATAGGCGTGTTTTTTTCTTCAGTGTCTCTGCTAGACATTTGTTAATTCTTGAGGTGTAATTATAAATATGAATTGCCATTTTAATTATGTACTATTTGTTTCTTAACAAAACATATGCTGTATAACATGCAGAAACAAATAAGCACAGTAAAAATCTTTTAAAAAAGCCTACTGTGTACTAAGCAGCAATTTCAAATTCATCTTTTATCTTTTTCTAATTGAACATGTGAGCTGTTTTACTAAACACAAGCTTGCTCACTGTCCAAACTCAGACATGGACTGTCATTTTAAATTTAAAGGACAAAATAAAAAGGTTTGAATTCATTAAAGCAGCTTTTCTTGATTACTCCAATTTCTTCAACATAAAGGCTGATAGTCCAATAGCTTCCACTCGCTGCTCTTTGTTTACACTGCAAGAAGTTAAAAAGAAAAAAAAGAAGAAATGCAGGCTCAACTACCAAAATACCTAGTGTAAAGGAGCACTACAACTAAATTACCATAAAGCTTAGAAAAGCTTAAAATATTGTTTCTTGTGATTGGACAATTGGCTGATTTAGATCGGTGGCCAATTAACTGGAGCATCCCGAGTTGCTTCCTTTAGTCTGACTACACGAAGGTACCTGAAATGTGCATTCCAACAAAAAACCAAAACTATACAGTAAATGATAAATGCAATATTTTACCACACACATAAAAGCAAAGTATTCAATTAGTGGGGCTACCAAAATAAGTTAGCCATTGAGTTGCAGGGACTGGTTAACAGAGAAACTACTCACTTTCTCAGGATAATTACTGCACGTCTTTCCTTGATATCCTGTGGCCGAATGCAGTGGGTAATTTCATCTGCTGCATAATCACTATATATTAAAAAAAAAAAAATTAGAACAGGAACAAACATGTAGAAGAAAACCATGTTCAGAAGTCATGTTTTCACAAGACAATCCCTGGTTCACAAGGACACTCAACCGGAAAGCCTTACATCACCTAATAATTTACAAACTCAAAAAGACATAAAACTCAGGATTGTTTTAAAACAAGGTAAAAGTACCATAAAATAAAAGCCACTTTATACATGTGATGGCCTTTAATTGTTTTAGCCAGATTCTCCAATTGTACACATAGTGGTGCGAGAGTAAATCTCCTGACAGAAGCCCTGCTCTGAAATTGAAACAACAAAAAAAACACACACAAAAAGAGGCACAGCACAAAAATACAACACTGTGTTGTACTTTTGAGATAAGACAAGGCTCATTTGAAAGCAAAACTTAGAATTTAAAAGCAAATTTCATTGTAAATGCATATTGACAGTTTTTCAGTAGTAGATTTAAAGTTGTCAGGAACATGAAGATGGCACCACCACAGAAATTGCTAAAATGTGAGTGACTGAAATTCAGCCAGATTCAAGACTAATTTTGTCAGCAAACAATTTTCAGATCTCATCTATTTCACATACTGTACCATCAATGAATAATCTTACTATACAAGAAATCATAAATAGATTTTCAAGCTCATGCACTGCCTTACCTTATTTGGAGCGAAAAGGTGAAATGAGAAAACATTCTGTTCTTTTTCTGGTGACATTTCTCCATCACAAATAATGTTTTGGATGAGATTGTCCCATTGTGTATGCTTTTTTGCATTATTTTGTTGGAAAATGATATAGCTCTATGACTAAAATCAAACATCAGTATATTTAACTCATTTGAATCAGATATATGGGCATCCCCCTCCAGGGCTATTTCATGTCCTTCTGCCCATTATTACTAGAAAAGGTATGGAATCCACAACCTGAATTGGATTAGGTACGTTTCAGAAGGTTATGTTTTAATAGAATTCCTTTCCAGAACTAGAATGTCTATTCGGTCTGTCATCACAGTAACCGATCATACACCTGTATAGTGAACTGTGTGGCACTGGCTCTTAAGCTTTTTCATTTCATGACCCAGTATTGACTTTTTTTGCGGTCTTTGAGACCCACAACTTCTGCTGAATGTCATCCGTGGATTGGATGTGGAGGACCCCCGTGAAGAACTGCTGTCCCAAATCAAATTTGCATAAAGTGCTCATGGCAGTCCACCAACTGTATGTGATGCTTTCTCATTAACTCTTTCAGCCCTGACATCCTATTTCCAGTACATATATATGCAGCAGTTTTTGTAAAGTACAGGTACATTTGCAGCCGTTGGAACCAAGCGTGCTACTATTAGCGCAGACTGGAAGAGACTGGCATACAGTCCGCGAAACGCGGAAATGAAACAAGTAGTATTGAAGTATTTGGCAGCTATTGTGTAATAATGATACTTTTTTTTTTTTTTCATTTTTGAGCTTCCTAGACACCCCAAAGGTAGAATATCTCACAAAATAATTTTTCCCAGAACAGAAAATCCAGGGCTGAAAGGGTTAAGTGTGATTGTAAATCATGACTGTGCGACCCAAATTCTGACATGTGATGTCTCATTGTAAAAGCCAAATTTTTAAGTTAATCTTAAATTTACCTTAGTTTTGAACTTGAATATAACAGACAACACATATAATGGAAGATTAAGTTTAACCCCTATAAGTTAAATAATGGTAGGTTAGCTCTGTGTGCCAGTAGAATAGTCCTTAGATTGAAGTAAGATGCTTAAAAAAGAAACATCAACACTTAAGACAGAGTGGTATGAAGGGCATACAGTGTTCTGACACTACATACGTTGTGTACATAGATTCAGTCAATGAGACAACAAAGAAACCTTAAGAAACACAACCTAGATACTCAATCCTAAAGCAGAATACCGTTACACTTCCCTTTGTCCCCCCCTTTTTGTATGTATTATCAACTTTTTCCCTTATTTTTGTGTGAACTGTTTGCCTTGAATTTCACTTGGACCGTGGAGTGGTTTTTTTTTTTTTTATGTATGGCGAGTCATCCTATTGCTGGATTTCTTGTCTAGCAGCTTCATTTGAACAACTGGGACACCCTCAACAAACGCAGTGACACCCATAGTTTAAGAATGTATGCTCTAGTGAATAGTGAAGTGTGATCCTGAGTAAGACATTCATCACTCAAGAGGCAGAAACATGGAAATATATGCGTTATATATTAGATTATACTGTGCTTTTAGCAACTGCCACAAATAAAATTCAAGCCTGGGTTTACTGACTTGGGGGCGCAGGTTTCAACATATGATGTTATAAGGAATGATACAACCATCTCATCTATGTGATTACTCTCAGCATGTGCATGTTCACTCAAATGTTCTCTCCAACAACAGAAAAAGAACTTAAAATCAGTACTAAGAATAAAACTTCAGACATTATTATGCCATTGTCACATGATTTACTAAATGCCAATGAAAGTCAGGATGTTTTCATTTACCAAGTCTTTTGAAACAGCACACTTTTCAGAACAGGCTTGTTATGAATATTTTTTACTTGCATTTTAGTTATTACACAAATTATTTGGTAAAAATTTCTTACGTTTCAAAAGACCCAGTAAACGACATACAAGTTCAGCACTTTGTGTTTAGGGATCAAGTATGATGTTTTAGTAGTTTGGCTTCAGAGATTTCATCAACACACTGCAAGTCGTATGACTGGAGAGAGCCGACTTATGTTAATGTCTGGACAATGTAGATGTTTTGAAATGTTAAATTTGATTTTGGGGTAAGACTAGAAGAAATTTGACAAAAACAAGAGGGTCTGGCTATCAACTAAGCTGTCCCTGTATCTCATCCAGAACTTTCTTTAAGGCCTTGAAGATTTCAGCTTCAACTACACATCCTGGTAGTTTTCTGGAGATTCCCATAACTCTCTGCAGTGCAGTTGAGACAGGTACCCCCAACCAAGAACTGGACATGCCAATTAGAAAATGGATGGTTAGACGGACAACTGACTCCAGGTTCATAATCAATCAATAAATGTTATTTTATTAAGGCTGTGTATCGTGCTGTATTAAAATAATAATAATAATATATAAGTAAAAAAAACCTCACCACTCATTCAACTAACAGCTGATTGTTGAACTCCTCATGCTCCCAAAATATGCATGAACTGCAGCTGTAATGGTGGCATTTCACCGGTCAATTTTCCTAACCCTTCAAGTCTAAACAGATGGCAAGCCTCCCACCAGCCTTCCCAAGTAGCATGAGGAAAAAATGCAAGAGCTAAACACCAAATCACAATTTCAAGTAAGCAGGCCACACCATAAAGAATGACTGGGCAGTCCGATTGCAGTTTGCTGTAGTAAAACCATCTTTTATGCAGTCAAACCTAGAAAACGCCATGCAGCAGTATGTATGTGTGTATACACATATATATGTAAATACATACACATACAAATATAAAAAAGAAACGTGTGTTAATCCGGTTAATACTTTGATGGACTCTACAATGGATTTATACGTTTCAGGCATTTCTGAATACAATCTGACCTCTGTCAAAGCGGAGTGTGTACAAAGGTAATGATCGGAGGCTGTGGACACAAAAACAAACCACTCAATCCGAGTGAAACTTGGCACGGTTATTTGTATTGCAAAATTCTAGAAGTCTACTGATTTTAGGACAGAACTACTGCAGCTGGGTTTGTTCTACAGAGTCAGATTTCTGTCTATTAGACAGAGAGAGAAAAAGGACTATAATAATAATAATAATAATAATAAAGCATTTTATTTATATGACAATGTTATGAGGTATATATATTTTTTTTGTCAGGATAATAGTCTTAGGAAATGATTTAAAAACAAACAGCTCAACCCAAATGAAATTTGGCACGTGGTATTTGCTTTATAAAATTCTAGATGTCTATTGATTTTGAGTAAAATCAGTACAGTAGACTACTATTTACTAATACAGTAACACCACAGTTAAATCCTACAAGAATGGAACTCCTTTATAGTGAAGTTGGCATAAAATGTTCACAATTACAAGTTCACGTATCTGTCAGTCAGAATGCCATGGAAGTCATCATTCAATCTCCCTAACACCTGTAGTACTATAGAATGTAAAGTTTTTATAAGTCTTTAGTTATTTCAAGTGTTCTATAATTATTTTATCATTTTAATACAGTTGACCCAGTATGTTATGAAAACAAAGAAATATCTTTAGAAATTAAAAGTGAAGAAAAGAGAATATAAGTTTGAGAAAAATGCCACATGGCAGAATCGCGGAGGCTAGCAACCCAGTCATAGCTGGTACAAAGCATGGGGGTTTGGGTGGCACAGATGGACAGACAGTGCTCATCTGTAAGCACTAAGTAGGCATTTCTGTGAAGCTAAAATCTATTTGCCTGGATGCACAGTTCCTGGTGCTTCTGCTTAAGGATCTTGGCTTGGATTGTCTGGCAGAGTTTGGGATAATGAGGCAGATGGTGCTGCCTCTGGCCCAAAGTGCACAATGTGACATGGTGGCGGTGGTATGAATGTACAGGGGTTATTATAATGGGTATCTTTATTCCTTCTATGGTACATCTACCTCCAATAACAGTTTCTTATAATAAAGTTGAGGAATGTGTATGTATCGTGTTAACTGAGGTATTACCACATATACCTGTATACTCTTTTGAGAGGATTGTTTTTTTGCATGCATGGGCAAGATATTTTTTTTAATTTATAGAAAACAAATTTATAGAAAATACTTAACTTCAGAGCACAATGCATACTGTATATACCATGTTTGTGAAGAAACAACTGATTTGGGGGGGCACTGAACTTATCCTCTAAGAATCAACATATACAGGGTGAAATGGAAAAAATATTTTTTAAATGACATTAATTAACAGTTTTACTATTATTGCAATTGATTTTTAAAGTAATTTCATGTCCTTTAATGAAGGGAGCTTACTACTTTCTGTATAAAAAGATATTACTGTCATCAATACTACACCACTTGTTGCAAAAGCACAATGATGAGACAGCAAAATAGGTCCTTACCTGCACAGAAAAAAAAATACCACAATGTGTTTCGACTTTGTAATATTTCCTAGAGAGCTTTCCTGAAAAATGACTGATCGCACAAATGGTGACAATCAACCTTGCAATGGCTCCAAGGAACATTTCACAACTCACATCCTAGAGGACTGGATGGCCACTGAGGAGAATATCAGCGACACCATGAGAATGGAAAGTGGGGAGCCCAGAGTTTGCCTCAAACCTATGCTGGCAGCCAATACAGACAGATTATCAACGAACAGGCTATGAACCAAACTTGCCAGGACACCCCCATTACGAACATGTGGTGATTGAAAATGTTTGAAAGGGCCAACTGTATACCTCCACTGCTCTTCACCTTAACTTTGCAATGCAAGCTGAAGCATTCTACAAGTAACCCCTTCTAAAGATTTGTCACTGTGGTTCAAGGAATTTGCCCTCCAAATTAAACACCTTCTTGCTAAGAAAATGTCTGGGGTGAACTTTGTAAACAAATCAACACTCAAAAAAAAAAAAAAAAAACCCCAAAGATCTGAGTGTTCAGCTCACTGGAAGACCCAACATTTGCTTGAGCACAAATTTAGATGTTTGTGGCATTGAGCATACAAACATTGTTCTTTTTAACACAGTGTTCTTTTCGTCTTAGCCTTCAAAAAATAACTGTACAATGTCAACTACTACGCTTAGAACAAGACTGACGCATACAACAGTAAAGACAAAATGCTTAAAAACACCAAAGCACCATCAACTCTATTTTTAAACCATAGCTAATATCAAATGTGTGCTGATGAGGTGATAAGACATACTTTAACACTAAACTGAGCCAAACAACGAAGGAATCTGCTTTTTCAAACACTGCAGTTGATGTTTATTCCACGTCTATTTTCCTATTTGCAAAACACAGGGATCTATCTACTCTCTTCAAATCTTCTTGATACAAGATTTCTGCACACAAGGGCCAACCTATCTTCCCCAACTGACTTCACTAACTACACGCAACTAACTAAAAATTCACAGCAACACAAAAGCAGCCAAGCAGACAATCTGTTATGTGCAAAGGAGTCCGACAGGTGCCTCCTAAAAACAAATCTGCTGACAAGTCAAGTCAAGGCTTTTCACTCCCATCAGCCTCAAGGTTTTTAATGATGAGCAGCCTTGAAGGGTATCTGGGTTTGCAGGTACCTCAATGACATATTCATCAGTCTTGACGCCTGTATGAGTTGAACATTCACAAGAGTCACGATTTTTGAGCTATGGCTACTATGATACAACAGTTAGTAATTGTTTTCCTTTAACAAAAAAGAATGAAAAGAAGGTCAAGAGTAGTGTTTTGTCCAGGGTAAGTGCCACTGGCTGCAAGTATCAGTGTTGTTCACAAATGAAACAAGCAGAACCCATTCATATAAAACACACACACAAAGAGCCATCTATTTGCAGGGCTCCTCTGTTCTCATATCCAAATTAGGATGCATCTCTTCCAAGTTTCTTTCAAAAACTGCTGCTTTGCACTTTTTGCCCAAAATGCAGATACAGTACAGAATATTTTTTTTCTTCATTGTCCTAAACCCAACTATCAAAACATTTTTCAGATTAATAACATAAACTTATTTTATCCGACAGGCATCCAGGTAGGGCTCAAAAGTGACAAGGATGTGTGTTCAAATCATACCTTTGGCCACTTCACTTTGTTGGCAGTAACAGAGGCCTCCTGGCTAAGGCTTTCACCGTACTCCCAAAGCTGGCCCACTTTATCACCATGAACAAAAACCCTTAATAATAATAATAATAATAATACTACATTTTATTTGGAGCGCCTTTCAAAAAACTCAAGGTCACTGTACAATCAGGTTAAAAAATAAACATTCAATGACTAGAAAATTTAAAATCCAAATAAACATCAGATAAAAGACCAATAACAATTACAGTGAATAAGCAATTTTGAACAGATAAGTTTTAAGATTAGCCTGAAATTGGTGAAGGGTAGTCATATTACTAAGATAAGCAGGTAATGAGTTCCATAAGGAAGGTGCCGATCTAGATAGATAGATAGATAGATACTTTATTAATCCCAATGGGAAATTCACATTCTTCAGCAGCAGCATACAATAAATAAATAATAAATAAATAAATAATATTAAAGAATGATAATAATAATAATAATAATAATAATACGATCTGCTAAATGCGCGATATCCCATCGTAACAAGACGTGCTGGTGGATTATTTAAGTTGATGGAAGAAGAGGATCTGAGCATACAAGAGGGTTTAATGACTTGTAGGAGCTGTGAGAGATATGTGGGGGCAAGATTATGAATGGCCTTATATGTAAGGACTAAAATTTTGTATTTTACCCTAAACTTTATTGGCAGCCAATGAAGCTGCTGAATAACGGGTGTAATGTGATCAGAATAACCTTAACCTACCAGGCCTTCGTGTTAAGAAATATGAATATCATTATCCTACCATGAGTAAGTAAAACAACTTGGGATGGTGTTCTACAATACAAAGATGGCTTATAAAAAATATACACCCTCTCTAAATTTGTGGATCAGCATCTGTTAAGTGCTTGGAGACGGAGTTCACCTTTAAATGTACTAAACAGAACAAATCTCTGGCAATTTTTAAACTTGTCGGCGTTCACACTTTCTATCTGCTTTTTCATTAGATTATGTTTCCTGTTTAATTTAACAAAGTCGGTTTGTTCCCTATACAATCCTACATCCTTTGACCAATCTCAACCAAACTTTGTATATTTGCTCTCTAGGCTAGGACCATATAGATGAAGCAGACTACTTTGGAACCCAAAATTTTGACACTGGGGAATCCTGTTGATTCGAGTACCCCCAATGTGCTGCAATTTGCACACTAGTGCCACCTGCTGTCTCTGAACAAGAACAAATAAAACATCTGAACAGACAATGTCAGGCTGACTGACTAAATGACCAGAGCTTAAAATTACGTACCGGGCAATTCCGTGTATGGTTTTTATCTACTGTAATATAAAAAGGAATAAGTATCAGGTGCTTTTGTAGGACAGTGTTGGGTGAGGCTCAATCAAGAGTGGAAGTGCCGTGCAACACAAAGGAGAATCAAAGGGCTGATGATATAAATAAAGTTAAGTCAGTCTTGGCATCACTCAAGAACAGCTCGACCAGTTTACAAGAAATTTGGTATGTATATTTGTCTACATCCCCTTCATAGTTCTGACTATTTTTTCCAGCCCTGTGTCAGTTGACGGGGGTTCGGGTGGGGGGGGGGGGTTTAGTGACAACTTTCTTGAGAAATCTTCTTAAAATAGTGCTGAATCAAGGATTTCTCGAAACAGATTATCATGAAGGTTTACAGATAAATTAAATTAAAGGAAGACCCACTTAAACAGCAGTGTACGCCTCGGCACTGCCCTGGTGGCCAACTTTCAGACTTTAACAGTTAAATATTCTCATTGAAGGTAGACCATGGCAGATCCAGCCATTCACATTATGCAGAATAACCGCAGTATATATTATTGCTTCTATATCATTATTTCAAATTAAAATTTCAAATAAGATGCCTTCCAAAAAGAGAGCTAATTTAAATCCAAGATCTGCCAGTAGGAGAAAAAAATCATCTGATGTAAGATTCTGAAAGGTAAAAACAGCAAAACAGCCATTTGAGATGGTACATTGAAGGTTCTAGATCGTCACAGCTACACAACTGTGGCCAAAATACTGACAGGTGATGTAACAGGTTAAATCTTTTTTTTTATCCCAAGTATACCTCTGATTCCCAACAATTTTACATTCTGGAATTTCCTGTTTGTGTCTGCTTTGCAATTATTGAAAGCAAATAAGGTCAGAAGCTGAAAATTGCAAGCTTTGATTTAAGAACAGATTGCTCCTCTCATGTGCAGCTTTATGGTGCTTGCTTATGAGTGATGTTAAACGGGTCTTTACGAACAGACACTCCATGACAAAAACAACAAACAAAACAATAAACAACAAAATCTGGTGCTTATAAAGAAGCAATTGCTTGACATTGAGCATTTATTCACCTCAGATGACTTTTTATATACAACAGTGTATTTATTATTGCAGGTTCATTGTAAAATTTCCACAAATACGTTATTGATAGGGCACCACGGTGGTGCAGTGGTAGCGCTACTGCCTCGCAGTTAGGAGACCTGGGTTCGCTTCCCGGGTCCTACCTGCATGGAGTTTGCATGTTCTCCCCGTGTCTGCGTGGGTTTCCTCCCATAGTCCACAGACATGCAGGTTAGGTGCACTGGCGATCCTAAATTGTTCCTAGTGTGTCCCCTGTGGTGGGCTGGCACCCTGCCCGGGATTTGTTCCTGCCTCGTGCCCTGTGTTGGCTGGGACTGGCTCTAGTGGACCCCCCGTGACCCTGTGTTAGGATATTGTGGGTTGGAAAATGACTGACTGACGTTATTGATATGCATTATAAGCTAGAATAAGTATTTAAAAAGCAAAATCAAATGCTAATTATTCTTCTACAGTTTTGAAGTAGTAATCTGCCCTTCATCAATGGGGAACTAGACTAGTAATTTAATAAACACAAGAAAAAGTATGAAGTAGCATGAGCTGCTCTAGTTTGGGGTGTTCATAAGAAATAAAATGTATTTCTACTTCTGTAGTAAAATCATCATAAACAAGAACTGTTGCATCAAATATTTAAATGTGTTTTAATTGAAACATTTAACATCCAAATATTCTTGATTGTAATAGAAATTTGTCATTTTTTCCATGCTGATAGCAGTCCATGGAATACCAGATCCACAGTAAAGGATCAAAAACAACATTACATTCATAATCACAAACCCTGAAATCGTCTACAATGACACCCCACATGCTTATGCTTGACATTTGTCATTTTTAACCTTCTGAGAGTGCCACTTAGAGGGCCAGGACCACCAATAAAGAATCAAATATCAAAAAAACCTGATTATGTTTGTGACCATCAATCTTGAAATAGCATAAAGAGACACACAAATGTCTGGAATAACATATCAAACAGTATGTCTTATGTCAGTTTTCTCATACCTGTGAGTTAGGTGGCACTGTAGGGGAAAAAAAAGTAATTTCAAAGTAAAGTAATTCTGAGAAACACAATACAGGTCGGTCCACAGCATCAGGGCATGCTACACTTCTGTACACAAGGTGACTTGATGCCTAAAGATATACCCAAGGGTCCCAATCCCGTCTC
The DNA here is from genome assembly GCF_900747795.2 of Erpetoichthys calabaricus. Lineage (NCBI taxonomy): Eukaryota > Metazoa > Chordata > Cladistia > Polypteriformes > Polypteridae > Erpetoichthys > Erpetoichthys calabaricus. The sequence goes on from NC_041404.2 coordinate 158,039,937, forward strand.
AACCAATATCTCACTATGTGACCCACAGGAGGTCAATTACTCAGAGGTCTTCACTAGCAGAAATTTGTAAAACAACAGATGTTGATAATCATTTGCCAAGTGTACATGTAAAATGGAAAGCTTTGAACATTTTCACAAGTTACAACTTCAGAAATCGTCTAAAATACACTTTTAAAATACCAGGAGCACAACTGCAGGGTTTTATTTAGTGCACAAAAAGACCCACCTGAGCATAGTGACGCTGCCCCGTCTCACCGGAAGGAAGAACACCGGCTCCGACACTCGGATAGGCTTGAATTGAAATTTGCAGCCAAAACAGAGGGCAGAGTCACTGAAGAAGGACCCCGACACAATGGGCCTTTCGAAGATGTGAATGGGGTCGACATGGGACACGATGCAGCCTCCTGGCTGGTAGTCGTTGATCACGGCGCTGTTGACGAAACCTTTAGGGATAACCCGATGGTCGACCAATTTGTTGATAACCAGCTCATGAACCCAGTCGGGGATTTCGTCCACCTCCCCTTTCGAGTAGAGCCTCTCCTGGCCGGGGCCTCTCTTCTCCAGTTGCGACCCGTATGTGTAACCCTCGCCAAAAAAGTATTTGTTCCTGAGAGGTGCCCTGTCCACGGTATGCTGCCGGTACAAACCCTTTTCAGCTTTGGACACGACCTCATCAATTTTGGCCTCGATGACCGCGCACTCCTCCACGCTGAAGATTTTCACCTGCTTGATGCCACTTTTCACCTTGCTTGCCTCGATCTCTCGATAGTCTTCGTAGTCGCTGTAGTCCTCCTCGGAATCGTGATACTTGCGTTTGCGGTCGGTGGCGTGTTCGGTCACTTTCCTCGCGTTATCCCTCTGCGGGATCATGGACTTTAATTTTTCCCTCAGGTCAGTGTAGCCGCTCGCTGCCATTTTTTATACGAGATGTAAATGACCTAATCCTGCGGGTAGACTTCCCATATTTTAACGGAATCCCCCGTTTTGTTCGGCCTCTCAACTCTACTTACACCGGACTTAACAAGGGGACCATCTCCTCTTGTAACTACAAGCCAGGGCTGCGCTCACCTTTCACCCAACCCCGAGGAAAGGGCTCTTGAATCGGCTTCGGACAAATGAGGTGCGACAAACCGCACACGTTGGCAACGATTTCAATCCGTTGATCTCTCCTTAAGAAACTATTAGGGATCCTTCCACATGGGTGACTAAAGTTCGCCGGAAAGAACAGACCCTATCAAACTGTTCCGATTAAGCTGATACGTAGTCGCTCGGCGAAATTCGCTCCAACAAGTTGTGTTCGGTCCCAACTACAGCCTGCTAGAAAAGTATACAGTTAAACCCATTTCTCTGGACTTTTTCACTCAAACGGCTGATCTCGACGCAAACAATATCTTACTATTTCAAACAAACTGCATGTTATAAGTAGACTCTACGTATTTTACACTGTCTTCTCGTAAGCATTTTTATAAAAACACGAAAAACTATCGCGCAACCCAACTTGCCGAACACGCATGCTCGCCATTCCGCGCGTGCTCCGTATGATGCAGATTTACGTGTGATGCCAGTCCATGGCAACTGCTGAAAACTACGGACTTACAGTACGGAAAAAAGGAATTTTTTTAAAAGTCACCGATCGTATTTGTCAGCTCTTCACTGCACCTTAATATTCTTTACAATGGGGGTGAGGTATGGAAGGGTTAGGGGAGCTACGGTTATGGAATTTGAAACGCCATCCTACTCACGAAACCCCAGGACCAGCCCCCAGTCGACAGCTTTTCATTAAAGGCGAACCCCGGCAGCCCCCACCGGCCGCCGAGACAGCTTAGCATGACAATTGGTGATCCCGCCCTACAAACTTGATGATTGGCTATCACTTGCACATCTCCCGCCAATTTCCTTGCAAGTGGCAAAATGATTGGCTAGAATGCCGTCGAAGTCAGGCGTGCGAAACATATAATTAGCATAGTGTGGTTGCAGTACATACACTAGCGGGGCCTTCCCTAGCAAGGCTGGCCTTTGAACTGCCTTTGCTTAAAAATACTTGACAGCTAAAGGTAAATTGACAAACACATTTCATAGGTAAAGTTAACAAATGTGTTATCAGTTGCGTCGGAAGTTAAAATTAATTAAACATCAACATCACCATTTAGGCCAGCCCTGGTTCCTAATACGTGACAGGAGCGGCGTGCCACAGGGCTGCCTAGTCAAACCGGGGAAAGGTAAATAAGCCGACAGCTTGGTCACGTGCTTTAGCGTGGCTGTTGAATTAATGTTTGACAGATCTATAAGACGGGAAATACTGTATACCTCGCCGAAACTAACCACGTGTGTTAAAGGCTTTGCACGTTTGCATCGGTAATTTCTTGTACGGTAAGAAAAGTAAAAAACAGTGGTACATCATCACAATGTGGAGTTTACACTAAATAACTTTCGTTTGTTTTTTCTTTCAAGCCTTTACTGTTGAAATAAATAATACAGATACAGCAATCGAGAACAAACGACAAATAGATCAATCGCCATAGGCACAATTAAAGATATTGCAGAAAAACAAAATGCTATAGTTTTTAAAGCTTTACAGGTTTTGAAAGTAAATTGTTCTAACATTTTTTCTAACCTATGCAATACAAACTATAATAATGGCACACATATACAAAATGAAAATAAAATACCTAGAAGCTTCAGGCAGAGTATGAAATATAAAAAGTACAAATTTAAAAGCGGGGCGGGTGGGGGGTTGTAGAAGTAAATCAACAAAAGAGCAATCGACTTGATATTTTCGTCTTTATGAAGTGCAGGGATAAGCAGAATTGACACAGTTCCTTATGAAAGACAATATCAGCGGTTTAACTTTAATAAAGCTAGTTATACGTATAATAATAGTAAAGTAATGATTGCTAGGGTGGAGAAAAGAAGAGCTGCTCAGGAAGCAGCAAGTGCATCAACCTCCGAGCAAAACCAATGCTAAACGTACGGAGAAAGAGGATGAAGACTAGGAATGTTCAAGTCAAGTGTATTCACGGCACGTTATCATGCAGTGCGCCATTGCTGGTATATCAATAAAATATTTTTCCAGATTTCTGTATTTGGAAGTTTGAGGCCAGTAAAGTTGTGCCCATCCACTAAAAGCTTAGGGTGACATGGAGTTGAACTTAAAAGTATTTTGTGGTGTTTCATAGGATATCCGTACTATTGACTTGGGCATTGCTTTAATGACAATGTTAAAACTGTTTTTGGTCAATTGGTATGCTACATTTCAAACAGAAATCTTCCCATAACATCAAGTTTCCTCTCTGATCTAGAAAATGCATCACATACAATATCCCCTTCTCCAACAAATTCTTATTAAACAGTGATTTTTATCTACTTGTCACATTTCGGCAGTTCTATAGAGGAATGTTGTGAGGCGGTAAGGTGAATATTGGAGGTAATGAAATGCACGTGAGGAAAAAAAAGAGAAAATGGTATTGCAATGTGCAGTGTGCATCAAGTATCTTTCATTTGTTATTAACTAATATATAAATACTGCATATATAACTTGGTCTTTTGTGGACAATCCAGTTACTGTATGAAGTTATGTTTTTCTTCTACTGCACTTCCTAAGTGAAGTCATTTAATTTAATTCTTTAATTAGATAGTAGTGTCAGATTATTAATTGCTGCTGCAGTAGCTGTGAATTACCGTGCATGCTTCTGGACAGGGCTGTGGAGTCGGTACATAAAACCTTTTACTCTGACTCTGAAACCTCTATTTCTGGTACCACTGACTCCTCTATTTGTATTTAGACTAATTTATTTACTATGTTGATTGAAAGCACACAACATACGAAATACAAGGCACTTCATCACTGCCTGTGTGACTCATCAGGTTATTTTATAATGCTCTAACCTGTTAAAATCGGGTTTAAAGGCCATCGCAATGTTGTGGCTTACAAATACTGAGTAGCATTAAACATAAAACAAAACTTACAAAATTGGTCTCCCCTAGACTTTCTCATATACTCAGATATGGGGATGGATATTTAAGGAGTAAACTGCAAGACAAGGATTATATTTTTATATTATGTACATTAAAGAACCATCAACAACAAATCAAATCAAATTAATAATATATTGAATAATTATTGTAAAAGTAAAATTGAATAAATTGGACTCTGCAGCTGCATGGATAAAAAGAAACAAATCGAGTATGTGTTCAGGTAAAGTACCACTTCTGGTTAGCGGAAATAGTCCAAAAGTTGATAGAAGTCTATGTTTTGTACTTAATACTTGTATGCAAAATTTGGTTGCCCTAAGTGAAAGAATAATTTATCATGTTTACACACACGCACACACACACAGACACAATTCCATAAATGGTATTTTCGGACTCAGGGTGGTCTAAAACATCAAAATCTCAAAATTGAATTTTTGGAGGATTACAATACTTTCCCTATACTTCGTATATGCGAAAGTCAGGGAGGTCCAAAACATCGAGATTCATCAGAATTTCGACATTGAATCTTTGGACGACTACAATACTTTCCCTATACTTCATATACGAGAAAGTAAAAATGAAGTTATATTTTTATCAAGAGTTTGGAAGAAAAAATATTTTAATCAGTATATTTGAAATTGAGAATTTTAATACATTATATTACAATTTACACTTAGTCAGAGACAGAGTCATTACCCTTTCACTGACTCAGATTCCAGTAATCCAATAATTGCTTGCAATTCCATGAGTCTCACTCCAACTCCACAGTCCTGGTTCAGGGCAGGAAAGGGAATGAGAGGGTTTCTATGTTTTCTTTCTGAGTCTGAGAGTTTGAATAAATCCTAAGTATTGCTGTTTATTGGACTCTGTGCTCTTGTTGTTTTCCAGTCCAGTTAACCTCAGGTTGCACAGCATACTTACAGTGGTGGTAGAAGTGGGATTCCTGGGCAAGGGCGACCCTTGCAGATATCTAAAGGCATTCTCACCTCAAACCCATGTGTCAGGAAGTATGGGGTATATCCATTACTAGCATGTGTTGAGCAACGTGAGCTAAAAATCATCTCACTTAATAAAGCAAGACAGCAATGCCATCTGTCCTTGGGTTACATGGTGACGTACATGTCTTTTTAATACGCATATGATGACAAAGTAGTCTTAGTGGGTCTGACTGAAACCACCTTCCCTGGTCACTGAATTATATTTCTGGTACTCCTTATTCATAAATATAATGATCAAATAGGCATTGTACTATTGTAGACTTTTGATCAGGGAGAACATAAAGATTAACACATTTTGTAAAGTAGTCCTCCAGTACAAGCATATGGTGATTACCTTTGAAGTCACGGGCAGCTCCAGAAGGTCAGCTGCAGTCCTTTGAAATGGACGAACAGTAGGACCACCTCTCATGGGTGCTTAATGTTTGGTCACCGGGGATTTTCATCTTTGATAGGCTTAGCATTACTTTCTCCAGTTGTGTTGTCCCTGTGCATGTTTGGCAAGTAGCGCACTTCCAGAGCCTGATTAAACACATAACAGCATGAAAGGTGACCAGATAGATGTACACCATGCAGATATTCCAGGACTGCTGTAACTAAATAATTGGGGACACCTACTTGGACCCATTATGTTTGCATATCTAGGGCCAGTGCTGGCTCTGCCATATAGACAAACTAGAGTGTTGCCTGTGGTGGCAAAGTTTTGGCAGGGGATCATTTTGTTGACTGTAATAGACTAAGCTGTTGGTGTCAGGAGGGGATGGCACCCAGGCCCTGATTTTCTGTGCAGCTATTGCCACCCCTGTGCTCTTTGATCTGACATCTTTTTGTCTAAAGCAATTTCTATAGGAACTCTTGCAGTTTTTCTTAATATTATACATGCTCAATATGAATGCCTTATGTTATATGGCATACGTCAATCCTGTAGACCAAAGATCCTCAAGTTTGGTCCTGGAAGACCATAGTGGCTGTAGGTCACATTCTTAAATTAGAAGCAAGTTAACACTGCTGAAGTCAGTTATTACTCAAGCAACATTCTTATGCTTTATCTTTAGTTAACTTGGGAAGCACGATGGTGCAGTGGTAGCGCTTCTGCTTCACAGTATGGAGACCTGGGTTTGTGACCTTGGTTCTGCCTGTGTGGAGTTTGCATGTTCTCCCTGTGTCTGCATGGGTTTCCTCCAGGTTCTCTGGTTTCCTCTCTCTGTTCAAAGACATGCAGATTAGGAGAACTGGTGATACTAACTTGACTTTTAAGATTCCCTTAATTGATTTCTTTCGTCTTAAACAGCCACATTCTCTCTTTTTTATTGCTTCTTATTTTCGTAACCTGCTGTCAAATAACAATGACACGAAACAATCAGTTCACCATTTAACTTGCTCTCATCTACACCTGTGTGTGTTTTCATCATGCAGTATCTATTTGGGTAAAATATAGAAAGGAATGGAAGGAAAAAAGTGAAGAACTGAGATTTACTACTCTGCTCCAAGCCACAATTCACAATTCACCCTCGGAATGGAATATCTACAATCTAAGAATAACTTGGTGTTGTAGTATAAAAGAGATATAATTAAGAAACACATTCTGTTATTAGCCGTTATTGGCTTCTAATTAAAAAAATTGGGTTGGAACAAAAACATACTGCCACTGTGGCCCTCTAGGACTGAACCTGAGGAACCCTGCTGTAGTCTAAAACATCACAGACCCTTTGTAGCACATCAGGCTGACATGACAGGCACAATGTATTCCATAACCTCCTCAGGTGCCAAAATGTATTTATAAATTAGGGATAACTGTACAGTTTGCTGTTGACTACATGTTTGTATGATACTTAGTTACTAAGTAATGTATTTTGAAAGGGTTCAATCATTTTTGAATCACCCTGTATAAAAGACTTAAAGGCTACTGTTACAGTGCATCTGGAAAGTATTCACAGCACATCACTTTTTCCACATTTTGTTATGTTACAGCCTTATTCCAAAATGGATTAAATTCATTTTTTTCCTCAGAATTCTACACACAACACCCCATAATGACAACATGAAAAAAGTTTACTTGAGATTTTTGCAAATTTATTAAAAATAAAAAAATTGAGAAAGCACATGTACATAAGTATTCACAGCCTTTGCCGTGAAGCTCAAAATTGAGCTCAGGTGCATCCTGTTTCCCCTGATCATCCTTGAGATGTTTCTGCAGCTTAATTGGAGTCCACCTGTGGTAAATTCAGTTGACTGGACATGATTTGGAAAGGCACACACCTGTCTATATAAGGTCCCACAGTTGACAGTTCATGTCAGAGCACAAACCAAGCATGAAGTCAAAGGAATTGTCTGTAGACCTCCGAGACAGGATTATCTCGAGGCACATATCTGGGGAAGGTTACAGAAAAATTTCTGCGGCTTTGAAGGTCCCAATGAGCACAGTGGCCTCCATCATCCGTAAGTGGAAGAAGTTCGAAACCACCAGGACTTTTCCTAGAGCTGGCCGGCCATCTAAACTGAGTGATCGGGGGAGAAGGGCCTTAGTCAAGGAGGTGACCAAGAACCCGATGGTCACTCTGTCAGAGCTCCAGAGGTCCTCTGTGGAGAGAGGAGAACCTTCCAGAAGGACAACCATCTCTGCAGCAATCCACCAATCAGGCCTGTATGGTAGAGTGGCCAGACGGAAGCCACTCCTTAGTAAAAGGCACATGGCAGCCCGCCTGGAGTTTGCCAAAAGGCACCTGAAGGACTCTCAGACCATGAGAAAGAAAATTCTCTGGTCTGATGAGACAAAGATTGAACTCTTTGGTGTGAATGCCAGGCGTCACGTTTGGAGGAAACCTGGCACCATCCCTGCAGTGAAGCATGGTGGGGGCAGCATCATGCTGTGGGGATGTTTTTCAGCGGCAGGAACTGGGAGACTAGTCAGGATAAAGGGAAAGATGACTGCAGCAATGTACAGAGACCTCCTGGATGAAAACCTGCTCCAGAGCGCTCTTGACCTCAGACTGGGACGACAGTTCATCTTTCAGAAGGACAACGACCCTAAGCACACAGCCAAGATATCAAAGGAGTGGCTTCAGGACAACTCTGTGAATGTCCTTGAGCGGCCCAGCCAGAGCCCAGACTTGAATCCGATTGAACATCTCTGGAGAGATCTTAAAATGGCTGTGCACCGACGCTTCCCATCCAACCTGATGGAGCTTGAGAGGTGCTGCAAAGAGGAATGGGCGAAACTGGCCAAGGATAGGTGTGCCAAGCTTGTGGCATCACATTCAAAAAGACTTGAGGCTGTAATTGCTGCCAAAGGTACATCGACAAAGTATTGAGCAAAGGCTGTGAATACTTATGTACATGGGATTTCTCAGTTTTTTTATTTTTAATAAATTTGCAAAAACCTGAAGTAAACTTTTTTCATGTTGTCATTATGGGGTGTTGTGTGTAGAATTCTGAGGGAAAAAATGAATTTAATCCATTTTGGAATAAGGCTGTAACATAACAAAATATGGAAAAAGTGATGCGCTGTGAATACACTGTGTATGCCAAACACACATTTTAAGGTCTTAGAAGGTTTTGCACACTGACATTTACCAGTTAAAAAGTTTCTTTTGGTTTGTGCTGAACTTCCCCTCATTTGGTCACATCCCTGAGCAATGTTGTCTTAAAGAGCTCTCTGTGTTGTGTTGCCATGTACTATATACGCTCACCGGCCACTTTATTAAGTACATCTGTCAACTGCTTGTTAATGCAAATCTCTTATTAGCCAATCAATCACATGACAGCAACTCAATGCATTTCAGCCTGTAGACACTGTCAAGACAACCTGCTGAAGTTCAAACCGAGCATCAGAATGGAGCAGAAATATGATGTAAATGACTTTGAACATGACATAGCCGTTGGTGCCAGACAGGCTGATCTAAGTATTTCAGAAACTGTTGATCTACTGGGATCTTCATGCACAGCCATCTTTAGTATTTACAGAGAATGGTCCGAAAAGGGAGATATCCAGTGAGAAGCTGTTCTCTGGATGACAATGCCTTGTTGATGTCAGAGGTCAGAGGAGAATGGCCAGACTGGTTCAAACTAATAGAAAGGTAACAGTAACTCAAATAACCACTCGTTATAACTGAGGTATGCAGAAGAGCATCTGTGAACATACAACATGTTGAACCTTGAAGCAGATGGTCTACAGCAGCAGGAGACCACATTGGGTGTCACTCCTGTCAGCTAAAAACAGGTAACTAAGGCTACAATTTGCACGGGCTCTCCAAAATTGGACAAATAAATATTGGAAAAATGTTACCTGGTCTGATGAGTCTCAATTTCTGCTGCGACATTCGGATGGTAGGGTCAGAATTTGGTGTCAACAACATGAATGCATGGATCCATCCTGCCTTGTATGGTTTAGGCTGCTGGTGGTGGTGTAATGGCACACTTTGTGCCCCTTAGTACCAAATGAGCATTGTTTACAAGCCACAGCCTACCTGAATATTGTTGCTGACCATGTCCATCCTTTTATGACTGCAGTTTACCCATCTTCTGATGGCTACTTCCAACAGGATACACCATGCACCATGTCACAAAGCTCAGATCATCTCAAACTGGTTTGTTGAACTTGACATGAGTTTACTGTACTCACATGGCCTCCGGAGTCATGAAAACTCCATCCAATAGAACACCTTTGAGATGTGATGGAACGGGAGGTTCGCATCATGGATGTGCAACTGTGTGATGCTACCATGTCAGTATGGACCAAAATCCCAGGGGAATGTTTCTAGCACCTTGTTGAATCTGTGCCACAAAGAATTACAGCAGATCTGAAGGTTAAATGGGGTCCACCCAGGTACTAGCAAAATATACCTAATAAAGTAGACGGCTGCCTCTGTGGTATGCATGTAGATCCCAATTCCCTAGTGCAGTGACAGGGGCACTGTGCTGAAAAAATGGAGCTGTCCTTCAAATGAGATGTAAACTGAAGTCCTGACTCTGTGTGGTCATAAAAGATCCCTGGGAATCCTTTGAAAGAGTAGGTTGCCCCCTGGTGCCCTTATGAAATTACCCATAACAGTCTTGTCCATTCTGGCCCCCTAATCACCCACTGTCCCTTATCTCTCTTGCCCCATTGCCACCTAATAGCTAATGTGTGATGAGCATCCTGGTGCAAGAATGGCTGTTGTCACATCATCCAGGTTAATGCTAATGCTAATAAAGTACTTTAGTAGCTAGAAAAATGTTATGTAAATGTAATTAATTATTAATTAATTCACATATTGACTGATGAAATGGGGCTATAGAGGCCCACTTTTGTATTTCACAATGTAGTGTCCAAGCACTGCTTCAGTGTGGTACTTTGAACCACCATTTTTAAAAGTCTCTATTAGGAGCACACATTTTGCATTTTAAATAAGTTTTGAGTTTGCAGTATAAAATGAATGCACTAGAAGAGCGACTCTTAGCCTGTTTCCTACTGTGACTGTCTTTCTGATGAGTTTCACTATAATGTGAGTGTGACTCTGGCCTCAGTACTACTTGAAAATCCCATGCTAAATTAAGCAGAGGTTTGGATTTCAATTATAGACATTTGAGACATCATAATGTGTTTTAAACTTTAACTGATCAATGAATGTTTATGGACAGTGTGCTGTTTGTTTAGTGGAACTGCTTTACTGCCATACATCACAAAGACAACAGAATCCCATTTAAAAAATGATATAAAATACATACAATAACTTGCACTTCAGTTGTTTGGCTAGTTAAAGTGAGTACCTGTGCATGGGTTACCCTTCAGTAGGTTTAGAGGGTCATTATTGTCACGTGTATGGAGTGAACTGGTGTTCAGTCCATAGCAAGTTTCTGCTACCCTCAAGAACTGTACATATTGCTTTCTGTACTATCTCAAAAAAGGAAATTGTATTTTTTTAATTGAGAGAGAACCAGGAGATGAAAGTGAGACAAGATTTGTGCCAGTTTTGTTAGTGGAAGGTCAATATGATCTTTTTGCCAGAGCATGTGTTTATAGCGTGTTCCCACACCCACCACACAATAAATCACCTGGATTGGGACCTGAGTGCAGTGAGTCAACCTCAGCACCACACAGGAACAGTGTTGAGTTTTTTTTATGGTAAAGCTAAACCTAGTAATTAAAGTTGGAGAGAACAACACAAAATTCATAAAACTGTAAGTCAAAGACATCTTTTTTCGTCAGAGTCAAAATGTGATCATAAAACAAGAGCGAGGATTCATTAACTGGAAAATAATCAATAAAGTTTTTAGTACAGAGGTTCGAGGGTAAACTTGCATAAAATATGGATGCTCAAGCCAACCTTTAAACCCTTGACTTAACAAGGTCAGGATCACAACTTCTGTGAACACCCCCTAAGCAACGGGAGGAGGCCACATGGCAATAAGGTCCACAGAAAATGTGGTGCCCGAGAGAAAGACTAAATGATGTTGCAGAAAAATCTGAATATTTTTAAAATTTGTTAGGGTGCATGAAATACAAAAACAACCCTCAGATTTGGAATCTCTGTATGTCAACCATATCATCGGTTTACAATTATCCAGAAACTCTGCTAGAATATTTCCACACTACCCTGAAGTGGGAAAAAATGATTTTGGAAAATGGAGGGTGAAATTATTTTTGGCATTTCACATGCCAGTATGATACATTTTTAACCACTATTTTGAAAAGTGTTCAGCATGCTGTTCATTATGTTGTTTTTTTTTGGGTAACTACCTTTTTGATAGAGTTCCTAATAATCTGATACAGTCCAAGCGCACAATATATGATTGCTGGAGTTGAGTACAACTGCCTGGCTATTTATAAACTACCACAAGTATTTGTAAGTAGAATCTGCGGAGTCATGTGCACTGGCACTAGTCAGAATAGCTGAGTAGGTTCTCCAAAGTGCCAGCTAGTATAATTTTCTTAAAATATTAACTGATGCCTAGTGATTGGAAAGGCTTTTGGCATAAACGGCATAACAGCACACTGACGGATAGAATTGCTGGTTGTTGAAAATGTTGCTTGTAAAGGGCTTCAATTAATTTGTGGTGTATTTATGCATAGGATTTAATTCAGGTCATTCTTTTTAAAATTATCTATCTATCTATCTATCTATCTATCTATCTATCTATCTATCTATCTATCTATCTATCTATCTATCTATCTATCTATCTATCTATCTATCTATCTATCTAGTGCTTTTCATATTAATTAGTCTTGTTATTGCATGTGTGGGTCTCGAATTTTTTATGGGGAAGGATTTAAGAGCTGCATGTTTCCTTCTGTCATCTGAAAAAAGAAGACTATAACCTAGAATAATCATGAATCTGCTCCTTCAAGTCTGACATGCTTAATACTGACTGAGACAAGATTGTTGACGGTCTGTGACCAGGAGCCTCATGTATAAAAGGTGTTTATGCACAAAAATGTTGTGTATGCCTGTTTCCTCGCACACTTTGAGATGTATAAAAACTAAACTTGGTGCAAAGCCATGCACATTTTCACAGTAGATCCCTAACCTACGGATGCACTTTTCTGCTCAGTTTTGCAAACTGGAGGCACCCAGTGTCAAAGCGGTGCTACTGTTTCTGTGTCGTTTACCTTTCTTTTTCATATTCGCATCAATGACACAGGATTTATCAAATACATTATAAAAACATCAGCTCCGTACAGTCGCAGGTGCTTTTTCCAACTAGTGCAGCAAAAGGTAAGTAGTTCTTTTAAAGATAGCAATTCACTAGCAAAGAGCCATGTAAAGAGAAGAGAATCGATCCGTTGTGACCCTCAGGGCCAATGCTACAGTATAGAGGTACCTTCAGAGAATGAATTTGCTTATGTAAATAGAAAGCATTTCAACCCTCTTAATGTGCAGCTCTATAGTCCACAAAGTGTGTTGCATTGTGCAAGCATGCAGCCTGCTGCATAATGTGACACATAATCGTGGCTTGCCTGTACCTGAAGAGATACAGTATGATAAACCTGACCCTGACCCTCCAAATGAGTAGTCAAAGCGTTGACAGCGTTACAACTTTGTTTGAATGTAATTAACAGAATGTAAAAACAGGTAATCAGAAGCAGTATTTATGTTTAAACCAATTCATTTAAATTGTAGTCAATATCACTTATTACAGCCTTTATATTCCTTAGTTCATTGGGCACATCTCTTACAGCATCCACTATTGCATTTTGTGACTCCAGAACAGCGTTTTAGGCGTGTGCACATACATTAAATTTCACATTCATTGGGATTTGTAAAGGGGAAATGTGTGGAACCTGGCTTATGCACAGTTTTCTGCATCTGGATTTTTTGTGCATACGCACATTTCTGTTTTTGTCCATACGCCATGTTTTAATGTAAAATCTACACATGGAGTTATAAATGATGCCCCAGTACTTGATGAAGAGGCTTTTCTTTTATAACTATCTTGTCTGATGTTCCATTTAACCTCTCAATGACTGCTCAGGCATCCCGAATAAAGCTGGAAATGAGAAACTGCTACTCAGGACTGAGTAAAGTCAGTTGAGGTGGTTTGTGCACTAAGTGAAACATACCCACATATCAGAGGGGTACTGGACACCTAGAGAATGCAGAAGGGGCTGTATCTCTAACATGTGATGAAGGTTCCGGAGACTGTTACTCTGAAAAGTGGTGAAATGATCCACTCTGTTACCAACACTCTAATGATGACACATCCTGACCATAGAATACTGGTGACTTCAACCAGGGGAACTTTAAAAGGAACATATTTCTATCAGCATGTTCCATTTGTGGGCACACCATGCTAGACCTGCACTGTCCAAACGTTAATGCCTGTAAACGTAACTACATTTTACACCTAACTACAAGTCTGTTACCATACGGCCACAACTCTCTAATTATCCAAGCCAGAAGTTCTTGTGTGTGTTTGGGGGGGGGGGGGGGGGGGGGGGGGGGGGGTTGTTTAATATTTATATTTTTGTACAGGTTCTGTAAAGTTTTAATTTCCACTTGGAGGCAAATAAAGTATTATTTATCTGTCTATCTAGTGTGCCCTACAGTGCATAGACAAATGGATCTGTAAATCTGATAAACTTTCCATTTTGTACTAGTGATGGGAATCAATTCTGAAATTGTAGTTATTCTGGTAATTACTCCATTACTTTCTGTATGGTGGGGCAGAAGCAGGTTCTCCTGATTTTTCAGAAGAATCTGTAACATCAGGTCACACAGTTGGTCTGCTGAGTGATTATGGCAAACTCCCTTAGTGTGAATTCCTGGGGATGCAAATGCATTTGGAGTACCAGAAGAATATTTTCATGGTCCCTAGTTCGTTAGCTAATTGAACACACATAGGTGGTTTGACTTAGAAGTAAACTGAGATGAGTACACTGCCCCTTTAAAAATGCACTCGTGAAGCAAAGTATGCTTGGCTTGTAGCCAGGTTGGGGTGTTAATAAGGGCAAGGCAGAAGACTGCAGAGTTACTTGTGTCATTTTTTTATTTTACCTTAATGGTAACATCCATTTAATAAAATAATGTATTCTTCAGACTTGTAATAAAGCTTTCACAACTATGATTCCCTCTTATACTCTTTACAGAACTTTTCTATTTGGAATAACAACTTTAAAGGCAAAGATAATTATAGGAATTACATCAATGCTTAAAGATAGTGCTATAACCCATGACAGCTAATGGCAGTAAATAACAGTCTAGGAACTGTGGCTCATTTAGTCCACTTTAAAATGTAAATATGACAGTGGTCCTGTTTAAGCAGGCTATGTACACTCTGGTGTGAGGCTTGATTATTTTACATTAACTATATACTCTATTCTTGTGTGCTTTATAATGGTGCACTCGATAAAATTCACTGCCCATATATGTATATGTATACTGTATGTACAGTATGTATGTATGTTTGTATCTGATTTCCTTATGCTGTTTGTCTTTTCTCCAATCCAAGGTTGGTTCCTGCCTCGCACATCAGACTCCTTGCAACCCTGTAATGGAAAAAGCAGGTTCAGAAAATTGATGAATGTCTTTCCTGTGCTGAAAAGACTGCTACTAAAAATAAGAAAAACAAACATTGACTGGCTAAACCACCCAACACAATGACAATTTCTTAAAGGGCATCGAAGGTTTCAATATTTTATATTTATATTATACAATATTTTAAAAATATCACATAAAATCAATTGCAGTGAGTACAGCATTTGTTTTGCAGAGTGCTAATCTTTAATCTTTAAGCTAATGCTGGCTTTGTATAATAGAAGGGTCAGAACACCAGAGCTTATTTTTTTTAAGATGCTGCATTTTCAAATGAGCAGGCTTCATACGAAGAATATAGTAAGGAGGAACATCTGAAACCATTATTACCAACTTTTTAAAAACTCTACCAGTTTTAGCAAAATCAGAAGAATGTACTGCTAAAGAAAAAAGTCAAGCATAATATATTTATATATTTATTTTTGCCTCAAGGGAAAACTAAATACTGTATAAGGTTCCATATTTGATTTGTTTATATATGTCATAAACTAGCTCAGTCTACGAAAAATCACGGACTACTGGTCTAGCAGTTAAATCTCAGTGAAAAAGCTAAGCTTCCTTTAATTGTAGCAAAACAGTTTTGACTTGGAATCATGCTGGGCCAAAAGAAATCAGCTTATACTATATACATTACAATTCATATAAAAGGTCAAAATATCATCCTGTTACATCTCAGCCTCTTATCCCTGCAATATTTTGAAAATTTTATGTAAGTCATAGCAAACCCTGCTTGTAAGCACCTAGCAGACCTACTGACAACAGAAGGGAGAAATGGTTTTTAGTGCTGAATCATCAGGTTATGCTTTTTATTTCTCTGAAGCCTCTATGCCTGGTTCCACTGACTCCAAAAAACAGCACAAGGTGGACGGCCACCTGGGGGATTATCTGTGTTGCTTTGAGTGTCCAGCTTACCTGAACTGAAACCAGTTAAAAATGTCTTGGCTACACTACACGCCTAAGCCTGTTAGTACACTAGAAGAGACTTTAATGTGCTACCTGAGAGGCAGGCATGATCTGCTTTTGTCATTTGAAGACAGTTATTAAAGTCAGTCTTAAAATTAGCCTCTGACATCATAAAGCAAGGACTATATGCACAAATGCACACTGTTTTACGTAATTTAATAATGGTCTGAAAAATCTGCTTACCTTACAAATGTAAATGTTGACAGTTTTTTCTTCCAAGAACTGAGAATTTGAGTGCCTTCTTTTGAACTGCCAAGGACTGAGTGTTTTTTATTATTTCAATAAAGGAATTAGCACCCATTTTGCTCAGTGCTGTATTAGGATGTCAGAAACTAACTTTAAAGCTAATTGGTTGATGCAAATGATAATACTGAAAAGAAACACAACCCTTAAGTAGTTTTAGGAGCTACAAAATTCCAGTGCATTCAAACGGTGCTGGGTGTGAGACAGAAGAAAATGTCTTCTCTGACTGGAGGATTTTAGCTTTAACTGAAAAGGCAGAACATCTGCAAGCTTTCAGTATGGGCTAAACGTTCCTCTATTATAGACTAACCTGAAGAATACAAGGAGGCTGTCAACTCTGTATGGTTTCTTTGTGTGTGTGTGCTCCCTAATTCCTGCCATACATACTGTATGGTACAAGCCAAAACGCTGTAAGACCCAACATGTGTTATTACTGGATTTGTTTATATAGGATAGATGGCATTATTTAAATGGTGACTCTGCAATCACCACTTGTCATTATCCCTTTAGGGAATGTCATTGTGACTTTTAAGATTTGGAAAAAAAAATCTCTCCCTAAAATGTAGGGCACATTTAACAATTTTATGTAGTCAATAAAAAAAGAAAACACATCAATCACATTCAATGGGACTATTTTTATTATTCAGAAAAAAAACCAAAAAAACAAAACTCAAGGTAAAAAAGATCTTCAAATAGTTTTTACAAAAATAATTATTTTTAATATCTGATGCATCAAACAGTGTTTGGGGGATATTAAGCATAAGTCTTGTACAACGACACCGGAGCAATTCTTAAGATAGAAAATACATGCGAGAAAGCTGTTGCTGTGCAAATAAAAACCAGAAGTCCACATATAATTAATATAAGGGAATGGGTACATACCCTGAAATATTCTGTAAATAAATATAAAGAATATCTCTTTTGTTTATTAATACAGTTGAAATTTAATAATTACAGGCATTATACAAGCACTGCCCAACCCTCACTAATAAAGGACAAAAATCCAGAATTTCTGGAATGGCAGAAATTCAAGTGCTGCAAAGCCTCCAATATCTTTCATATAGTACATACTTCAAATTACTTTTCTGATCAACAAAACTGAATGTCGGTGGTGTATGGGGCTAAAGTGAAATCTGTGTTTGGATTTGCAAAGATGAAAGGAACAGAGCTTTGGTACCTCACTATGTTAATTTGCTGGAGAGATTTGAATATGGTGTCTGTTTTTATGGAGACTTAGTTCCCAAAAAATCTTAAAAGAAATACTTTTTTCTTCGAAATTGATGATAAGTGTCAGAGGCTCTTCTAGTATCCTCATAAAATACCACTGTATGAAATTTGGTAGAAAAACTATTTTCAAAATCATATTTTGGAACTCCTAAAACATTGTTGAGAATGTGTCCAATTGGAGGAGGTTAAAGGGACCTAACTAAAGTCGACCTGCTGGACGCGAGGTGTAGTGGTCAGTTATAGAGGAGGTAACCTGTCTGTGTCTTCCTCCCAAAACCCGATTCTACCTACTAACCCACCAGTGTGTATAAGGTCTGCAATGACAATCAAGGACTGTCTCTTGACGAGATGGGAACAACTGCATCTGTAATCTCAACCAATAAATTCAACCACAGCCATTTCAGTTGATTGAAAACAGATTTTTTAACTTGGATTATAAAGCATCCCACCATTTTGCTTTCTTCGGTTAATTGCTGATTCCAGTTTTTATCTGGGATAAGTACAAAAAAATCAAGACAATTATCTACTCTAAAATGTTTACTAATTTGCCTTCAACTTTTTTCTTTTGTTTTAACAACACACCTTTCCCCACTACAACATTCATAGTCTGTGAAAATAATGAACTAAGTATCTGGCATTAAACCTAAACTTTTACTAACGATGATCAGATCAGTTATAAAGAAAATAAGCAGTATATTCACTAATTAGAAATGTCCTGTTAGGAATAAATGAACTTTAAAAATTGCTTTTTTACATAAAAAATAAAGTACTAAAGTACCAAATTTGGCATTGTCATCTAAGGCTTTTTCTATATATAATATCTCTATCTCTTACTGTGTTTAGTTTATAAAATCTCTTCTTGAAAGAATTAGACCCGAATGATCCCAATAGGCATGAGTGTTCTCTGAACTTTTTGCACTGTCCAAAGAGAAGACAATAAATAAGCACAATGTAAAAATTACAGTTTAAAGAGCAGTGCAGACATAAGTACCTACCAGGTGTGTACTTACAAACTAGAAATTCACCTGAATTATTGGCTCCCCTGCAAAGGTTTATCCCAGCCGATAATAAACCCAGCTGTGGCCCTACTGGCTGCCATACTCATTTCTTCACAGGGCTGACATTGTGCTGTTTTCACACACAAGATACTTGACTTGGAGCTCCAGTGGGCTGGTATAACACCTTCTACTGTAGGTGTGTTTGAAGCACATCACAAAAAATTGTGATGCTGCCCTACATAAGGCCTCATGCATTTGGCTTGGAAAATCATTTCCTCAGATAATTCTACTTCATAGGCATCCAGAAGATTATGGCTGAGATGTGTGCCTCTGCTTAAAGCAATGTGATTTCGCTTGGGGGGAGGGTCAGTCGCTTCTCACGGGCAGACAAAAGGTTTTCCATGTGCATAGCAATGACACGGCACAACTCCAGTCCCTGTAGTGTTAATAGAAATAAAAAAAAATAATAAGTATGGTCATTTCTTTAAATTGCATATTCATTCATACATTGAAATCTTTGTTCTTTTTCCTACAATATTCCTAATGAGCAATTAAGCATAATACATTTTCTATTTCAACTAATATTTCTATGGCTGCCTTAGTATTTATCTTATGCCTTTGTAAATGGTGGGTCTCTGCTTCATGTAAAAATGTAGTCATAAAGATCTATCAAGCTCGTTTAGTTATCTCATAGCTAGTCATCAAAATGGCTTATCCCGCGATCCTTTCAAAACCATCAGATTTTTTGATTCAACCACAAGTCAGTGACCTTTTCCGTGAAAAAGTGCTTTCCCAAATCCACTCTGAATGCACTTCTCCTTAGTTCCTTCTAGTTGCTTGTACATATGTAACTTGGTAGTTAATTAAAATAATTCTCGTGGATCAGATTTACAGTTATCATAGGTTTTTGAAGACCCTTGTGGAGATTTCTTTCTTTAAGACTAAAGAGGTTCAGTTTCTCTCATCTGTTGGAGTAGGATGTTCCTTTCAGTCCACTCAGAAACATTTACCTATTCACCTACTGATTTCGATAATG
This sequence comes from Erpetoichthys calabaricus, assembly GCF_900747795.2. Classification (NCBI taxonomy): domain Eukaryota; kingdom Metazoa; phylum Chordata; class Cladistia; order Polypteriformes; family Polypteridae; genus Erpetoichthys; species Erpetoichthys calabaricus. The sequence continues at coordinate 158,059,381 of NC_041404.2, forward strand.
TTTTTGTGAGAAGTGCTTCCTGATTTCTTTTCTCAATGCACTTCCGCATAGTTTCCACTAGGTGTCCCTAAGTGTGTGATTCCCCTATTGTGTTTTACTACCACAAGAACTTGCTTTCCAGAAAAAATGAGTTCCTATATGATGTAGGCCCTGGGCCACTTTTGTGTGTTGTGTTCATACCACACAACAGGAACTGTAACCTTTATGCGAAATATGTGATGTACAAAGAAGAGGGATGTGGTGGAACCCCCAGGGGACCAGTGGCCCCAACCCAAACCCTGCCTCCATGGGGGAGTTTATTGCTTTGATGTGGTGCACGGAGTAACACATCAGGGAGGCAGCTATGAAGAGTGATGCAGTGTGAAGTGCAGTGTCCCATCTTCTCCAATAAGATGGGTGCCAGTGGTCAAAACAATCAACACAGTTCATTGCCCAAGCCCCATCCATTGTAGTTCCTGCTTGAAAAAAGAAAAAGTACATTCCCTGAAGGGGGAGCTAAAAATCAAATACAGAGAACTACAAATGGCTCGAGTTCCTGAAGTGGGAAAACATCATATGTCCATTCATCCAGAGCTGGATTAAAGCTAACTGATGGCTTAGGTACAGCCCAACAATGTGGCCTTTCCATTTCTTACCTGACAAGACATAAAGACTAAGTAAGTGCTAAAGGTGAAATAAAAGATAAAAGACTTACCTCAACTATGTGATAAGTGAAATAATAAAGTTAAGTGCTTCAGGGTCCATTACACAAATCATCTGATCGTTAAATGCTAGCCAGACCCAACTGTGTTTATACTTGATGGAAATAATAATTTTATGCCATGTGCCAGAAACAAATGTGATATCTGATGGCACTTTCAAACCAGATAGTCACTCATCACTCTAAAGCAGGGGTGGGCAAAGTCAGTCCTGGAGGGACGCAGTGGCCACAGGTTTTTGTTCCAACCCAGTTGCTTAATTAGAAAACAATCCTTGCCAATAATTACATTTCATGGCTTATTAGTGCTTTAACTCTGCTATGTCAAGTCATTCTCATATCCTAGATTTTTTTTCCATTCTAAGGATATCATCCAAATACTTTGAAGTGTAAAATGGACGGGTAATTCTCAATCCTTCACTTTTTTCTCTTCTCTTTCCTTCCAAGTATTTAATTAAACCAAATAGTGCACGATAAATACACACAGGTGTAAAGGGTAACAAGCAAAATGGATAACTGCTGGTTTCTTTTGTCATTTGCATCTTATTGTTAATAAGGAGCAATTAAAAACCGAGAATGCAGCTGTTTAAGACTTAAATAAGCAATAAGGGTTCAGAATCTTAATGAGGGAGATAACTAAAATGAAGCAGAAGTGTTTTTAGAGCAATAAGTGCTTCTTATTAAGCAATTGGGTTGGAACAAAAACCTGCAGCCACTGCGGCCCTCCAGGAATGACTTTGCCCACCCCTGCTCTAAAGGAAACTTTTTTTTAACAATGCAGATTAAAGGCGAACATGGCAGATAAGGACAATTACAAAAAATATGAAGTTGAGTGTAGCAGTGAAAAAGGACTGCCCTATGGTGCTCTCAAAAGGGATAAATATATATATGTAAATGTGTGTGTTTCATATACTGCATGACTTCCAGTTCACACTCCCTCATCCAAATGATATCTCATAGCTTTTAAAAATTTAAGAAGAAAATATAATGAAATGAGTATGTACTTATAAAAATTGGAATGTTTAAAAAAGACCACAGGGCTAATCCTTCAAAATCTTCTTTGGTATGGCTTGGTTATTAATGCTACATTGCTTTAATTAAGTCTGTATCAAAAACTTGCATGCTGATATTAATACTGAAATTAAATACAAAATTCTCATAAATTAGTAAATATTTATTAGACAAAGTTACCCAGTGAACATTTAATGAATTCTTCTATTGTTATGCATGCACTTCCATGCTTCTCTACCTTGGCCCGTGCCAGGGTACGGTTTTCCAGACTAGTGAGATCATTTTGCTTCGGTGGATGATGGACTGAGACCATTGAACTGAGAGGTCTAACATGGCTAACTGCCTTCACATTTTCTGTTCCAACATCATTACCAGCATCCTCCAGCTTCATCAGCACCAACGATAACAATCACTGGTTATTTTTTTTAGTTTTGTCACCATTAATTTTAAGCCACTGATGAGAATTTATAAATCGATCAGCTGTATTAATTGTGTGTGTGTGTTTGGGTCTTGTTGTTAATGCATCGTCAAGGAATGCTCAAACAGGAAAATACTTAATTAAAAAAAAAAGTTTGACATAATCTGTTGGTTGTAAGATCATAATGGATTCATAGACTACAATGAAGGAGACTTTTGAATTAAATGCATTTTACTCATTCAGATGTTAATTTTTAAAGCTTATGCCCTTTTCATTTTTTCCTGATACAGTATATCGGTTGCTTTTGTTTCACAGATCTTTATAAAGTGTGGTGAGGTGCAAGTTGGAGCTCTTTACTCTAATGCCTCCACTGAATGTCAGACAGTCATAAATCTAGGTCATGTCAACCACTGAACATTATCTTTACTATATTAAGAACAATATCAAAATCCAATTGGCTCTATTACTCAAAATCACATGAAATAAAAACACAGCTTCATGCAAAATGGAAAAAGGCTATGCGCATGGCTATGGAGTACAACAGGGTACACAGTTAAGCCATGTAACTAAGCAGACAGCCAGGCACATAACCCAGCTGGCTCATGGCTAAGGCACACCAATGGGTCCACATTTGAATTTTATATAAATTCAAACTGGGCCCCCGTTAAGTCATGTAACTGGGTATACAGCTAAGTCACATTGTAAGCAGAATGAGTTATTCATTAAGCTGAGCTCATGTTTAAGTTACTTAACTGGACCTACTGTATATTTAAGTCAAATAACTGGAATATGGCCAAGAAAAAAAAAAAAACTAGGTCCAGAACTGAGACTCATAATTGATTATCAACCATTGGTTAAGTCATGTACCTAGCACCAGATTTACATCACATCCACTTGAACCAAAGTTTACTACACATAACTGGGCCCCTTGGTTAAGTTATGTAACTGGGCCATTTCTAAACCACATAGTTGTATTTTTTCCAGTACCTGCTCAAGTTGAAGTTGTGTAATCTGCTGCGACATCAAGTCTCCCAGCATTATCTCCACATATGGAAAGCTAGATCCTGCTGTGGGCCTCTGGGTGCGGGTGGATTGGACTTCTTTAAGGGGAAAGTTCACAAACAGCTCCTAAATAAACACATACTGCTTTAGTTATTTGCCATTGTACACAAAAACACATTTAGGCATCATCATTGCATTTAGTGAAGACTCGATTTACTTTGCCACATACATTCAGAAAGTTTATAGAAGCAAATTCTAAGAATATGACTGTGAGGAAAGCAAAGAAGAGCCAGCTAATAAAATAGCAATCTATGGCAATAAAGTCACATCAGCATCATACATAAGATTAAGCTGAAGAATGGGGAGAGAGGGAGGCAAACATGACATTGTGGAATTAGCTGCACCACAGACAAACTCTTGACCCACTCACATGTGTTTCTTTGCTGAGGAAATTCAGCCCATTCTGGTTTACTGCCAGAATACAGGGGGCGAGGACAGAACTGTTGCTACTGCTCTGAATATAGAAGAAGGAAGATCCGAACATTGGGAACGCACTCACCAGACCTGGATGGAAGCAATACACAAGGATTAATAATTTACTGTGAGGCTGGGGTGTGCAGGCACCACACTAGGCAATTAATAATTCTACTGTGCTTAAACTTAGAGTAGCAGACTGAGAACTAGTTGTGAAAATACATAGAAAGCTAATCAATCAATATTTACTGAATTTACCAGCTGCCACAGATTACACCACAACAACACGCTTCACAAAGGACTGCAAAATGCAACTAAAACAAATATGTGGTACTTCTTTAGTTAAGAAGGAACACTCCAGACATTGTGTTAAAGAGGATTAATTACTGTATTCATTAACAGATACAGAAAATAATTGTAAATAAGGTTGTGATTATCATACAAAATGGTCAGAGTGAATATGCTGTCGTAGTCAGAGAAGAGCTAAGAGTTTTTCCAATCAAGCAAGGCAGTGCATCAAATATAAAATGTTTACTAGTAAAAATGAGGACAACAGGAAGGGAGGTAGTCAGCTGTACATGAACTTTTTAATAGTACCTTAATGTCATTATGTCTGAGCAATATTTATGTGTGAAGTGTCTCTTTTTTTGAGGTGTTATGTATGTAGAGAAGAACGTACAGTATAGAAGTGAATGCTTAATATCCTTTTTATTTTCACATCTCATTCACATATATTTTGGCACACATACTTCCATCATCTTAACTGTCTGCCTCCTGGATTTACTTTGAAGCTTGCTTTAACAATTATTTTCTTCCCTACTCAAGCATGAGACACATCTAAATTAAATAAGAATTTAATCTTTGACTTTTTTCTCCTGCCGTTTGATTGATCTTACAAGCTTAATGTTGTCCATCCATCCATCCATTCTCCAACCCGCTGAATCCGAACACAGGGTCACGGGGGTCTGCTGGAGCCAATCCCAGCCAACACAGGGCACAAGGCAGGAAACAATCCTGGGCAGGGTGCCATCCCACCGCAGGACACACACAAACACACCCACACACCAAGCACACACTAGGGCCAATTTAGAATCGCCAATCCACCTAACCTGCATGTCTTTGGACTGTGGGAGGAAACCCACGCAGACACGGGGAGAACATGCAAACTCCACGCAGGGAGGACCCGGGAATCGAACCCAGGTCCCCAGATCTCCCAACTGCGAGGCAGCAGCGCTACCCACTGCGCCACCGTGCCGCCAGCTTAATGTTGTTTTAATTAAAATTTATCTTCAGGATGATCATTTAAACTTTGTTTCTTCTAAAATAAAATGCTATATTCTGGACATACTAGCCACTCTGGTGTAGACTATCCTAAGAGTAAGACGTGAAAGACATGAAAGATAGAAACTGAGCTTGTTAACACACACACACGGCACACAAACTCTTATAGTAACCAATCTCCTTGACAAGATCACTCGTGAGACTCCCAACAACAAAAAAAATAAAAATAAATCAAAATCCACTAGAGGGTACTGTATGACTTTAAAATAACATGACATACTCGGACTGCTCCTTACTAGAATATTCAAACAAATGTAGAAGAAAATAAAACACAACACAAAAAGTGCAAAGATGAATATCCATCCATCCATCCATTTTCCAACCCGCTGAATCCGAACACAGGGTCACAGGGGTCTGCTGGAGCCAATCCCAGCCAACACAGGGCACAAGGCAGGAACCAATCCCGGGCAGGGTGCCAACCCACCGCAGAAAGATGAATATACACATATAAATATCTGTAGACGTATCAGTATATAAATTAGAAAATACATACCGAGGAACTGCGCCCGAGCTTGGTGTGGGCTTAAGGCTTGCACTTGCTGCATGTGTTGGGTCACCATATTCAGCCACTGTTGTGGTCGCTGCTGTGCAAACAGTTGAGGCGGGATCGAATCCTGCACTTCACGGCTACAACAAATATGACACAGGTGAAAAAAAAAACAAAACATTATTTTGGTACACATCTGTGAAAAGTGAAATTCTGCCGTTTGTTTTGAGCAAATGTGAAGCTCTGGCGACACAGATGTCAAAGTAAGTGAATCCTAAATTATTAGGATTATTTTATACTACTTGTATAACATGTAGTATCTGTTTTTTTTTACAAAATAACATTATTCCAAAATAAACATGTAACTGGAACTACTGAATCAAAAATGTCCAGTCTTAAACTACTCTTAGAACATAAGCATTTCTTTCGTACACACTAATTTAACACTGGCGACATTCTTGTTTATATTTTTATATTATATAAAGCAATTACATTGTTAAATTGTATTTTGTGATGCTTGAAACCACAAAGCAAAAATAACTGTCGCGTTTTATTTACTCCAATTGAAAAAAAAATGTAACCAATTGTACGTCAGATGTTGTAAGTCATCTAATAATAATAATAATAATTGTCAGCCAAATAATAATAATAGTAATCCATCCATCCATCCATTTTCCAACCCGCTGAATCCGAACACAGGGTCACGGGGGTCTGCTGGAGCCAGTCCCAGCCAACACAGGGCACAAGGCAGGAACCAATCCCGGGCAGGGTGCCAACCCACCGCAGGACACACACAAACACACCCACACACCAAGCACATACTAGGGCCAATTTAGAAAATAATAGTAATAGTAATAATAATAATAGTTGTTAATGCTAATGTAACCGCAAATAAAAAATGAAACATTACATGGTGGGCAGGTAAATGCTGTCCTTGGCACGGTGTTGCAGGGCGGCCAGCTTTGAAACTTGCTGCAGCTGTTGATCGCTCATTTTTCCCTGGGGCACAAAGTTCAGGAGAGCCTTAAGGTAATCTGGAAGGACCTGCAAGGGACACACAGCATGAATCATGGTTAGTAGGGCTGCCCATGCACTGGTTATGACTTTTACAAGGTGAATCCGAATCCGAACACAGGGTCACGGGGGTCTGCTGGAGCCAATCCCCGCCAACACAGGGCACAAGGCAGGAACCAATCCCGGGCAGGGTGCCAACCCACCGCAGGACACACACCAGGGCCAATTTAGAATTGCCAATCCACCTAACATGTCTTTGGCCTGTGGGAGGAAACCCACACAGACACGGGGAGAACATGCAAACTCCACGCAGGGAGGACCCGGGAAGCAAACCTGGGTCTCCTAACTGCGAGGCAGCAGCACTACCACTGTGCCAGATACAAGGTGAATGTGATTTCTGTATTTGTATGGCAGGACATACCATACGTGGACTAAATATTTAACTGAGTGAGAATACAGTATATTTAAAATGACAGCCTGACATATGATTATTCAGGTAACTGTCTCAGAATCTCAGATGGGAAAGGCGCTATATGAATAAAAATGTGTTAAAGTTATTACAGTCGATTAATTATAATGTTCAAATAGCCCATTTTTTCTTTCTCGATCTGCCATTTCTCCATTTACCCAATTGTACCCAATGTTTGATGTTGACTTTGTCCTCCTTCCAGTACACCCTTCCAACGTAAGTTGTGTATTAATTTTCTTTAGGACTCTAAACTCTCCCGATCAGAATGTGTGGGTGTTCGCTTAAAATCGCTTTCAAGTGAGGAAATATAGTTGAGCCTCATGCAGACCCAAACCTTCACGTGTACAAACCACCATGCGCGTTAAATACCTGATTGTAATGCATGGTTACGCAGAGCTCGTTGTCAAATTTTAAGGGCTGAATCCAGATGACTCTCCTAAACCAGAAGGTATAGTTGCTGTCTGTGTGCTCGGCTTCTGTCGCAATGTCCAAAATGTATTCCTTCTTGTTCAGTGGACGGACGTTTTGGCCTGTAGAGAGAACCGATGGGTTAGATACACGGTATTAGACAAGGCTTGCCTTAGATTACCCGCCGTAAAATGAGTTTCCAATCAAAACGTGTACTAAATAAATGAGGATTGTATCTTGTATGGGACGGAGTTATTTCACTTTACAATACGAAGAGTAAGGAGCGCTCTAAAGTCCGAATTGTTTAAACGGGGCAGATGTAATACTCGTGTATCTTACAAATTGTAAACCCCTACTCCCCTCCATGTGTATAGCTGCTCAGTACAGCTCTTTCCATTAGCAAGGGAAAGGGTGATAATAATACAAATAATAATAATACATTTTATTTATATAGCACCTTTCCCATGCTCAAGGCACTTACAGAATATAATAAAGAACGGCAGAGTATACAGTATATAGCTTTGTACAAACCAGATAAATAAATAAAGAAGATTAAGACAGTGAAAAGGTGATGTATGTTAAGTTAGGTTAAGTTAATTAAGTTAAGTTATGTTATGTTAGGTGTATGTTAAGACAGGAAAGGGTGATGTATATATTTTGAGCGAAATTCAACGACAGTTTCACGTCCGACTGTTTTAGCCATTGTCGCACTCTAATTGTTAACAGTCAATATAATATATAAGTGGGAAAGAATATATATGCAATACTCTTCTATACCACAAATAGTCAATTTGCATGCAAGGCGAGAAGAAAATCGTGGGAATAGAGCGACATCTACAGGCAGAAGAAATTATAATACAATTACACTTTGTTGTCGCGTCGTGTAGGAATCGTGCTCTCGGTTGCCCCTTATGGTCATTTTTCTATTACACTCCTTTCTCATATTCTGGCCGTGTGCGACGGTCCATTGAAAGCATGTCAGAAAGATTCTTCAGGGTTCTCGCATCACTGGAAATTAGACGGTATCGGGTAGAAATATATATTTATCATGAAAATCTTATAGTAACTAAACAACGATAGGCTATGTAAGAAACAAAGTAAACAAATTCTATGTCCCGCCCCAGTGGCCTAATGGATAAGGCATTGGCCTCCTAAGCCAGGGATTGTGGGTTCGAGTCCCATCTGGGGTGAGTAGTTTTATTTTTACTCTTTAAAAATCTGAACGATAAAAAGAAACCTGTACCGACGAAAAGCCACCAAAACACTGAAAATTAATACATATTACAGAAAATGTCAACAGGCACATTTTTTTGTATTTGCATTGTAGCTCTGCGAGAAATACGTTCAACGGAGACTTCTAGTGACAAATCAATGGACATAATTAAGCTTTACAGGCCGGTCACGACTACAGGACACGGAAAGTGTATGCGTCAGAAAATAAATAATAACAAGTTTCATGCTCTCTACGGGTTTCACATTTACTACTGCAATCATAAACAATAAGACATGTCAAAAAAAAAACTCCACCAAAACAATCAGACTTCATACAACCTGTAAATAAAAACTTTAAAAGTGTTAAGTGTATATTTTGACATATACTGTATTTTTTGTAAATGCAGTGAAAAAGTATTTATCCTCTTCCTAATTTCCGCTATTACTGAACATTTTTGACACTGAATATTTTAAGATTTTTAACTAAAATCTAATATCAGAGAAAAGAACACCCTACTCAATGATTTTCTGAAATACATTTATCTAATGAGCAAAGTTATCCAACACCAGATAAGTACTATGTGAAAAAGTATTTGCCCCCAAGGTAGATCACAACATTTAAAGGGTTAATTAGAGTAATTTATTTGACCAAAGTATAACTTAATTATAGCAAGCCCTACTTAGTATAGTTAGGTTGCAGTACAATGATTCAACAAGCACATAATGTCACTATCAAAAAATATCCTCAACAAATCAGACAAAAAGTGCCAATTTGTGTTAGTCTGGGGGGGCATAACAGCTATTTCTAAGGTTTTGAGAATCCATGGAACTACCTGTCTATATAGCTCCAAGAGTGCAGTGTAAAATCAACAAGGAAGTAAGAAAAAGTCCTAAAAAAATCGATGTTTGATTTCTTTAACAGCTTATTAACCATTGGTGATATAGTTCTTTTAATTTCTAACTTATTTATGTATTGTTACATGTGAGGAGTCCCTTACTCAGATTTTGTGGTTGCACAAGGGAGAAGGTGTTACACAGTTAATCACCTATTTCTCACCTTCTACCCTTAGTCTGGATGAGAATGGAGCTCTTTCTGCTGGTAAGAGATAACCTAGTAGTAACCTAATAGGAAGTCATCATCAGTGATTTTAACAAAGTGGCTGTTAGCCTCCATCCATTTCAAAGCCAAATGTTTCTTTATTTCCGCCACCTTTTGACAATAGCAAATAAATGGGGGTTCACAACTTTTTGACATCTGTTTGTGTTCAGCTGTTATACTGTATCTATGTATTGTTGAACATGGAAGTGTGGTGAATCTCTTACAAAGACCTTTTAATGAGTGCACAAGGGAAACTGTGGGGACCATTATTCATTCAGTTTCTGTTTCCCACTGTAGAATGGAGGAACAATGCTCAAAAAAGAGGATTGACATCACTATGACTACAACCCTTATGACTCTGATGAATACAAAAACCCACAGTGTCACAGGACATTGCTCACTAGACATAAAGGAGAGCAGGCAATGTTCATTGAAGAAGCTCTGTTTTGTTTAAGAGAAACAGTTGTGATGCAGTGTTTCACCATTTTTTCTTCTTCAACCTTTGCAAGCAACAACTGACAATTAAACTGGATTACCAAATTTTTTCATTTGTAATGCTCTTCCATTTAATATATCTACCTATCTATCTGTACAGAAGCAGCCACAATTATCTATTTTGCTTATTTATCAACTCTTTGATTAGTTGGACACTTTAAATTTAACATCAAAATAAGTTTCAAGAAATGACACTGCAAATATGTAACAGTGATTGATATACAAGTCTGTTTAGAAAGGGATGCTGGAAGTCCTTGGGAAAACAGGATGGCTACTATTAATGTTTTAAAGGTGTTATGGAATTGGTAGGTAAGATGCCACATTTTTCATTTTTATACAATTAATAATAAATGTTGAGGTTTTAATAAATGGTCTATATACCACCAGGTCTTTGCACTTTACAGGTATCTTGATTGAAAGGAATTCAAAAGTTGGATGGTACACATCTTCATCCCTCACTTACAACTTGACCATTGCACACTGATATTGAACATTCGACAATCATTCAAACAAATGACCCTTACCCCTGTTAGTTACAACAAATACAGCATATTCCTCCATAGCCTCTGGTCTGTGGAGTGCCATTTCGTAGCAGAGCTCTTCAATGACATCAAGGGCAATCTGAGGAGAACAAGAATAAAGCAGATGTATGGAAATAAGTGGGTAGAAGGTGTTAATGTGTGCGCATGCTCGTCACTTTCTGCACTTTTCATACATGCAGTGCTTATTGTTGATGTGGATGCCCACTGTTTTTTGTTCTTCTTATTATATGGATCCCATGGTTTCTCTAACACTAACATGGCAACACCTAATAGTAAAAACTATTTGACATAAACATTGCAAAGAATCACACATACCCACACTGGCAATTTAAAAGCTAAATGCAAGTATTCAAAGTTTTATATTGGTGGTTACAAGGCTTCATGTAAGTACCTTAAGAAATGCACAAAGGATTTTATTGATCAAGGTTGATTTTTAAAGAACTCCATAAAGTATTCAAAGGCTCATGAGCCATTTTAAAGATAATAGACTAATGAATCTGTCATGTCATCATGTATAGAATAACTAGGTTAAAATTTCTCATTCTTAAAGACTCATGCACAGAGTCCTAGCACTTTGGGACTCACATGCTGGTACGGGTATAAACATTCAGGTTTTTACACAGACTCTTTAAACTTTTTATGGTGTTTCATACACGTATTCTGGGTGACATGCAAGTAAACATAAACAGCAGATATCTCTGGAGTCACCTGCAAGTATTCCTGAGCAATCTTGTCATGCTGAAAATTCAATAAGGTGCCTACTTCATTATTAAAGAGCCCCACACAGCTATCCTACAGAACCAACCACTGGAATCCAAAGGGCCATAAATGATTTTTTTAGTGAGTATCATGTAAGTTTGAATAGAGACATACAAAGTACCCAGAACTACAAACAGCTGTCCTTGTTGAATTTGAAAAGCCTCATGCATTTTCAACTATGGAGCAGGTATTTAAAATTGCTGCTCACAAGTTTTTATAGTTTTTGTGTGTATATATTTTTTTATTTTTAAAGAGTTACATGAAAGTGCTGTGAGTCACGTGGTTGTACATATACAGAGAGCCAATTGTTCATTTTCTAAATGGTTGGAGCCATATATTTCTCAATGAGCTATATATTTATTTATTTACTGGTCTTGACATTTGATTCTTCATCTATCAATGACAACATTTTTTTCAAATATTTTGGGAAAATCTTTGTAAAACAACTTGCATTCTTAGTTCCTTTGACATGCATCAAATTTCTTTTTGCATTAGAAACCCTTCCATTGCATGACCACAGAAGAATGCTGGCTTGCTTAGTTTTAGTGATTCAACAATATTCTTGAATGGAGAAGGGGGCTCAAATTATTGTTTTTGTATAGAAGATTCAGCCTTGTTTCTGTTTCTATTTGTACTAATTCTTCATTTAAAAAAGATACACTCGGCTAGGTGTGGTTGAAATCTACTTACTGAACATGTTTTAATTTTAAGGTGCCTCTCAGTTCCTCCAGGTAGAAGAAACAATTGTCGCTTAGAGCTCCGGCCAGCCTGGGACAAAAACACAAAGAACTTATTTTGTATGGAGAACCAATTCATTAATCACAGCTTCCTACTTCTCCACAAATGGAATCATATACGCTAAGGACAATGATTGAATGTTTTGATGGCCTGACACAGCTGTAGTGACATAAGGTAGAACATTATCCTTGACTACATTATATTTCCCTGCAGATTTGTCTTTTAATATAAAATAATCTCTTTTTACCTTGCATTGATCATCTTAAAAGGTACTATACAAAATAGAAATGGAGCAGTTTAATGTTGTTACCAAATTCACAGACACAAAAAATGTATCTCCCAAAAACCTGAAGTAAAGTGGTATCGATAATGTAGGGCTTCTCTGCCAGTGAATTGGTACTGATATGAGGAGAAGTGAGAAGGATATATTTAACAAAACTTGAAAATGATGCAAAACTATTGAGATGTGGTTTATTAAACATGGTGAAGTCCACATGACACTTTAACAAGATGAGTATATTTAGCTATCGATAAAACAGCATCTTTCTGTGTATGGGATGTTGCTTTGTTAGTCTGCATAGAACAGAACCCTTTTAGATCCCTAATGACCTGAAATGTTACAAAGAACGAGTTAAGGCAAAGAAGCAACTTCCCCTTAGTCATGGAGATACTGCTTAGTTATCTATGGGCTTGTCTCTTCTATTTTGTAATGGCCAGAATATTGTGCTTTATATCTGGTCATCCATTTTTAATCCTTTTTAATCGCTGTATTTGAGTGCAAGAACATGTAGCACCTCCAAGTGGGACTCTACACCATCATAGGGCAAACACTATCATATACTGCTGGCACTGTAGGGGTTCACCTAAGTCATTCTTGAACCCAGAAAAGTAGCCAAAGATAGCAAAAAAAGGTGGTTTTATTAAACAAAGTAAGCAAGGAGCTTTAAAATAAGATTAGTATACAATAAACTGACAAGGTTCAAACAAATAACTTAAATCCAAATGGCCCTTCCTGAAGAGGTTATTGCCTCGGACTTTCCTATAGGTTACCTAGAGTACTTACCCACAATTCACTCCATTCAACACTACCTTAAAACACCTACCATACCTTCTTTTACCCCCTCTGGACTCTCAGTTTTTGTAACTCTTGCTAATATGTACACTTCTGGCTTCAACTTCACCTCAACAGTGGCTTGAAGGATCTTGTAAGCCAGGACAATTAATCACTTTCAAGCACAACCTGGTAAGGGGTCTGGTAAGGTTTTAAGAGGTTTGACCAGTTTCTGAAATTCCTGGGGCCTATTTTTCTAGGGCTTTCTGTAGTGACCCCAGGTGTCTATATTGCCCTGAGTTCCTAATAAAATAAGCAGGCAACCACTAGGTCACCTGTCATCATAATGAGAAGCAGGGAGTCACATACAATGTAATATAATAGGTCTCCCTGCTCCCACGTATTGGCCTGAACAACAGAAGTGTTTCTGAAGTTGTTTCCATAAAACGTCTTGTATTTGATCAAGTGCTAAAACAAATACCATTTGGGGTTCTTACAGTATGGTTTAATTTGTGTACTGCAACCTGGAAAAATAATCATAAGCTCCAGTCCTGACTGGGTTATCAATCACAATGCCAATCCAGAACATTTCAGCAATTAAGGCAAAGAAACAAAAAACAGTACAAAAAGGTGAATATATGAGACTCTAAGACTAGCAAGACAGATTTCAGCCCAGAACTTGAGGACCTTCATGCTATAATGACTTCTCATGGACATCTGCTTATGCCACATTTTTCATTTGTATGGAAAATGTCTGCTGTCACATGCAGGCCAATATAAGGTATAATTTAGGAAGGTACAAACATATTTAATTAGAAGGAGCATGAAGAACAACACTTACCACCATTGCTTTCAGTTCCATTACACTGGGAAACTCCTTTCGGCCACCATACTGGAAAGTCTTCTTTAGGTTCTGCTCGCAAGCTTTTGAAATACCTGGAAAGAAAATTTTAATAAGGAGTATTTATGTCTTAGTGTATTTCAAGAGCTTCACATCTTATCTAGAGGCAATAACATAAAAAATAAAAGGGAGAGACTCAAGGCTGTTACTTCACAAAAATCTCTGAGATGTGCTTTAAGAAATCACTTTCAGCAGCTCTGACAAATTAACAATGACTAAGAAGGCAAAGGTGAAATTCTGTTGGTTATCTTTTCATTCATTTTCTGAACTTGTTGCCACTATTAGACACAATCACTAATACCACACCAATTTAAATTTAACTAACACGTGTCTTTTCTTAATTTAGTAGAAATCTCAAAGACTGGAATATAACACTCACTGACATTGCAAACATGTGCAAGCTCCATGTAGATAATTAACTGACCAGAAATGAACCATGATTCCAGGCCACTGTATCATCTAATAGCTTCTTGTCCATATATCAGTTAGAATAAATAATAATAATAATTTGAAATAACATGGAGCCCCACACTGCAGGTGGAAATTCTGGGATGGCTCAATAAAAAGGAGTGTTGAGAAAAACCCAATCAATTTCAACCATTTTCAGAAACTACTTAATACAAAAGAGTACTTAAAATTAATCTTAGGAATAGCATGCTAATTAAGAAAAGATGACAGATATGAGAATTACCTTGGAAGTGAAGCCCCGGACTTCGAGACATGTCTTGAAGGAATCGCAAAAGGTAGGGCTTTAGGACTTCTGAGCACCTGTAGTAGGCAGTTAAGATGTAAAGAAGTCTCCAGCCCCTTGGACAGCTGTCTCTGTAAAATACAGAAAGTGAAATTTTCCAGGTGAACTGTCGGCTTCACAGTTTTAAGATTTTTTAATTCTTCATGTTATCACTACTAGGGCAGATGATTTTTCAATTTATTTAAATGATTGAGGAAAAACAGACTGGTTAGACTTGAGTATACTAAAGTAGATGGGACAGCAGATCTGCTTTAGAGACTGCTGAATTATAACACATGTTGAGTGGGACTGAACATGGGCCAAAAAAGTTTAAAACAGATAGTAAATAACAGGGTCAGTGATGATACTCACGGTTTTGTACTTGTGTTGCTGGTAACCTGTTTAATAACCTGGCAGTAAGCTTCATCTTTCATCACTCCATATTCTCCACATATCTGTAAGATTAATACATATTTGTGCTAGAACTCTAGTGTGGTTTAAAAACACATCCAAAAAAGGCGAGAGTGGCATTATCGCCCTATATTCAAAGAGTAGGCATCCAGCCATTCCACTGCATATCTGTTAATAAAACTTTCCTTCATGTATAGCTTCTCAGAGAAAACACTATCACAAGGAGATTTACAATGGCATGGTTAGTTTAAAAATTCTCTTCTCTGTTGTTCTTGATCTCCTACTGTCTGGTCACACTTCAAACCACTTCTCTCACTTTGTCTCACTTACAGATCCCACTTTGACTTTGATAATTGTGGATCTCATTGATCTCCTCAAGCACAGAGTAGGCAGTGTAACCTCTAATGGTTAGGATGGAGAATCCATGTTTACTCCACACTCCTTCCTCGTTGTATGACCCTCAGTAAGTTATTTAACCTGTCAGTGATTCATCTAGTAAAAACTAGGAAACAACTATACTGTACATTTCTGATTTATATATCAGTTTGAATAATAAAATTCTTATCTAAATACATAAATATCAGTGAGGTTGAGGGTAGACCAGAGTACTATATGGAACATCCTGACAAAACTCACTACATAAGAGTAGTGCACAGCATACACACATCGAAAGCAATGAAGTTCTGGTATATTTCTCAGCAACGTTTCTCTGTTACATTTAGTTTTAATGGAGCATGGCATAATAAAACCTTTCAATAGAACATAGCTTTCCACCAATCTGTTTATCAATCCATTGTTTCATACTCTTTAATCTAACTATCCAGTTGACAATCAACTATCTACCAATCCATCAATCTTACTGTATCTTTCCAACCATTGGTCCATTAAACCATTTGTCTATGTATCCAACATGTCCACCTAGTCAACAATCTATTTATTTCACCAGTCATTCATGAAGCTGTCCATTCATTTCTCTCTCTGTCCATCAAGCTACTGATCCATCCATCTCAGTGACCACCAATTCGTCCATTCTGCCATCCAAGACTTCATTCAAATTTGTAAATGGTCAGGGCTTGTTTAAATGTTTTTCTTATTGTTTATATTATTGGTCTGGCAAGAAGAAAATCTACATTACATATGAAGAGGTTTCATTTTATGATTATGTGCTAATTAGTACCTTTAAAATGGTGCATATCACATCTTGCTCATTCTGCCCTTTTAAAGGATAGTCTCCCATAAACTTCATAATTGCTTCAAAACAAAATGGCAGACAGCCAAAGTTAATAAGGTGAACAGAAATCTTACCTATTATCTCATAAAAAGGCATCCTTTCATTTACTTTTAACACACTAATATAATATAATGTAAAAAAGGTGGTCTTCTTACCCAGAAACATGTCTGCTGCCACTTTGTTCATGCTGTTGTCACTGAAATCGATTAGAGACTCCAGAATGGGAGACTGTTGGAAAGCAAAGACACACTTCACAATTTAATAATGGTCAAAATATTGTTTTTCTTTCCTTTCATAGGTATGGTACCATCATAGTGCAGCCCCAACCCTAAACTAATAACAATAAATCCTTCTCAATGTTCTTTCGTGTAGAGCCAATGGATACCTTAAGGTCAACAATGCATTATGATGCCATCTTAAAGATATATAAAGTTACTGGTCCTGCAATTTGTTGTCACACACAGCCTATGTGTCTAACTTGTCTAACTGAAACAATGTGGAGAAATTTACAAAAAAATGATGGCCTATGAAATAGGCACAAAAAACTATATTTTCCCAAGAGTAGTGTCATTACTGTACAGAAGTAGTAGCCAGTTATAAAAGTCAACAGACCTTGTTGTATTTCACCATTTCAGCCGGATCTCTTGCATCCTTCCCTTTCTTTGACTTTTGTTTGTAAGACTCACTGAAAAGAGAGCAGCATGGATTATGTAAATCAGCAGTTCAGGCATTATAACATTGATGATGTTGAAAAAGCACCCACCTTGCACTCCTTTGGGCCTCTCTGAAGTACTTCTTAGCAAACTCAACCATTGTGTACTGGCTGTCCTGCAAGACTCTCTCATCGATGTCAATACTGCTATAGTCTTCTGTGGGATCACCATAACCAATTACTGGAGGCAACACCTGAAAAAGAGCAATGGCCATAAACCAAATGATTATGACACACAAAAAGGAAGATTTTGAGATTTGGGGGTATTTAAGATTTAAAGACAGCATGAGCACCTTTACCCAACAAAGACTGATTGTATCATGTTTTCAGACATCCATCCATCCATCCATTTTCCAACCCGCTGAATCCGAACACAGGGTCATGGGGGTCTGCTGGAGCCAATCCCAGCCAACACAGGGCACAAGGCAGGAAACAATCCTGGGCAGGGTGCCAACCCACCGCAGGACACACACAAACACACCCACACACCAAGCACACACTAGGGCCAATTTAGAATCGCCAATCCACCTAACCTGCATGTCTTTGGACTGTGGGAGGAAACCGGAGCGCCCAGAGGAAACCCACGCAGACACGGGGAGAACATGCAAACTCCACGCAGGGAGGACCCGGGAATCGAACCCAGGTCCCCAGATCTCCCAACTGCGAGGCAGCAGCGCTACCCACTGTGCCACTGTGCCACCAGCATAATGTAAAAGGGCTGGATTGGGATGACCTCAGATTCTAGTACAATTGTTTTTTGTCTTACTGCAGTGCTCAGTACTAACGTTTCCTCTTCCAATGGTTAATCTCTAGGTTTGGTCTGAAGGAAATATTGTCCACGAAACTATACAGTATATAATATTATTTGTACCTGCAGTCAGCTTCATATGGGTGTCTGGGCACCCTAGACATTTTGATAGTGTAAGTACACACAGAGGTGTGTTTTTTGGAACAGAAATTCTTACAGTAAAGAAACACTCAATGTACTATTAACTTGTCAGTGCCATTTTTGTGCTTTGTACCTCAGCTGTTCTGTCCAGTTCGTGGGCTGCCATAGTAGATGCCACAGCCACTGCCACTGCAGCCGATGCTGCCACCTTGCCCTGTTTGTTCTTGGGCTCCTCTTTCTTGTCTATAGGCAGATTGATGAAATCAGGAGCTGCAACAGGCTGAACGTATTCTGTGGGAAAAATCCCTGACCTGCCATGTATTGCTCCAAATTTCCAGCCTTTATCAAGATAATTAAAAACAAAATTAAAAAAACAAGCCAACTAATAAGCAATTGATCATGTATGACAATATTCATCAAAGAAACTATATATTAGTTAATATCAACTTTATATTTGTTGAGGCAGAATGTAGCCAAACAGCAAAAGAGGCAATACCTGCTTCTAAAGGGAATACTGTTCTGCATGGGAATATATGATACTTTTGCTATCCTTCACAGTGCAGATACCTGGAGAGCTGCCTCACTGACCTGGCCTTTAAATGCAGGTGTGCATGGACACCAATAGCTTGTTGATCTAGAACAGAATAGATCTGTCCTTGACCTTAGAATTAACCCCAGGATGTGGTTTAAATCCACCTCAGCAGTAGACTCCAGCTAGGTGTAGAGCCCTGGGGAGAGTAGGATAAATGCTCAACTGTCAGGAGGCAGAGGCAAGGTTCTAAAAGAGAGATGGAGGTGGCAAATAAGAAAGGGAAGACTTTACTGAGTTACAGTGTTGGGCAAGTAGTTAAGCTATCCTAATTTATAATGTGTATATTCTTTTCTAAGGGGCTATAAGAGCACATTGTAATTTTAAAACAGCTCCATTAATGTTTTCTGTTTAGGTTTCATTTAAAAAAGTTCAATCAAGCACAGTATTTCTACAACTGTGTCAAATATAAAACTGAAATCAGTGATTTTCTGTTGGTTCTGACTTACTATTTCTTTCTATAGCTCAAAACAATGCAAACACACAACTAATATTTTTATAATACTGATATTTTTATGTCCTGCAAAATTACATATGAAAAAACAAGGCCAAACAGTTTAGGAAGTATTAAAAGAAGTTAAGTGCTGGAGGGGAGAAAAACACTGCAACCACTTCAGGCAAAAACATGCTTTTTAGCACAGTGACCCACCAAAATCAGGTGTGCCTCTCTTTAATTCTTCCAGGTAAATGACCTTTTTCCTAACAATGCAGCCATATTGTTGTCCTGTTAAAACACCCACAGAGAGTAAGAAAGACAGTCACATGACATATCTTCACAACCACCATTTGTGGTGATATGTATAACTTTACAAACACATTTTAATTGTTCATTTTTCCTACAACATTTCAGGGAAAACATTGTGAATAAACCTTCATTCACTATTTTGTACACAGTAGAAGTTATTGTTAAAAACTAACATTGGCAGTCAGTTAATCAGGTTGAACTATCTATGTACAGAGGAGCAGGAAAGTGTGTACTCAGAATTAGAGGAAAAAAGAAAAATCAGAAACCTACAAAATCACTTATAACAAAATGGACTCAAAAACTGCACACTAAGTAGGGATGCCAGGTCAAAAGTCACTATTTGAAAATAATTTGAATATGTGTACCAAAAA
Source organism: Erpetoichthys calabaricus (assembly GCF_900747795.2). Taxonomy (NCBI): domain Eukaryota; kingdom Metazoa; phylum Chordata; class Cladistia; order Polypteriformes; family Polypteridae; genus Erpetoichthys; species Erpetoichthys calabaricus. The sequence goes on from NC_041404.2 coordinate 158,079,177, forward strand.
TCTTATCTGAATGCAAAAACTGAGATTAAGGAGTAAAAAGTAAAAAAAAAAACCAGTTGTTTATTTTTCATGCCCTACTTTTATCATTACTCCAAAAGTACTATATAATATTGCAGTATTTTACAGATCTGTTTTTTTGCAAATCAACTCTAGGATTACCCTGTTCATATTTTAGAATGGTTAGCTTCTGTTTTCATTAGTAAAATGGACAGCGTTCTGCCTCTTCACAACACATTATGGACAGATTTTTCTACCCAGCTGCTGTGCTCTTGGATCTACCATTGAAGTAATAACATATTTTAAAATATTTCTCTGATATTGTATTCTCTTCAGTCTTTAACCCAAGGTCTCTGATTTACATTGTTTTAAGCTAAAGCTGTTAAACATCGAACACAAAAAGCAAAAGCGGGCTTTTTCCTTATTAAACATAATGAAAAATAACTGCCACATTTCTAATTTTCCTTTTATTATCCTGACAATTCTCCCTTTCAAAGAGGCTTAAAGAATATTTTTATTGTCAGCAATACTCATTTTAGTTACCTTAACCAACTACATCAGTTTAGTTTAGTCCTGTATGTTACTCCTTGACCAGCTGCTGTTGTCTGCTGCACTGAACTGGTGTACACCTGATCTATATAGTCCACTGGCTCCTCATTTTTATCTATTAAAGTAACTAACTACAGGATATCTTACAATTATTGTGCTTTTTATTCTGTATTATTTGTTAATACACATTTTTGTAAGCCACTTTGAATAAGAGTGCTTTCTAGATAAAAAAAAAAGTTAGGAGGAATTACTTAACAATTGTTACAAAGCAATATTTAGTATATTCAGTTGTTTCATTTGAATACCAAGTAAAGACAGTGCCTTAATTTATATAAATGAGATATGATTGGGAAACAGTATGTCTCTGGCCTCTAGGAGAAAAATCAAACATAGATGTGAAAAGAAAAATTAATTAGTAACTTTGTTTAATGACATGGTTTCTCATTAGTATTACAGGTAAAAAGAGGCAGTGTACATGTCTCTATTTTGTCTTTGATTACAAAATTTTGCACTTGCAGGGAAGCTTGTTTTTGTGAAAAGCTACATTTTCAAGCATGTCTTTTAATAAACATGACAGAAGTCATTAGCTCTTCATGCTTTACAGACATACAATGAGAAAAAAAAATAAAAATACAAAAAACAACTCATATAGTACAAATGTGGATTGAGCATGCAGAATTTTTTACCTGCATTTGAAAATGTCCTTATTTTTAACATGCATGTTTAAATAAAAATTTAGGCAAACTTCACATTATGTGTTAGTCTGTAGCCTTATGAAATACACTAGTAAAGAAACAAAACAGCTTCAGATATCTGCACAGTAATTGCAGTTGCCAGGCAAGTATAACTAAGAGATGCACAAGGTATTAGGCTTTTATCTTTTTTTGGGTGAATGCTTCTATCTTTCTAATATCTGTTCAGAAGTGCCAGAAATGTTCTTTTGGAGCTTTTAATTGCCCTTTTCACCTGGGCCCATGGTGTGCTTACATTATCAAAAACGGTGACAGTGGTAACATGACTTCAAAATTGTACCAAGTATCCAAGAGACAGAAGAAGAGGGGACTAGAGGTGCAATCAGGTAGAAAGAGAAAAATCATTACTACTAATTAACTTTTTTACTAGTTCTGATTGTAGATATTTTTGTTTTATATGGATATTTTAATTTAGGTCTAATACCCTTTAATAATACTTGCTGTACATTTTAATGTAATTTCTAATGACTGGGTAAAACACTATTACCCATTATGACTGTTGATTCATTTGACTTCCTGCAATATACAGTATGTGAAAATAATAGTTATCAAAATTTATTGCACTAGAGACTTCTTTGTAGTGTAATGATTAGTGCTGCTGCTTTTGAGATCTAAACCTTGATTCCCATATACAGTCAGTGTACATGTAGAGCAGGCTTTGCACGTGAATGTATGTGTGTGGTCTCTGCAATGAATTGATGCCCCCTCAAGGGTTGCTTTCTGCCATGCACCCATAATGTTCAGGACAGGCTCCAGCACACTGCTATCCTGAAATGGATCAAGCAGGTCTGAGAACATTATCCATCCATCCATCCATTTTCCAACCCGCTGAATCCAAACACAGGGTCACGGGGGTCTGCTGGAGCCAATCCCAGCCAACACAGGGCACAAGGCAGGGAACCAATCCCGGGCAGGGTGCCAACCCACCGCAGCTGAGAACATTATGTTATTATCCTAATATTGCACATAGTCACTCTCCTACTTATCTCCTGTATTGATCCACAAAGCTGTGGAAGATCAAAAAAATGTTTGTGTCAACAAATTTTCACACTGTTGTTCTTTTGTTGTATTTTTCATGTTCAGGATGCATGCCAACAACAGAATGGACCTTTACATTTAATTTAACTTTTAAGGGATTCTTACCACTGTCAAGACCATCCATGGACTGCAGGCGAATTATATCACCCTTGTGGAAGCTGAGACATGTCCGATCATCTGTAATATAGTTTCTCACTGCAACAACATAGTCTGAATCCTTGGAAGAGAAATATTGATTTATAAATATGTATACATTACTTCACAACTACAGGAGACTGTTTAGTGCTCAGATATAAAAGAGAAGGTCTGAGCAGAACAGAGGGCGGTCTACAGAATTATTTTTAGATGACTAGGTGGGAAGATAGCCTTCCTCCTTTGTCAAGAACTAATTTAGGATTTCATAATACTCCTGCTCCTTATATGTAATTTCCAAAGTGAATCATATTTTTCCAGGTGGTCGTAGGGTAGATGTTATATTCTTGTATTTTCTTTATGTAGAAAGAAGGAATAAGGACATGAACAGTCCACATAAAAGACATGTCTACTGGTAATCAATTCTAGGGATTGAGTTCTTTGATGCAACTACATTACCCACTTTGCCAGTATGCCTTCCTGAATTACTAAATATTTCATCTTTATTCTATGAAGCGGGTTCAAAAAAACCAGTCTAAATCACTTAGATAGAAATCAAGGCCTCTTGTCCCTCTGCAAAGTATTTTTTTTTATATAAAGAAAATTATATGTATCTAGCTTTCCTAATCTTAAAAAGTTGCGGTGAGTTAAAATATATATAATATATTAACATTTTATTAATTTGTTTTTATTTTTAATTTTCTTTCTAACTTTATCTATCACAGACCTTCACTTCCATATATATAAATATACACTGTATATACAGTATATATATATATATGAATGAAAATAAGCGCCATTCATTAATGCAAGCAAAAAGAAAGAAGATATTTACTTTCTTCAGCTCTGTTATGAAGTAGTCAATCATGTTTTTGACTTGGGGAGCTTTAGCTGAGAAAAGTATCAGCTTCTCATTGGTCAGGTTGAACTCCAGCATATTTTTTGATGGAATAGTTACAAACATGATGTCAGTATAACTGAAAGTAAAGTAAGACAGAATTGTTAAGCATTTAAAAAATCACAAAAGCACAATAAGAACAGTATAATGCAGTGACCAGGGTTTTGGTCCCTAAATCAGAAAGTTGTCTGTTCATTGCCTGCCTCTGACTAACTCTATAACCTTCAGCAAGTCACAATGCTACCTTTGCTGCAATTAACAAAAACAAGGCTACTATAAGAAAGGGCCATTGTAGCAGCCCTACACACCGGAATAATACCAAGAAGGCCAACACTAATCAAAAATGGCAACTTTATTAATAAAATAAAGCACATGTAGATATGCACCAAACTACAATACAAATACATAAAAAAATCAAGACTTTCTGGACCTATCTGTATGGTTTGACCTCTTTCTTATCTAAATATTCTGAGGCTAGGGATCTGCACTGGCAATCAGAAGGTTGCCGGTTTGAATCCCGTAAATGCCAATAGAGACTCTGCTCTGTTGGGCCCTTGAGCTAGGCCCTTAACCTGCAATTACTGAGCGCTTTGAGTAGTGAGAAAAGCGCTATATAAATGCAAAGAATTATTATTATTATTAAATACTATTAAATACTCTGTTTCTTTCTTTCTATCTGTCACTGTATCTTTCTTTCTTGACCCTGGCCTCTATTTCTATTGTAAGAACTCAATGTCCTACTTCTTACACAGGGACACAAACTTAGCAGCATCTGGAAGAGACATTTAATCTGATTTCGACAAGATCCACATAGATAGATAGATAGATAGATAGATAGATAGATAGATAGATAGATAGATAGATAGATAGATAGATAGATAGATAGATAGATAGATAGATAGATACTTGTAAGGAAATTCTCTTTATTATAACAGCAAAGTAGAACATAAAGTTAACATGGAGTGGAAACAAAAAACAAAGTACATCAGCACTGGAAGAACAGTTTTATGTGTAAAGCACAAAATAACCTTAGTTGATGTAAAAGCCTGACTTGGTATGCTCTAAAACTTTTGGTAAGCAAGACTCCTTCAGTCATTTTCCAGTTTAAACTTCTAGAAATTATAATCAATGATTTCAGCTATACAACTTTACCTGTATGTGCGAAGGACTTTAAAATGCTCTGTAGGTGTGCCACTGCTCTTCACTAGCTTCAAAAGTTTGACTCCATTGTGTGAAGTGGCCAGAATCTGAATGCCAGTTCCCACACTTCCCTTTAAATGCAAAATAATTACAACATTATTAAATTATGACTAGAATAATCAATTGAATATGTGAACAAAGTTGACTAATTTCGACTTGTTTCTTTGGTTTTAATACCTCCCAAAGGCTGGATGATGCTGAAGCTCATTTCTGATGACTATGGGGAGAAGTTCATACTGGACTTAAGTAATGCATATTAAGCTAGTCATTCCATAGAAACACACAAACTAATATTTGCAAGTCAGAAATTGTGATAACCATTCATTTATTTTTTGAACCAGGAAATATCTATACAGGTCCAGAGCTGACTATGGTAGCAGCAGATGCAACGCAAAAAGCAGCTCTGTATGTGGTTCCAGTTCATTTGACACGCTAAGTCACTCACAGTGGGCCAATTTAGAATCACCATCTAACTTAACATGCATGTTGTTAGGATGTGAAAGAAAATCCAAGGTTAACCCAGAGGAAACTAACATAAAGTGACATTTGATGTTTGATTCTCATTTATATTTAAAATTTAACTGCTTGATACAGGAGCTAGTCTCTGAGCTTTACATTTTGTTTGAATATGTTGGTTCAACTCACAGTAGCTGGAAAGAGCCTGGAGAAGTAGATGTCCCAATCATCTCTAGCAAAAGCAACAATCTTCTTCTTGATGTCTTCATCTTTAATAATGGAACTAAGTTCAACTTTGTTCTCAGCTGCAACATACATTTGACATTGTGAATGATTTTAACATTTGTGAATAATGACCACGTCTCAGAAGAGTAAAACAGCCAAGAATAAATGAACAATCAAGCATTTGGGATTTCACACCATTTAATGCATTTGCTGATTCCACTGTTACATGCGGACAGAGTCGATTTTTTGTGATGCTGTGCAAATCCCTGGACCCAGATTCAACAATCCTTTTGTACTGTCTTTGGCACCACTATTACATTCATCCATTATCATAAAGGTTAATGCTGAGGTCACAAATTATGATGGAATAACTGGTGTTCTTCAATGTTGTGATGGACTATAAAGACATATCCTAAAAGACCGCCTTAAACATGTAGAAAAAGTCTCATTTGACTAGTGGTCTGTTGCATCAAGTTCAATTTCTATGTCAAAAACTATTTTGACCCCCACATGAATGCATAGAATTTCATCTATCAACCTACTGTCCAAACCCATTTATTTCATTATAGAAGTATGGAGAGTAACAAGTAAGAGTCTATCCTAGCTGTAAATGAGGATAATGATGAATTACACTGCAAAATCATGTCAATTTAGAGTCACTATTCACATACACATCTTTGGGATGTGGGTGGAAATTGGATTCTAATGTCTGGAAAGAAAACTCATAATAACACGTAGAGACCATACAAACTCAACAAACATTGTGAACAGGCCAAAATCTTGGAGCTGTAAGGCAGAAGTTCTATCCACTGCACCATTTGACTGTCTTGTAAGACAATTAAATTATTTCAATTAATTAATTAAATTAAATTATTTTTGCTTTGTGCCCCCCCCAAAACACACACACACCATAACCTACCATCTATTGAGGCGGAGCGAAAGCTTTAGATTTGTCAAAAATTTCGATCTCTGGTTTTCAACAGATCTTGATATTTTAGGGTGCCCTGATACCAAAAACATTGATATTTCGATGATAGGTTTGTGTTTGTCTGTGTGTCACAGTCTCTTGAGGATGGTCTACAACTGAAATGGCTTAATGTAAAAATAGCAAACTCAAAACTTAAGCCTGTATGGCACGCAGCTGGCATCCATGCCCAGCCGGGACGCCCCTGCACTGTATCTTCAGGGGGAGCAGCTCTGGACAGTGCAATATCCCCCTGGATGCTAGATGGCCGCCCCCCTGGGTTGGAGAGGTGCCTCGGACTCCTGCAGGGCTCCACGGGAGTTGGAGTTGGATGCAGCCCTGTTGGGTCCCACAGGCACCGTCAGGGGGTGCTGCAGCTGGGACTCCTGCGCCACTGTGGGCCACGTATGCACCACACCCGGAAGTGCAGCCGGAACAAGCCAATCAAGCACCTGGAGCACTTCCGGGTGAATTATAAAAGAGGCCAGCAGCCACCACTCTAGGAGCCAGAGTTGGGAGGTGGAGGACGAAGCTAGACGGGAGGAGTGGTGGTGCCAGAGGAGTGTTTGTCTTAAGTTGAGTGCTTTTGGGACTGTGTATTGCCTGTGGGGCACGTCTTCCCCATGCTAAATGGGGGGTGGCCATCTAGCGTCCAGGGGGAGGTATTGCACCGTCCAGGGCTGCTCCCCCTGAAGATACAGTGCAGGGGTGTCCCGGCTGGGCATGGACGCCAGCTGCGTGCCACACCTGTTATGATATGACAATGTGCTGATTAGCTTTTGAGCCAAATCGTGCAAGAGAAAGAGGCAGTCTAGAGGAACTGTCAAATACTGTAATTCTACAATTAATTATGAATTCTTCTTGCCAATTGCTATTGTAATGACCTATTTTATGATCAGAAATATCAGCATCAGTGTGGTAAATAATTACTGAAATGTCATAGAATAGTTTGGGTAACTTGGTTCCTAGGGTGCAAAGCCTACTGACGCTCATGTCCAAATTTTTTGTATAGCAGTCTTCACTGCAGGCTCAAATTACTGTAACAAGTTTACCAGTAAATGCAATTGCAAACTACATAATGAGTAGACATAAAGACAAAGATTTGTTTAAAGAGGCAGGAAAACAATGTAGTTCAAAAATGATTAACATAAATTGCTCCTAACAATATCAGCCCATTAATTACTTATCAAACTATGGCAGAACAGAGGAAAACAAAAACTCCAGTCAAAAACATCCCTCGAGAAAATAAATGTCTGAAGGGTTCATGGTCAATAAGAGAGAAAGTCAAAGACAAAAAGTCAGATCCAGTGCTGGAAACCTAGAGCAACTGGCCGCCCATCTCCTCCTGGGCATCCTACAGTTGAGTTTGGGCTGGACCATCTAATATGATGACAGATTTCAAAACTTGTTATTGATTTAAGAAGAAGGGAATTCTCTTTTATAAGTGGATGGCCAGATAAAGCTTAACTATTTACCTAAAAGTGCTCTCATCTTCAATCGTTCTTCCATTGTAATCCTTACACATGCATCTGAAAAAGTGTCATTGACAATCTGGAAGGAATTATGTAGAGATGTCAGACATTGTTTAAATAAGACATGCTAGTTAATATGGATGAGTTTTTCCATAGACACAACCCATCATTTCTATGACCACTTTATTTGGAATGTAGCAACTAGGGCCTTCTTTAGTTATTTACCTCAATGAATAGAGTGATACCTATGTAAGAGCAATCAAGCTCCACGGATAGAATCACTAATGCTCTAAGCACACTCCACACCTAAAGGCTGACTATTTCAGAATCTGGCTTTCTGCTCACTAGAGTGAGTAAGCAGGTATTACTAATTTATGTTTGTGCCTTCATACACTTTTTGATATCACACTTATTTAAAGAAGGGGTGTGCCATGGGTACTCATTGATTATCTGCAGAAAATGGAGCTAATGGGTGAATTTTAGCACTCTGTTATTTACTGTGAGTTCAGGTGTAGCCCAAAACTGCAATAATGTGAGCTGGCAAAAAATAACATAATAGAACAATTAATATCATTAATTAATAACATAATAGAACGATTGTTTTTCTCTCTTTTCACAGTCACAAAAGCTACAAGTTTTGGTCAATGGAAGCTAGCACTGCCTAACCAGACAGAGAGGTTTAAAATATTTTATATTCTGTTCTTCAAAAGAAACAATTGACAGTCTTTTAAATAAAGTTGGATGTGCAAAGACAGTTCAGTGTGATTAGTGATAGTTACTTTGAAAACGGCTGGTGTTGGATAAGCACAAAATACCTAAGGTACAAAACTTAAGTTTGATCCTACATCTAAAACTTTTCTTTTTTTTAGTTATCTTTATCATACATTCATAGTAGTTTTACTGTACCATCATGTCTTATTTTAGCCTAATGCACTCCATTAACAAGACAAAAAAATTCTAATTTCATGTCATTTGTCAAAATAAATGTACATGGTCATACTCAAAACAATCCAGTAATAGTTTCTTTTTTTGTATCCCAAATAAAATAAAAAAAAATTAGATAACTATCACTGAGTTAGAAAGAAGACAATTAGTTTGTAAATAAAGTTGTGGAGGATACTGTAGTAAGTGGGTAAAAGCAAAGAGGAAAATGAAGGATTGGGAATGGACTCAGTTTGGCCTTTTGAGCAGGTTGCGTCTTGATTATAAAGTTCTAAGAATCTGGTAAATTCCACAGAGCAAGTAGATCAAAAAATATGCAACCCAGCAAAGGTGAAAATGCCACACAGAGGCATCAACTAGTGATGAAGGAAGACCAAAGAGAGTCAATTACAGCTGAAGCAGAACTGGTGGCAAATGAATTTGAGATGGCAAGTCATAAGTACTGCAGAGGCAAAAGATTATAAGGGATAGAATGTTACAAAACACTTATTTTAACAATATTTGGGGGTGCAATTATATTGTTATTTGTCATGCTGTTAAAAGATTAAATAGTACACATGGCCAGGTGTTAAGAAGCTATAATTATTACTGTAGTGTACATATGCATCAAATTCAAAGCTATGATGTTGTATTTGCACAGTTAATATGAATGTTCATGTAAAGATTGTTAGACATATCTGAGGTATTACTGCACATTGTATTATACTTTTTGAAGTATAGACTCATAGAGCTTGGTAAAAGGCCTCCATTTCCATCCTAATACAGAGGAAGTAGGACACCACACTTTCAGAACACTAATCCACTTACACAGTGGCAGATACAGAATGACAGCTAAACTTAACAGTGTCTGTTACTAAACACCTTTTAAATATACCGTATTGTTTATGTTAGTTTTACATCATTATTTTCAAAGAAGCGTAAATTTATTAATGATTATTGTGACCCTTTGTTAACCATACTCATTCTTAATAACGAAAAGGTCCAGGTTGGCCTTTGGGATCACAGTTCTTATATCAGTGAGTTGCTTTGTGGTGCAAAGTTAATTAAAATTTATTTGTGGGCCACAGTTTGGGTATGGCATTGTTGCTTTAGGTACAGGTCAAATATAATACTTAGAAATAAGATTTGTAGAAGACTCTAGTTTACCGGTACAGTCTTAAGAAATATTTAGTGCCACCCAGGCTAACTTTTTGCCCACTCCTTGAATCCATCTCACAGTATAGTATGTGTTACATTATGCCAGTATCTATCAATGGTGTCTAAAACTTCATCTATCATGATGCTAAAAGATCTCATCCATATTCAATTAACATTTGGAAAGACTGTGTTTTAAAAGGACATCTTTCAAAATATAAGGCTTTTCACTCCAAAACAAGTGTAGTTCAATAATTTAGTGCTAGTGTAATAATTTCAGCCTTGAATCAGATTACAGTACTTGGGGAACAAACAAGCATAAAATCAAAAAAATAAAAATAAACAAAATATAGGTAATGTACGGATAGAATCATTACAACCTAAAAGAAAAACCACCAGTGAAATGCTTCTGTCTGGATGAAAATCTGGTGAAATTATCACAAACAGGAGCAAAATTATCAGGGGAAAAATTGTATGGTTAAGTGTTTATGACACATTGCTACATGCTGAGCAGTGCATGGAATTCATTTTAATTTCATATTTTGTACTCCTTTGAGTGTGGAGGCATTTATGAGAATGTAAGGCTTAGTCCAAAATCAAAAGTGTGAAGTAATTCATCAATAGAAATATACCAAAAATCAGAGAGCAGATGAGGACAATGTTAAAAATACAGAAAGTGAGTTTTGAAAAATCCAAATGTTGAAAACAAGAGAAATCTTTAGGGAAAATACAGACAAAAATGAAATGAGTATTGAAAGACTTCACAAGAATACAAAGAATAGAAAAGCCACTGAAACTAAATAAATTAAATGCCTCAATGAACAAGCAAAATGCTAGAGTCAGGAGCCTGGTTAAATACAATGTACTACAAGTATAATACATTTTATTTACATTTCTGTTGATACTTTGTATCTTAAACTAAATTAAAAATCATGTGATTTTAAATATGGCAAAAACAATTGTACTATGCTACAAGTGTTATTATTGCCAATGAAATGTATTAATTATTCGGGCCAAAAAACTTTATGCTGTATTTTTAGTTTCATGAATTACTTTTATGTACCTGTTTGAAGATGAGATCCAAGACCAAGGGATTATTAAAGCAGTCTTTGGGGTAGAAAACCTATAAAAAGAAAGGAGAGCAGGGAACTCATTTAAGTACATAACAATAATTTTTTTTACATTTTTGTCACAGTTATGTCATGACACTCATTTCCACCTCTAGTTTCTGCAAAGGACTATGAATCTATCTCATATTTAATTCAGCCTCCAAAGTCTCAAATCTTGATGTCTTGAATGTAAATGTTTGTGATTTTGTGTCATTACCAACTACTACTCTTATCATGATGCATTTTTTTTTGGTTATTTTGTTCAGTAGTTTGCCCAGAGCTTTAGCTAATAAGGCAGGAAAAGAGAATAAATTGCTGGACATGGAGATGTGGAATAGGCTCATAACCGTCAAATGCATGATTATCATACTCCTGAAGGCCTTTGAATACTGTTTGTCTATCTTCCATTGCTTCTCCATTTTAATCATGCTTTATACCTGTTATATACCTGTTTTGGCTGTGAAAAATAGGAGGCAGGGCGCACGTTACTTCCATCCTTGTTATGTATTTATGTACACAGTTATGTACACAGCAGAGTGTGGTTTGTTTTAAAAAACAGCTAAAAACTTTTCTATTTAGGAAAGCTTATTAACAAGAATGCTATACAGTAATTATTGTTGTTTTATCTCTGTTTTTATCTTGCTTTGCCTTTGTTTAAACTTGTTATGTTGCACTTTGAGATTTACTGCTAATGTAAAGTGCCCCTATAAATAAAATGCATTATTATTATTATTTTTATTTTTTGATTTACAATCTATTCCCTAAGCTATATTAATCTATGTTTCTTCTCTGAATGAGTGATGGCACTGTATTTGCTTTTACTGTGTAAAGTGTTGACTGAATTTTCATGGAACCAGATTTTTTGCTCCTTTTGTCTATGATTTTCTAATTGTACCTACAGGATGTTGCATCCACATAAACTGTACAATGGCACATACTGTAAGCTTACCCTTGGATATGTAATATTACTGCATGGTCAAGAATGCATCAATGACTATTAATCACTTCAAATAGGAATATAATAAATTGAATTCATGGTGAAATAGTGATTAATGCAATTAGTGCTCCAGGAGACTAAGTTTAAATCTGGGCACAAGAACTGCCAAAGTGGAATTTGCACATTTTACCCTTATCTCCAGGTACTTCGGTTTCCTGCTCACTGTCCAAACATTTGAAATTAGGTTGACTTAAGACTTTAACCTAACTATATATAAATAAATGAATCAGTAAGAATGTTTTCTGTGATTAACTAGCCTTTTATCCAGGGTTGATTCTTGTTTTGTGTTTAGTGGAGATGCTTTGGACCATATCGCCCCAATTTGAATTCAGTGAACTAAGCAAATGCAGGGATGATTAAATATCTTTCAGTCTCATTTTTGCATAGATTCCAGGTTTATACTGACCAAATGGTTGGTTAAATGGATTGGAGACACCAGATTAGTCTAGTGGAAGTGACTTTTGGGTGTGGTTATGTTGTTCAATGGAAGTCATTCTGGCTTCCTATATAACCAGGGAAAATAAGATGGATCGAAAGATGGATAGATATTATTCAATAGTTGTGAGTTCAGTCACAGTCAAAACCAGGGCACAAAGTAAGCTTTGAGTGCCAGGACTGAACATAATGATACAAGAACTTAGACAATTAAGCTAGTGTGTGGCTACCTCTTTCCGGATGTAGATTTTCCAGGAGACATTGGTGTAAGTGTAATACTCCTCACTGCTTCTTCTGTGTAGTTGAGTCTGAATTTTCTCATCTTCAGTGGGAAGTTCACGGGAAACTGCTGATGTCACCAAATTAGTAAGTTAGCACTCAAAAAGTCAGAAGAAAATCTGTGGTTTTACAACAAAAAATGTGCTACAGGAACCCCTGAACGAAGTAATGGCCACACATTGGTTTATTGTATAGGTCTAATGAGGAAATGGAGACCATAAAATTTAGTATGTTTTGTACTTTACCTTATTTAAATAATTACAGATGAACAACCCTAGAAGCTAAGAGAGCTGACACATAAAAAAGAAACACACAATATACAGTAAAGATAGTATAGAAACATAGCACTTCAAACCCACTGTGAGTTTGATCCTAAGCCACCTTCTCCTCCACAGTCCAAAAATGTGTTGCATTAAGTAGAATTCTAAATTAGCCCAGTGCATGAAAGTGTGTGTGATTTTATGGACAACCTTTCTCTGAGGGGGCGGAGTGGTGGCTCTGAGGTTAGGGATTTGCACTGGCAATCGGAAGGTTGCCAGTTCAAATTCCATAAATGCCAAAAGTTACACTGCTTCGTTGGGCTCTTGAGCAAGGCACTTAACCTGCAATTGCTCCACCCTGGGTATGACGTTAATCTGCATCCAGCCCTGCATGAAGGCCTTCCAACCAGCAGGGAAAAACCTGGGGGTTGGTGGCAGAATTGGCACTCAAGGCCACCATAAAAAACCTCACGCTGTTCCATTCCATCTGAACTAGTGTGGTGCTGAGGTGTCACCTATCACATGGCTGCACTCGGGTCCTAATCTGGGATCCTGAGTTGGTTTGTCATGTGGTGGGTGCTGCAATGCATTGTATCAGTGTGTGCTCCTAACCTCTCCTTTTTCTGAAATGGTCTGCTAGCAAATCAAAAAGGTCAATAGAGTATATGCTAATTTTCTATTGTGGCTCTCTTTTATTATTTTAGTTTTAATTTTGATGTCATCATTAGCACCATTCCAAGAATCCATCTGCTAACAAGTTTTCTGATAAGAATGACTATATGGCCCCAGGAAAAAAAAAGCAAAACTTTTTGTCAACCACTGAATTGTTCATATTACTGTCAAATACATCTTTGAGTCATGTTTAGAATGTTTTAACTTAATTGAAGAGGCCCAACACCATTAAGGCTTACAAAGACTCAGACATCAGAAGCTCTAGCTTTGTATCTCTGCAGCAAATGTTGGGTTGCCATGGATTCTGAAAGTGGATATCAGAGGTTTGAAAAGGTGACTTTCAGAAAGGGGTTAAAGTTGTCTTGAGTCAGCGGAAAGATTGAGGTTAGAGTTAGAAGTTGGGGTAAGCACTAACTGGTGAAAGAAAAAGCTAAGAGAGAAAAAGAGAGACAGAATGTGACAGGAAATATGAAAAAAGTGATGATGGAGTGCTTGCTCGTTTGGTGAGTGAATACGTTAGCAACCGCACATAGCCAACAAGGGCTCCAAACCTGTTCAGTAAGGTACAGAAAAACAACAGGTTTCTTGAATTGTGAACTAATCTGTACTTTTTGCTCCTTATTCCTTCTTTGTGTGTTATTTTATGATAAACACAGTATGTTTTATAATTTTGTCATCCTTATCATTTTCTTGCCGTGGAATACAATGATAGCATTCATCCTTGCTACACAATGCAATCATTTGAAAATTCATGTTACATTTCAAAATAGCTTAAATAGTTCTAGTTTATTTATGTTCATTTGTATACATTAATAGTTAAACATGCTATAATGCTGTATTTCAGAATACAAACCTGTAATGGCTGAATTACTGCGGGAAGACCCTACTGGGACAGGGGGACTTGACCTTTTTGTCTTTGTACTACTCACAGGCTTCACCATTGCAACTGTTTCCTTTGGTCCTACATCTCTGGAAACAGGGGCAGGAGCTATTGGATATTTCTGATAAAGAACAGGACAAAGTGAATAAGTGACATTAGATAATGAAATAAAAACTATAGAAATGGACCTACACTTTTAATATTACTCTTTGTGAATGATGGAACAACATGACAACAACAGCAACATTTATTTATATAGTATGATGTAGCTCAAAGTGCTTTACAAGATGTAGAAAGAAAACAGAAAAATATAAAAATAAGATTAGGCAATACTAAGTAACAAAGAATAAAGTAAGGGCCGATGGCCAGGAGGATGGAAAATACAAACAAAAATAAAACTCCAGATGGCTGGAGAAAAAAAAAATCTGCAGGGGTTCCGAGGCCACGAGACCACCCAGCCCCCACTGGGCATTCTACCTAACATAAATGATCTAAATCAGTCCTCATGGTTTTCAGGCTTCACGTGTAAGAATTACATGATGATGGTCACAGAGTGCACATTACATTTACACAGATTAATAATATCAATGAAAAAAATGGTTTGTATTATTTCTTAGACTTTATTCGGGTATCATACAAAAAGTAAAAAAAAATAAAGATGAGCATATGCTTCAGTGCCAAGAAGCAGGATAACGGTTATCCTTTTGTAACCTTTATTACAAAGAAAAAGATAAAATATTCTTAAAGAAGCAACTATTCTATTTTTTTACAAAGAAAAAGATAAAATATTCTTAAATAAGCACCTAATCTCAATGTTCATCTGTAAATTAAAAAACATAAAAGACAATACTGTGAAGATTTAGACAAATGTTTATTTCTTTTAAGATGCCTATAGGAATGACATATAAAGTAAGTCATCAGCACATAGTAACAACAAACCTTTGGAGGTTGAGGAGACATCTGCCCTTTAAGTATCATCATTGCCTCATCATGAGGATCCATCTTTTTCACAAAAACTTTGCCGGCTTCTTTTCTACAAGCAAAAATATCCAGTTTTACAGTGAAGGTGTGAGGCTATTGAAATATGCACTTTGAAAGAGTATCCTTTAAACATTCAAGGATGCAAAATATCACAAAATAACAATCTGCTGTACAGTACAATTTGGAATTGAATTCAAGGTTGGGGATAGAAAAGGGGAAATCTTTCCAAGACCCTGAGACTCCACAAAAAGGCAGTCATATTTCTGGTCGGATATCTCTTTTAGCAGTGAAATGTGGAATGGATTTTGTGAATGTGTTTTGCAGTTTCATCTGCAACCTACATCTGTAATACCCCTTTTTCCTTATAGCGTGTAAAATGTTGATGGGTGAAGTGAGGGTTTCTATGACCCATAATGTTACTATGTCAAGAGTACTCATGACAGTTCCACTGACTGATATTTTAAAAACCAAAATGAAAACACCACACATGGTATAACTGCCATTTTTGTAAGGTATAAAGGTATAATTGAAATGGTCAAAAAATATTTAAGGTAGATTTGTGATGGATAGAAAGGGGAACAGTGAGAACTAGTATAATTCCAGAAGGGAAATACACTTTGAGATTTTGTGAAATGAAATCAAAATTATGATATAATAAATTGAAATGTCAAAATTATAGGATGAAAACTTGAGATCCATAGATAGTAAACATGGAAACCATAACTATCTGTCATGTTCAAAACCTGCTTATTTAGAGAATAGTCACAGGGAAGGTGAAACCTATTCCAGCAAGTATTGGGCGCAAGACAGGAAGAACTCCTGAACAAGGCACCAACCCATTGCAAGGTGGAGACACACACAGACACACCCATCATGGAACAATCTATCACTGTCAGTCTACCTAACCTGCATGTCTTTGGATTGTGGGAGGAAACTCATATGCACTTACCACTGCACCACCCTGACAATCTTAACTAAGAGATACAAAATTTAAATTTACAAAATAATAATACTTTGTAATGTGCTGAATCAAAATTTGGAAATAGTAAGTTAACATTATAAATTTTAATTCCAAACTTTAGAAACAAGAATTTTCAATTGATATAGAGTCAACATCATGAGAGCTTTAAATTTTCACAATAAAGCTTCATAATTAGATGACTGCGTGGCACTAGATTTGGTTAAGTATAAATTATAAAATTAAGATCACAATTCAGGATTATAAGAAATTGAGTCAAGAGAACACAAACCGGACTGGATCCAGGCTCGTTGTCGGTGAAGGCTGCTGGTATTGCTTGATGATATCCTTGATGTTATGAGTTGGTTCAAGATTATGTTCAATGTTTGCAGCAGTGTGGCGCACTGGCCCCTGCCTTGGAGGTTGGAAACCTGGAAATTGAAAGGAAATTGTTGCTGAACTATACTTTACAAGGAACATTTTAAAAGCTTGCTAGTATAATGGCCAAAGCATTTAGAAACATTCATTATGACTTATTGAACTCTTGGGTCATGGTCATGGCTAGCCATAAAAGCCATAAGAGCTTCACTTAGGTTAGTTCCCTCTTAACATTTCACTGTTAAAATTCGTATGGCTTACTAGATCTATTTCTGGTGTTTACACAAGTAGTCTTTTAACACTGCATCCTGGGGTAAGCAGGAAAGACAGTCCTGTTTAAATAAGCAAACTCAACTGCTATCAATTTAAAATATTGCTTTTTTTACTCTCTGAATTACTAAGATGATGAGATCTGGGTGAATATATCATTGGTACCAGATGGTTGTTTCTTAAAGGGAAAAAAGGGATCTTGAAACTTACCACATATTCTGTCCTGTCTTCAGTTTTATGTTTGGTCCTTAAATATGGAATGAGCACCACACATTAAAACTGATTGATTTGAAGAAGAGATACTCTTTATCCATTATATACAAGGAGACTAATGAATAGGTAACTGTCTACTGTTCCACCAGAGATGCTATGCATAAAGGGAAATGTACCATTGTGTGCTACTTCACACAAAATTGTTGTAAACTGAAACCAGGTGAATGAAATTAACAGCAAGTACAAAGACCCATCTCAATGTGGTCTAAGATAAAATGGTCTAATCAATGCAACTACATCTGCAAGTGCTGTTTGTTCATCACAGAAACTAGCACTGACATGAAGAACAAGAACCATCCTACTGTAGATGCATCAACATGTTGATCAAATCCTCAGTACCCTTCTGTCTTAGAATTCCCAGTGAAACATTAACAGGTACACCATATATAATGTTCAACATATTTGATGGGTTTCTAAACACAACACTGTCAAAACTTTTGGCTGTTATTTTATAGAATGTCTTGTCTGAAATGTTAAGAATTCAAGTCAAGTGGCTACTTACCAGGTTTTGACACTGCTGGCTTTGGTAGAACTGAAACTGGAGATGCTGCTGGTTTTACTTGGTTTGCACCTCTGGGTGACTTGTGCTGAAAGACAAATACATACAATTTTTATTAAGGCAGGGACAATCCTGGAATAGGGCACCAGTTAATCACAGGGTGAGCACACTCACACACACACCACACACACACTAGTGCCAATTTAGCATCAACAATCCATCTAACCTGCATGTCTTTGTGATGTGGAAGGAAACTGGAGTACACTGACGAAACTCATGTAGACAGAGGGAGAATATGCTAACTCGATGCAGGGAGGACCCAGGACATGAACCCTGGTCTTCTTACTCTGAGGCAGCAAGCATACAACTGCACCACCCTATCCATTAATTTTTTAAAATAATTTAAACAGTTTTTAAATCTTTTATAAAATCTGTTCATGTTTTATGGCTGTAGGTCAAGTCATTCGTACTAATCATCCATCCATTGTCCAACCCGCTGAATCTGAACACAGGGTCATGCTGGAGCCAATCCCAGGGCATAAGGCAGGAACCAATCCTGGGCAGGGTGCCATCCCACCGCAGGACACACACAAACACGGGCCAATTTAGAATCGCCAATCCACCTAACCAGCATGTCTTTGGACTGTGGGAGGAAACCTGAGCGCCCGGAGGAAACCCACGCAGACAACATGCATACTCCATGCAGGGAGGACCCGGGAAGCGAACCCTGGTCCCCAGGTCTCCCAACTGCGAGGCAGCAGTGCTACCCACTGCGCCACCATGCCGCCCTTCGTACTAATCATGCATTTTATAAATATCTGTGTTTTTTTTCTTACTTACTGGAGAAGGTGTGATGGCTTTTGGGATCGGGGTTATGTTGGTGGCACTGTAAGGAAGGGTACTCTGGCTGGTGCCTTGATATCCAGTGGTCCTGGAGCTTGGGGGCACATTACCAGCAGAAGAAGTGGGTCCAGACATCTGCTGTTGAAGAGCCATTACTTGCATTGTCATCTGTTGAGCCTAGGAGAACAGGACAAGAAACATATGTGAATATTTGGTGAAGTTTAAAGTGAAGTATAAAGGCACCTTATCATGACAAAGCTGTTTGCTTGAATTCTGGAGATCAATTAGAAAAAAAAGAAAAACTCTCACCAGTAGAAATGCTTGCTGGTTGATGAATGCTTGATGCTGTGCCAACATGGACTGATCCATGCCTAAAGAGATCAAAGCAGAATAAATGGAATTAAAGAAAAATGTAAATAAATCATGTATTGTGGTGTTAATTTACAAATTATCAGAGGCAGACAGTAGGTGTTGACCAGGGCTTTCTGTTTTTGCTATGGTGAATGAGAATATCACTGAAGTGCCACAACTATGGGGTTTCAAAGGAAAATCTGTTTTAGAGAGATGGATATTTGAATGACATGGCAAAGATCATGAATGGATGTGACTCATGATAGTACACCCTATTCAAGGTATGATCTTTGGGAATGGGCATCCCAGAAGAGTACGAGTTCCCTTTAGGAAACTGCACCCACTTCCAGATAATGTTGTACTCACTGTAAATAGAATTAATACTTCCAAATAAGGAATTACTTGAAAAAGCACTTGAAATTTGAGTAACCAAATAAAACATTATCACCAGCAAATAACTGAGTTATACAGAAGAAAAATACTGCCTTTCCAATATTACCTGGTATCACTGGCATTGCTGGTACAGTAGTCATTCCTGGCCTCATCTCTCCACCTACTGGCATCACCTGAATTGCTGAAAAAACAATACAATAGACAACTTGTTTCTAAACAGTGCAGGAAAATGTAAACTCTATCAAATCTCACTTTCTTTATGACTTATTGGGACTTACTTTGCATACTGAAGTTAGATACTAGCTATATACTTCAAGTAGAGGTCCTCGAGGGAGACAGCATTAACAAAAAAAATAGATGTGCTCTAATGCTTTTTTTTCTTCTTGGCTAACGCCTTTACCCAGGAAAATGTATCAAGACTATAATAGCAACAATATCAGAACACAACAAACATCTTTAAACTAATTAGTTAATCTGAGACATGAATTGACCTAGTAGTCTATTGGTTACAGGCCAGTGCTTTAGCAACTACAGTGTATCAAATCATATGTTCTTTATAGTACCATTTTCAGATTCATTGTAAAGATTCTAATTTTGTTCTAGATTTACAAACCTAACATGTACCCCTGAATATCACTTGGAGAACTGGCAAGCTCTGTCAGAAAAGCAACCAAGAAACTGCTGGGGCAGAATACGGATTGTTCAATGGATAAATGAAACAAGAAACAGAAGCTTTTCTTAAAATTCTTGAATTCAAGTGAAAAAAAAACGGTTTCCTTTTCTATTGAACAACGTGCTTTATTACACAAAGCAAGCAACATAAAGTAAGCAGCCAGCTAGTTCTTTGCTTCAGGATGAGTCATAATGACCATCCAAAACCCAACCTCTCAACACCTTTGCTACTAATGCCAGCTTTTCAAGGTAAGAAGTAAAAGGAAACAAGTTGAGCAAGAAAACTAAACCCCAGGGTGGGTTTAACTGCAGACCTGTATTCTGTCCTGTGGAAATGGGAGTGCTGATACTGGGCTTCTGTCCATCATGCTGCTGGTCACCAGTTTGGCCTCCTCCCTTCATTCTGGTAGAGACAGTAGATGGCTTCTCTAGATCCTTCAGGAAGTACAATAGAGGGAAAAATTCTGTGTGGCTACGGATGTTAACTGAATCCCAGGTATCATGAATGAAACTGATCCTCTGGTTTTAAATACCCTATTTATTCTAAAAGCAGATGGCATGATTTAGTGTCACTTATACTATAGTTACACATGAAACAGCACAGCTTGATGGTTATTGCTTTACATTCACTCAGTACACCATGCTTTGCACCTATAAATAATATTACTTTTGCTGAAATTCTGCAATATTAATTTTAAGATTTTGTTATTAAAATTCACAAAAACACATTAAGGAAAAATACAGAGTGATCCCAGGTTGTAGACTTAATTATGCCTCATAATAACACTGAGTGAGTCATCCAATTACAGTTTTATTCATAGAAGTCATTATAAGCTGGCAGTTATTCTGACAAAAGGTTTACTTTAATCCATTCCATTAAAAGCTTCTTCAAAGAGTGGCCAAGAAAGTCAGATATTTTCAACAATAAACGCACACAGAGGATCTGTCATGATTTCATAGAATTTAAATCTTAAAATCAAATGTTTGGTGGGTAAAAGATTAAAGGAATAGTGGAACCAGATATGATAAAACAGGGAAGGAACCACATGGACAGGATTTTGATAGGTACTCCTGCAAAAAAATATAGATCATTCATACTTCCGCAATTAGAACATTCAATTATAGAGTGGAAAAGTGCATCTCAAGAATATATACTGTTTTAGATGGCCAGAATACTTCTGATCTTTCCTTATACATTTTCTTTGTTCTGTCTTATATTTTTGTTATCCTTTGTAACACAGCAGAGCAACTAAATTTTACATCAAGGGACAATTATGTTCACCTTCAACTTAACTTCATAAACCAGTGTGAGTAAAGAGTTGTTCCTTCTTCCTCTTTCTAAAACAGCAGTTAACTTAAATGCTATTTTTTGGTGTATTAAGGTCCCACAATTATGCTGAGAGGTTTATCAGAAAAGTATGACTGCAAAGTTTTTGACACTATTGAGCTGGTATAAGAAAATTTAAAAAACAATAAATCAGAAATGTCTGAGCAGCACTGGTCAGCCATGCGCATTAATCATACATTGTTAATTGTAAACTCTTTTCACAATCCCAATAAATTTACCACTGTGGTGCTCCTATTAATTTCAAGTGGAAACCATTAAGTCTGTAATAACTATATGGCTACGCTTCATCAAACGTCTAACAAGATCTGAGTCTTATGAACAATAATATATATTGTCAAGTCTGCTGCACAACATAAGATGTAGAGAACCAAACATAAAGTTATGTTTTATGGTTACATGTGACATTATTTCATAATCATAATAATAAACACAAATAACTAGTGCAAACAACATCTCCTTGGCCTGACATTATATATTAATACCCTGATGGAACCAATTTTGATTTCATATCAATACAGATTTTGAGCTGGGCATTAACATTTTCATTTATGAAACAAAACATCTTGCATTTCTCCTTATTTTTATGTTACTCAGGTTCTATAAACATCCAAGTCAGTAATGTCACTAAATATAACCTTCTTCTGTTGTCAACAACAAATTAATATATCAGTCACTCCATGTATATTTTAAAGGTCCATGTCCAACCTGCATCAGGCCATCCCATTTGAGACTTAAATGCATGAACTACCTCAGTCCATGTGCAGGACAAGAAAAAATAGTGGTTTAGTTTTCTGAAGGAAAAACATAATTCAGTTACTCTGAGAAATTTCACTGATTGTGTGCATTAATAAAAAACATCAGGTAAAAAAGTAAAAGTTTAAAAATAGATCATTATTATGCTTGCATCTACATCGGAGGTGAGGCTGTGGAGCAAGTGAGCAGCTTTAGGTTCCTCGGAGTCACCCTCACTGATGACCTGAAATGGTCAAGTCACACTGCGGCAGTAGTCAAGACAGCCCAACAACGCCTCTATTTCCTCAGAAGACTGAGTAAGACCCAGATGTCCCCCACAACCCTGTACAGATTCTACAGGTGTACTGTGGAATCCATCCTGACAGGATGCATCACATCCTGATACAGTAAATGCTCAGTTCAGGACTGCAGAGCTCTGCAGCGGGTGGTGAATACAGCACAGCAGATCACGGGCACACAGCTCCCTGCGATCCATGACATCCACACCACACGCTGTCTCAGGAAAGTGAACCATATCAGGCAGGACCCCAGCCACCCTGTACTGTCACTTTTCACCCAAACCCCCCATCCCATCTAGGAAGCAACTAAAGTCCATTTGGACATGCACCTCCAGGTTCAGGAACAGTTTCTACCCAACTGCAATCAGACTCATGAACAATCAGTAACCTTGTGTCACCTCCACTGCTACCTGCACATATACTTCTGCCACTGTCTCTATTTATTCCTAGGGTTCTGGTTTTATTTATTTACTTATTTATATTCATTTATTTATTGTGTGTTTTTTTGTCTATTTTCACTGTCTGCGGGGGCACATGCAAGCAAGCATTTCATTTTACATGGTACTTGTACTTGTACACATGACAATAAAGAATTGAATTGAATTGAATTGCCTAAGAACAGTATGCATTCTTGAGCTATTCGTTCATACTCTTTTTCATTAAAAACCCAAAGTGTCTATAGCTCTTCTTTATGTAAGTGGCTACATCACTTCATAACTTTTTTTATACTCATATTTTCCTAATATTGTTCCTTATTTGGCCTTATGGGAAATGATTCTAAATTTAAACCCATAACCCTGCAGAAAATGAGCAAGTCTACTTAGCTAAAAGAGTACTCCTTAAGTCTTAGAAACTGATCTCATCTGTCATCACATTGGGGTGGTTTTTAGGGTCTAAATATACAGGCTTACCACCAGGATAGCCATTGTTAATGCTCCGTATGCTACTTTTAGGAGGCATCAATTGAAGTAAAAAATAATCACTTTCATTGGAATGTATATCACACTCAGCTGTAATGAATGTGAATTACATTCAGCGGTATTCATCAGTTAAATCTAATGTTGTGCAATTGAGCAACTGTGAATTACATTAAATTGGTCTGAGAATGTTGAGATATATGAAATTGCTTAAATAATTGGTTTAAGGATACATTCAATGAGGCATAATGGCTTTTCTTCAAAGATTAAAAAGCAGAAATTTTACTAGTAAATGGAAATTCTGAAGACACTAACACAATACTGACAATTCGTAACTTAAACAGCCCTACAAAATCAACATGAAACTTAACTCAGCTGTTATTGCTGAGAGTATCCTTTGACATTAACTTTGACATTACTGCCCATTACTACAGCTCTTCTGTCTTTTCTAATTAAGAACAATAGCAGAATTAAACTTTTTAAACTATTTTCCTACTTTGCCTTATACAGAAAAAAGTTAATTCCTGCAATTGTTTTCAAGACAAATTAACTACTTCAATGCTAATGCAACTAATTTATAATGGTGAACCAAGAATCATTACCAAAAATACAGCCATATAACTTCATTTTTTACTTAGCTACTTTGGTTCCAACAAAGTTTTAGTATAATTTCAAAATCCTCCTCCTTACATACCATATAAAGTTATAAATGACCTTAATAATGCAGCAGTTGGTCTTGTAAAAGTTCCAAAGAAAATTAAAATATTGGAGGTCAAGGATTAGCTGCAGTACCTCTAAACTGTGAAATGGTCTACTTATTATATCAGTCTAATAAATTAAATCTAGGATGAAGACTGGTACTTTAGTAATGTTTTTAGTTTGTAAATAAAGCTTTGGCAATTATTTTTTCGTAATTAAATGAGTGGAAATCTTTTTAAGCTGTCACTCATCCTTTACAAAGACTGTGGCAAATACTACCAGCAATCACTGTCTCTTTCCAACTGTTTTACTTCCCTGTAGTAGTAGTATTAATATAATCACATATACAGAGTACAGGGAAATGTTTAACTTGCACATATGATGAACATAAAATGCATCATTACACCCAAAACAAAAGCATTAAGCAGGTAGGTAAATCCAAAGGGAACCATGACAGTGCAAATACTTAAATATTCATGAAAGTTTTGTGTCTGCAAAAGTAATGTATGCTGTAGTAAATAAATTCAATAACATGGACCCTTTGCAGATATGATTAATGTGGGAAAAGATTGTTTCTCATATTTATTTGCTAAACGTTCAATAGATTGTGCTCCAAAAATCATATTACTTAAGACCAAATACATTGCATCATTGGTCCTCCTATCCCATTAACCATCTCCAGTCTCCCCTTATCCATCAGCCTGCAAAAATCATATTTGGAAAATGTTCATGTCAAGTCAAGTTTATTGTCCGTGTACACAGTTTAATGGATGTAAAAATGTTTCTTCCTTTTAAGAAATCATACCAAAATTAGTTACTGGAGCATGCCAAACCCCAAATACTTTAATATTTGTTCTTTTTACAAAAATATAAACAGTAATTTAATACACTAAACTAAAAGCAGCCCCTACTCTTTAGAAACCCATTCAACATTAAAACCCTTCTTTCACCCCATACAGACATACCCCACACTGCCTGTGGCTACAATATTCCATACAAAACAACTACTCATATGATGGTATATGATAAATTATTACAGAAGTTCAAAATTAAACCATATTTTTTGTTTACATGTACACTGATTAGTAAGGAATTATAAATATATGGGTTTGTATGTGGCTATTTTACCTGGAAGCAATGATAGTATTAGGATTTGCTCCACCCCTTCTTCTGAAAGTAATAAAATAACCTTTATAAAATGAGATATAATACACTTCCTTTTCCCTCATTTTTTAGTTCTTTAAAAGCTATTCAAGCTGAGATTTATCTGAAAAGTAGATTATATTCAATATATTATTGAAAATACTGTAAAACATTCATGTTTTTAGCACATTTTAGGGTAATTTTAGAAATGAGCATTTTGAAAGGAGAAATATATTTACATTCATTCATTCATTTCAAAATACAGTGTTTTCAATGCATGGCCACATCTATTTTGGAAGTAAGGTAGAAGCAATAAACACAGTACCTAGGTGCCATCCAGGGGAACACAAATTAGTAAAAACACAATCAACCTACTATAAAAATGGTTTGGGGTCTTTTCAAATGGCATAGTAAGTATTTTATTGAGCTTATTTACAAAAAGGAAGAAACTCACATTCAAACAATATTGTAGTCCTCATAAGAAATGATTACTATTCACTTCAGCTTTACATAAAGCGCCCCAAAGAATTACAAAAACACCTGGATAAGTACTCTTGAGCTATTCAATATCAAATGTGCACTACACCTTTATTTAATTTTCCTTGGGAACAAGGGAAGCTAACTTCAACAATAATTACGGTAGTGTGTAACTTAATCACTTGGTATTTTGACAGATCCAGTTGCTTACTGAATACATCTGATACATGGTAATTCAAAAGGTCACTGGATTGAATAACTCCTTTCAGCTTATATTATTAAAGAAACACATTGTTTGGGTATTTTTATACTGGTAGCTAATCACATGGTTATTTAAATACTACAGTTTACATTTTTTTACATTTTTTGTAGGGTTTTTAACATCAAGTGTTCTTCTAGTTAGGGCACTGGTCTCTAACAAAAATAAGGTCCTTGACATATGAATAATTTGTCTTTGGTATATATTCAGGCCACTATTTGAGCTGGTGTTCCAGGGCAAACAGAAGAATTCTCCTGGAGTGTGGAGGATTGCTTTCAGATAAGGATGCTATTGCAGATCTGAAAAACACTTCAGACCCAAGAAATACACAAAGATTACAGGGATTGTTGAAAACTGCTTTATAGACAGCTAAGTGTAAAGTGAAAAAAACCAATGTTTTCTTTTATTTGCAGCATTTCATGTAGTTTTGCCAGGGTTATATTCCTGGCTTTTATTTCTGTTCATTCTATCTGTTTTCTAGCTGTTTTTTGTAATTTCTTTTGTAATATTTGTTACTACATAGATTTTACCATCCATTTTCTTAACCTGATTATCTAGGGCAGGGTTGCAGGGAAGCTGGAGTACATCTCAGCAAGCATTTAACAAGTCCTTGCTAAGTACATTCTTATTATATGGTATTGCTTTTTAATCACTAATTCCATGATTCTTTATCATTTTGTTATTTTCATCTTGACTTCTTTTCATGTTAGTTTACTGTCTTATATTTTTTGTCCTTTTTCTTATATTGAGCCCAAGGGTGCAATACCACTAATGTTGCAACTATGGGGACTTGACATGCCTCAGCTTATAGATCATGGTTTTTGTATGTTTGATCTCTGACTATTTTTTGTTAGAATTTTGTGTTTTTTTATTTTGCTTTTGTTTCTGGTTTAGATTTTGGGTTTTGTGAATATTAGTTTGCTTTCCTTTTTTATTTTTTGGAAATTTGGCATTTTAGGATCTTTTATAAATACATATCTCTAAAGAAATATTCATTATGTTTTCTGTTGACATGGGTTTGCAGTTCTTCTCTGCCTGTTTGAGGATTATAAGGCTTGGACTGTTCTGAGAATGTAAACCACAACCTGGTTTAGAGTTTCAGGGTTTGGTCTGCTTTATGTTTTCAGACATTTTTTTATAGTTTTGAGGCCTAGCTTTTAAAGATGAAGCCTTTTTTGAGCTTTGTGTGAACCATGTAATGACATATTTTGCTTCACAGGTATTAAAAGACATATTTGCCTATTCACAAGACAGCACACATTTTTTACGTTGTCCAGTGACAGTATATTGTGGAACATATTATCATGATATGGTTAGTGATTTCAATACCAGTTTTTAGCTTCTCAGAGCCACCTTGAAAAAGCTGATTCAGATAATAAATGGAAGCATGGATGACAGATCTGGCACAAAGGAGACTGATTTGCCTTTTGGTGGTAACCTAATCTGCTATGTTGACAGAATATTAAAATATAGGATATTAAGAACATTTATTTCCTTGCTTTAAGAAGATTCTTCAGATGAACAAGGGAACACATTATTATTACCATCCATCCATCCATCCATCCATCCATTCTCTTCCGCTTATCCGAGGTCGGGCTGCGGGGGCAGCAGCTTGAGCAGAGATGCCCAGACTTCCCTCTCCCCGGCCACTTCTTCTAGCTCTTCCGGGGGAATTCCAAGGCGTTCCCAGGCCAGCCGAGAGACATAGTCCCTCCAGCGTGTCCTGGGTCTTCCCCTGGGCCTCCTCCCGGTTAGACGTGCCCGGAACACCTCACCAGGGAGGCGTCCAGGAGGCATCCTGATCAGATAATTAAAATAGACACTAACTTATAACCAATAAAGCTAACAGCTTTATTTTTAAATTACTGGAAATTAAACTTCTGAAATGATTTGATAACAAATGTATTTTTCCTCTGAGCTGAATATTTCTGTTTTTAAGGAAATATATTTCTTTAGCATACTGTGCCTTTTGCTTACTTATGAGATCTTTTCTTTTGTATTCATATAAACTTCTCTCTCTCTCTCTCTCTCTCTCTCTCTCTCTCTCTCTCTTTCTCTCTCAACTGAATTTGAACAGTGTTAGTAATTGCGTCCTGTAGTGGATTACTGTCACACTGATTATGGCTTTGTGATTCTGCATAGAGTCTTGGGCTCTATGCAAACCTGCACTGATTAAAGCAGTTATAGAAACTGGATGAAAAGAAGTATGGACCACATCAAATTAATGCTGTTGACAGAGCACAATTAAATACTCTTTTCAGTGTTGTTCACCCTTAAGTGATGACATGGTGGCCAAAACACATCGCATCATTCCTGTGCTAGCTTTACTCACTTTCATCTGAGAAAAATTTTCACAATGATATAATGTACATGTTCCCCAGAAACTGTATACCATCATAATTAAATGATACAAATCACTTTTGCACACACACGCACACACACATATATATTAAATTTCTTACCCCATTTCCATAAGATAAGACAGGATCAAACAAGCTATCAAGATACCGGTCCAACCCCTTCTGAGTTCGAGGCTCACTGAAGGTATCGGAATCTACTGAAATAAAGAGACAAGTTAATAATGGAAGCTGAACTAATAAACCTCTTTATCAAACTTTCTTTCACATTGTTTTACTTGCCCAGCTTATGTAGCAAACTAGGATCCGCCATTATCACCCAAAACTTTATTCAATCTAAAATTTGCATGAATTGACTATACTGGAAAATCCATAATAAAATACAGTACAAAAGCAGTGCAAATAAGGCATAATAACCAATTTTAATCTGCAAGCTTACACTGTTCAGATCTCATTTTGTAAAATAACTTGCCAGAAATTTCATATATAAAATGATTAAAATATAACAGTAGACAAGCTGCACCCAGGGCCGGTGCCACCATTAAGGCAAATTAGGCACTCTCCTAGGGCACAAATCATAAGGGGTGGGGGAACCCAGCTGCATGGGTTAGCTACCAAACAGTCGGTTGGTGTAGGGTGCAAAATAACCTAGCACCGGCACTGGCTGCACCATGAACATTTTGTTAATATCCCTTTCTATCTTCTACACATAATCTGATCTTGATCATTACCATTGCTATCCATATTGTCATGTCTTTCATTTGTCAGTCAGTCAGTCAGTCATTGCCCAACCTGCTATATCCTAACAGAGGGTCATGGGGGTCCGCTGGAGCCAATCCCAGCCAGCACAGGGCGCAAGGCAGGAACAATCCCAGGCAGGGTGCCAGCCCACCGCAGGGCACACACACACACCCACACACCACACACATGATGGACAATTTAGGATCGCCAATGCAGCTAGCCTGCATGTCTTTGGACTGTGGGAGGAAACCAGAGCACCCAGAGTAAACCCAATCAGACACACATAGAACATACAAACTCTACGTAGAGAGGACCTGGAAAGCAAACCCAGGTCTCTTTACTGCGAGGCAGCAGCGCTACCACTGTGCCACTGTGCTGCCTCTTTCATTTGTGTAATCTTCAATCATTCTCTTGCCTCAAATCCAAAGTTCCTTGAATAACATTTTTATTAGGTCACAGACCTTATTTATGCACATAATACCCCGCATAAATCAATTTCTTTGTTGCAAGTTTTTCCAAGGGCTTCCTATCTATTCTAATTTTACTTATTTTTCTAGGAAAAAATAAAAAACTGCCCAAACCCTTTCATTATATATGATGTTTTCACCACTGTCTCTGAATCTTAACTACTATGTGGCTACTATCTAAATAAACTGTATTCCTGCACCCTCTGCTATTGTATGCTAAGGCTATATGGTTACTTTGGAGATAAAATAACACATAAGGTAACACATCACTAAGATACCATGACTGCACTTTTTTTTCTGGTACTGATGTAAAAACAATAAGGAATGTCAAACCTAACCATTTCAAACAATGTAAGAAATAGTGATGAAGCTCAGTCTTCTTTATTAAAAGTATGTTACACTAAGAACAAAGACATTCATGTCATAAAATGTTGCAAATCAAGCAATGTTTATTTTACATGTAACCTGTCAGAGAGAACTATGTCTCAGAATAGTACAGTATATAAAATGCAATCAGGTTAACATAGTTTGTTTTGTTGTTGTTTCTACTTAAACACATCCGTCCTTTTATTCAATGCCTTAAACTGTAGTACTCACCATGGCTGAAATATCCATCTGAGTCAGGGAGACTGGAAGGTGTAAAGACTGGGGACTTAATGGCTTGGGGGATGGAAGATTCTTCATCTGATTCAAAACCATTTCCAAAAACACTAAAATGCAATTATATAAAGCAGGTTTATCAGTGTTATGTTATACATCCAGATAAAATGTATAGATATGGTCACTGCCAGCAAATGCTAATGAAATTTAATCTTGATAAACAAAAGCATTTGCTTTGCTATTAATTTCCTCTGAAACTAGATTGTTTCAATAAATATTCTTAAAGAGAACAGAGCAAACTCCTCTTTAGCTGGAATGCCACTTATGACCAACACCTGTCATTACAGTGAGGAAAAGAATGTCAACCTTGCGCTTTGTGAGCGGGGAGGGGTTTGTTACTGTGTGGCTGCAAAAAAATATGTTTTTTATTTCATTGGTACAGAATTTGTAAATAGAGAATACAATGAGGGCTGATTGACGTCATTTATGTTAGGCAGGATGCCTAGAGGGGGCTGGGAGGTCTTGTGGCCTTTGAACCCCTGCAGATTTTATTTTTTTTTCTCCAGCCATCTGGAGTTTTTTTTTTGTTTGTTTTTTCTGTCCTCCCTGGCCATTGGACCTTACTTTTATTCTATGTTAATTAGTATTGCCTAATTTTATTTTCTTATATATTTTGTCTTTTTTCTCTTTCTTCATCCTGTAAATCACTTTGAGCAACATCATTTGTATGAAAATGTGCTATATAAATAAATGTTGTTGTTGTTGATTATAGAGTTTCATGAGCTTGGATGACCTGGGGACCCGGGTTCGCTTCCCAGGTCCTCCCTGCATGGAGTTTGCATGTTCTCCCCGTGTCTGCGTGGGTTTCCTCCGGGCGCTCCGGTTTCCTCCCACAGTCCAAAGACATGCAGGTTAGGTGGATTGGCGATTCTAAATTGGCCCTAGTGTGTGCTTGGTGTGTGGGTGTGTTTGTGTGTGTCCTGCGGTGGGTTGGCACCCTGCCCAGGATTGGTTCCTGCCTTGTGCCCTGTGTTGGCTGGGATTGGCTCCAGCAGACCCCCGTGACCCTGTGTTCGGATTCAGCGGGTTGGAAAATGGATGGATGGATGAGCTTGGATCCTGGAGTTAGGAAATCATTATGCTCTAAGGAACCTTAAATTTGAATGGTGCTGATTTCTGTAATTCAGAAAATCAGTTAAAGTTGGGCTGCGTTGTCTAATATGGGAATGAACAGGCTTATGTGGGTTACATTATATAATTAGGGAATCATTAGGCACAGGCAGAAGTGACTTCAGCTTATACAACATCTCAGTTAGGCTTGGCTTCTGTAATTTGGGACTGAGGATGCTCAGGTAAAGGAGAAATCTACAACAAGGGAAAGATTGGGCACATGTGTTGCATGGTTCTATAACTGAGGAACTATTAAGTTCAAGGGGATATGGTCACTGTAAGCATACCAGTAATCAGAATTGACCATGTTTAAACAGAGCTAGATTCTTTAATTGGGAAAATATTAGGCAGTGGTGGGGCTGTGTTCTTTAATTATGGAATCCCTGTGCTCAGGTAGGATTTGATCATATAACAAGGAATCACTGACTTCCTGTAAAGCTGAGTTTTGTAATTAGGGAAAGGTTATGTTCAGGTGTAGCTGAGCACTGAAACCACAGAATGTTTAGGTTCAGGTGGGAACAGGTTGTGTAATTATAGGTCTTATCAAGTTTAGATAGAGTTCTCAGATTTGTGAATCAATGAGCTTGGGTGGAAATGCATTAAAGTACTATTGGGGCTGACTATTTTATAGGTTGAAATTTTAGTTACATTGATAGATAAGCTGTATTTAATATACATTTGATAGTGCATTGGTTAACGTTATTTAGGTTAATGCTCTAAAACTGATAAATAGCTTAAATACAATGTTCCTTAATAAACAGCTTTAATAAAGAAATGACATTAATTGTGATATGAATACATGAAATAGACAAAATTATTTAATCTAATTGTTTTTTTAGTATCAGTAAAATCTCTACATATCATTCACCAGTCATTATAATCAGTCTAAGGCCCAAATACCATTTCATCCTGACAGAGACAAAAAGGGGAGTTGCCAGATTTACATAATGTAGCACTTACTGGTTAGAATTTAATGTGTTGTAAAACATTGTAGTGACTTGTGAGGATCGGTGCAGAATCAGGTAATCATTCTGAACAAGAGCTATCAGGATGTAGCAATTTTTGATCTGCTGCCTTTTGTTGCATCTTAGGAATTATTGTTTTATTTTGTTAGTATGAAATTGGGGGTGGTTTACATATACTTTGTTTTTTATGTGGCTAAAATATGATTGTCATGCAGGTACATCATGGATGCTGAGATAAGCACAACTACTAGTGACATCAAACAACTGGTTACAACAGATATCTAGATTACTGTAAAGAAATCCTGTATTGAAGATTAACCTTTTTCATCATCATTGCTTACTATCACAGGTTGAAATTCAGTTTGTCTTTGGACATGTTTTCTTTACACATTTGTATTCACCACACATAAGTTGTGAATGACCTTAGAATACTCAAGAATGAATAGATCTTCAATAAATCTATTTTTAAAAGCTAAAAATAAATAAATCAAAACAAAGAAACAAAGACAAAGTTTTGAGTAACCCAAAAACAAATCTGTTTGAAAAGACTCTCAAAACCATAATCTCACCATACAGTGAATCATTTGTTTTGTATAACTCACACATTTGCATTAGACCTGGATCGAGTATGACCCTCTGAAGAAATTAGGAAATAGGATTTTTGTTTAGGAAAGTCTGCCATTAGCTCAAGGTCAGAGATCAAATCCATTACGTAGTCATGCCCAGCTAGTTCAGTCCATTGGTTATTGTCATTCATGGAAACAGACCAGCCTTTCCAGCCCTCTGACACTGACCTGCAGTATAAAAAGAGACCTCTAGTTATTATCAGTACCCAACCCAAAACATAATAGTTTAAGAGATATAAAATCACTTTTTCTCATGGCATTTCTTTTATTTAGCATTTATCCTTTGGAAGAAACCTTTTTAAACTTCAAAACAATATATGAGCGTATTAAATTCTGATTAGACTGGAAATATTTAGATGTGTAAAAATTATATCTTCAGAAGCATAAGGCTATACCAAACAGCATAGCCAATGAGACACTGCAAAGGGACTAGTAAAGACCTACCTGTGTCGAAGAATATCTCTTGCAAGCTCCTCACCCATGCTCCAAGAATGAACTGGACTCAAGAAACTTTCACCTAAAAATGTAAACAAATTCAGTTTTCTTTCCCTATGTTTTCAGAGGTAAGAAAATTAGGATTTGTCTGTAGCTATTGTATTTTGCTTCTTTAGACGCTACTAATAACACTTTACTACAGTGTTTCTTAAATTATGGGTCAAGACTAGTGCATCGATTAATTAATTTTTTAACTACTTCATTCCTTAACTGGTCCCATGAGGTAAAGAACTAAGTTAAGTGACCTTTCATTCTATCTGTGTGGAGATTGCATGTTCTCCCCATGTGTGGATTTCCTTCCATAGTCCAAAGACATGCAGGTTAGGTAAATTGCCATTGCTAAAATGGATCTAGTATGTATGGGTGTGTGTGTGTTTGCCCTGCGATGGACTGGTGCCCTGTCCAGAGGTTGTTCCTGCAATGTACCTATTGCTTGCTGGTATGCGCTCCAACTGTCTTGCAACCCTGTTGTGAATAAATGGGTTTGGAAAATGAACAGGTGGGGGCACTGTTTTAACAATACACTTGTTTCCCATTTTCTGTTTTAGCAATATTCATGCGAGAAATATGCTTACAAAGAAAGAAAAACATTTACTTTTTTGATTAAATGGCCATTGTTATTTGGCTCTTTATAACTTCACTGTCATTATGATAAAAAATTCTCTTCTTAGATCCCAGTATGGTACAGATTTTCTAATTTGGAACCACATGTTAAAAAGTTTAAGAACCCTTGGCTTATCACATTCATGAAATGTAGAGAATGAGAAGTTGTGATTATGCTTTGGTGGTGATGGATGGTCTATGCACATGACAAGATAATCTGGCCTTCCCTGTCTATTGTGAAAGATCAGAGAGCAATGATGAAGATAGGGATGGAAAAGAGATGTTGGTCATACAAGTAACTGAACAAAAAATTTGTTGGCATATT
The DNA here is from genome assembly GCF_900747795.2 of Erpetoichthys calabaricus. Lineage (NCBI taxonomy): Eukaryota > Metazoa > Chordata > Cladistia > Polypteriformes > Polypteridae > Erpetoichthys > Erpetoichthys calabaricus. Next base: position 158,113,409 of record NC_041404.2, read on the forward strand.
TAATTATTTCAAGCCTGGGAATGAGTATTTGCCTTTCTTTGTTAACTTTATTCAGTCTAATAGGAGTACATGCACACAATACTGTTCTTAATGCAGTGAAAAAAAATTGTGTCATTTGTCTTTCTCTTTAGACACTCTTTTCAGTTTGCTCTTTCAGTTCCTTGTAACAGGTAGCAAGACATGAAAAAATGAGACAAAGACAAGATGTAAAAAAAAGATTAGTCCATGTTCAAAGACGTTAAACCTCTGTTGCCTAAAATCACATCTAAAAATAGCAGAAATTGTAACTGTGTAGTTTCAAATTCTTGTCCAAATGCAACCTAAATATTTTAAAACTATTCTTCCAAAAATACTTCAGCATATGATAACACATCCATTTACACTGAAAAACTAGACAGACTGAGGAAGGGTAATATATATTTCATGTCATTATATCTGCTTTGTGTAGCATGATCAGATGAGGAAAGTCTGTCTCTTTATCATTCATAGCCTGTCAGATCTACTCACCATCAAAGCAGTGGACCTGTAGCACCATGCTGGCTTTCTTTCTAATAGCCATCCACTCTAGCAGGCACAGTGGGTATGTTCTTGCTGTCTCTGGGCCATACTGGGACTTCTGCATTGCCTGGATTAGCTTGTGTTGGCACACTGATTTATACCCATTATAGCCATGGTCTGAGACGAACCTATGTAAATATCAGTTTTCAGTCAAAAAACTACATATAATAACATTCCCAAACCTGTTTAATCCAATTCAGGCTGTTGGAGAGCATGAGGCCATCCTTGCAGCATCTGACACAAATCAAAAAACAATGTCAGTCCTTTATTGTGTCCACTTATACGCACATACTCACTTACAAAAGACCAGTTAGTAATGACAAATAAACCTACCCACATGTCTTTACAGATGTGGAAGGAAAACTAAAGTATCCAGAAGAAAACCCACAACATAAACAAGGACCAGGCATCTAATTCAGGATGCTAGATACATGAGGCTTGCTACTATACTAAAAATTAAGGAAGTCTGAGCTCAGAAACTGGAAATACACAATATAAAAATGAATAGAACTGAAAATAAACAAATTTGAAGAAAACAAAACAAAAATAGTAGCGCAATGACTGTGAAGTAACTCATGGAAATCTAAAAAAAAAAAAGAAACAAAAATAAAATGTAAGGATTCTGCTTTTGCTTGAATGTAAACCTGAAAGCACACAATGAAAAATTAAATATATCCAACCATCCATCCATTATCTAACCCGCTATATCCTAACTACAGGGTCACGGGGGTCTGCTGGAGCTAATCCCAGCCAATACAGAGCACAAGGCAGGAAACAAACCCTGGGAAGGGCGCCAGCCCACCACAGGGCACACACACACACACACACATCAAGCACACACTAGGGAAAATTTAGAATTGCCAATGCACCTAACCTGCATGTCTTTGGACTGTGTGAGGAAACCGGAGTACCTGGAGGAAACCCACTCAGACACGGGGAGAACATGCAAACTCCACACGGGGAGGACCCAGGAAGCAAACCCAGGTCCCCTAAGTGCGAGGCAGCAGCACTACCCACTGCGCCACCATGCCGCCCCAAATTAAATAAAATAAAATAAAAATAATAAAATTAAAGCACATCCATGTGGAATAATAGTAAACATTTTAAAAGAATAATGTTACCGTAAAAAAGGAGTTAAATAAATAAAACAATTGCCATGTGACATGATAGTGCAACTGTACAAGACTCAGACCCTTGGTGGTAATCCATCAGATTGATCAACATTTGCTTGCACTGTTTTATTTTAAATATAGTGAGCCTGAGTCCTGGCCTTATTTTCTTCCCTGGGATATAATCATTATGTGTTATGTTATGTTACTTTGTTACTATTAATGAATCAATGAATCAAGGTCAAGTGGTTATGAATTTTTTAAATAGTAAATGCCAAGAATAAAGAAAGGTTACCTTGCCACTTCTGAAAGACCCAGTTTATGGACCACTGTGTCTAAAAGTTTTGTATTTGTCACACTCTCTTAATTTATGGACAGGATTAACAGAAGACAAATAGGCATTCATGAAGAAAAATGAGTACTGTGAACATTATTAATGAGCAAGAACCCAATGAACTGCAAAACATTAAAAAGGACAAATATATATTCTTACTTTAGCAGGTATTTGTCCAACTTAGTTGATGGTGCAAATGAGCTCAGACATGCAGCCAGCAGCAGCCACCCCCTTTCTGCATTATTTTCATTTGGGTTCCTCCACACTTGGTTAGAAATTTGGGAAAGTATCTCATCCCTCAGGCTGGCAGCAAAGAGTCCCTTCTGGATAATATAATTCCCAAACAAGTTCTCCTGTGCTCCATTGAGATGGGGATCTCCCATGAACCGCATGACCTTGAGCAAAAACATTTTATTTATTAAGATTTCAGAGAATTTCATAGTGGAAAAATTATAGGAAGACTCAAACACAGAGCAGACAATCCAGCAAAACAACCTACACACACTGACATTTAACAGAGGCTCCTATTTATCTATCTCAGCATCAAAACTAACACTATGTCCTCCAAATCATATTTTTTATCCTGTCAGAAAACCTTTTGACACAACATTCTTAACTGTAAGATGACTTACCTGCAGAGAACCATGATTCAAGTGATGTAGGTCTGAAGTTCCCTCTTAAGGACTAAGCACTACAGCCAACATTTTATCTTGTTAAATCAAACTTCATATGCATTTTTCTCTCAGGTCAACTTGTGTTGTTCTTCTGGGGCTCTCTGTTGCTTCAAGTGTAGACTACATCCATCAGATAGCCATGATAACCTATCACATCTGTAATGTTTTACTGGTGGAGGACACATTACAGTATATGTATAAAGAATTAATAAAAAGAGTTTGTCCTTTCACTGGTATTTTCCACAGACCTCCATCAATAGCCTTCAGAACCAACAAACAACCACTAGTGTCACTTCAGGCAAAGTTTTTACTCACTAGTGGCCTCCTAAGACTAATAAGTCTTAGGCCTTTTGTTTCGATCTAATCCCACTAAGGCCCTTGATATCCTTTTTTGTGTTAATTGCTCTGTCAAAATTAATGGAACTGTCATAAGCTCTGCACAAAAATTTCTGATGTGTATTTAAGTATAACGTTTCTTGCTATCTGCTACTCCTCACAAAACCACAACATTTGAATATCACTTCCAGTTACCATCTGCACTTGCTTATCATGGAAAATAACACACAAGGAATACTGGGAATACAAATGATGATCAAGCCTTTAAAATGAAAAAAGAAAAAAAAGCTTTCATGGATCTTTAAGTTAAAAGTTACAGGACCTCCTTTATGACCTTATAGTCAACAAGTCATACATGTTCTTCAAGAGTATGTACCATATTTTATGTCATATGCAGTATGGTACTGAGCAAGTACTGTGGTACTTATTACTTCAGGTACAATTTTAAAATCCATACAATGTGCGACTTTAGATTGAATTGCATGTGTTTGTACTAAGGCTGACAAATTAGCCAAAAAATATGTTCTGAATATTCCAATAAAAATAAATAAATATTGTAATATATTTGAACTGAAGTAAACAATTCTGGGTGTATGTGTATAGGTATGGTTTATAGTTTATTATTATAGCAACTGCAGCAGAGGTGGCAACAACAAGCACAAACGACAGACCATCTAAGCAGGAAAAAAATCAGAGTGAAACCATTATGTAAATATAAAAAATCACCAAAATCCTGAACAGGTGCACCCAATAAAAGACTATCTGCACAAGAATCTTGTCTTCAGTCCAGTAGTGATACTAAGTGATCAAGTCCTTCTTAGGATAGCAAGCTATAAAATGAACTATGAAAAGGAGCTTAAATCCTTTGAAGTTACAGTATACGCTCTTACCTATATTATTATTAATAATTTAACTTTTCTTCATTCATGGTAAGTCTCCATACTCTGAAGTGCTTTGATTTGTGCACTGGTGAGTGAATGCTGAAGCTTTTAAGCAAAAGTGTCACTTGAAAACACAGTCCATCACAAAAATGAGACTTAATGTATGTACAAAGTGACACTCATATAAAGAAAGTAGAACCAGACACACATAGCACTGCCTGTACAGTACATATGTAGCCACCCATGACAGCTGAAACATGCTAAACACAGTTATTATTATTTTGCCCAGACTAAGAGGCTTTTTGTTCCGTGAGGCCAGAAGTTGTGAAAGGGAACACTGTTGATCTCTCTTTAATATAAATTAAGGCATTGCAAATCTGTTCCTCATGTCATAAATAAAATAACTGAATGTGCTAAATGTTGTTTTGCAATGATCTTTAAATATCCTCATTATATTTTTATTTAGAAGACATTTTTATTTGCAACTACTTAAAAATTCTGTACAATGAGTTTGGATGTTTACCAGAAAACTGCTAAGTTAGCAAACCATAAAGAGAAAATGTTTAAAGCAAATCACAAGAGTTTTACAATCTGGTTAATTTAAAAAACAAAATATAAAATATACTTGGTGCAAAGTAGACGTAGTGTGTGGCATGACTTAATAAGTTTGTAGCATGGTATGCTAGTTAAGTACTGTGAACAGGAGGCAGCCATCAAGGAATAACAGATGGTATTATACTACGTAGATTCTTTTTTTTCTCTTTTACAGATGCTGCAAAAATGTAATAAAGGTGGCCTGAATATTTTTATTTACACCTCATTATTACCGAGGCTGCAACCATGTAAGACAAAGTCTAATTGTGTGACATTGTATTTTGGCTGAGGTAGCTAAATGTACACTTCTGGTACCGAAAAGGCACCTTAAAGTAGGAATTTAAAGTGTTATAATAATAATAATAGGAAAATCAGAATTTTGAGTTATTTTCTAACTTACCATAAAACAATAGTTAAGAATCGTAGGTTTTAGAGTAAATCAGATGCAGAACAATACTGTTAGTGTACTTCTTTGAGTACACCTATACAGTAGATAAAAAACAGAGCTCAAATGCAGAAAAAAACTAGGGGTGTAACTTGACATTTTAATTCAAATAACAACGTAACCATTCAAAATTATGAAAAGGAAGTGCTATGCAAAAAGATATCTTCAAAACACTAGAGCATTGCATAGTGTGTTCAGGGTAACAATGCCAAAATCAGTATGAGATAAAACAAACAACCATTGTTATACAATTGAATGCCTGCTTTTGCTTTTGAATAAGACTTTTTTCAAATAAATTTGATTTATATTAGAATGATGACATTTGTACACATTGGTTTCTGAAACTAATAAGTAAAATAAAAATTACTACCTACCATTACAAAGATATTCAAAGCTTCTTGCTTAAGTTCATCTTCCACTAAGGTCAAAGGTGACTCCAGGGGGATAGTAAGCATACCAAAATAAGGTTCCTGTACAGACCAAAAAGAATTTAAAAATTCATAGGCAAAAATAAGGATATACTTTTTATCTTTCTGTGAAAAAGCCAGTGGAACACTGACTGATTATAGTCTAATAAACTAATAGTCTAGTATAATATAATATAATATAATATAATATAATATAATATAATATAATATAATATAATATAATATAATATAATATAATATAATACTGAGCAACTCCAGGAGACAAAGTCCAAATTTCCATCTAAGCACTATCTGTATGAGATCTGCATGCTCTTTATATGCCCGTGTTGTTCTTTTTCTCCAAGCACTCATGTTTTGTTCAGGCTTAAAGCAGGGAGGATATGAAAAGGCATACAAAATCCCTAGTGGGATAAAACAACTTTTTCTTTATCACGTGTGTAAAATTCCCCAGGCTTGTAAGAAAAAATCTGTCATCATCATCATCATCATTCTCTTCATCATCATTATCATCAAATCATCATCATCATCATCATCATCTTCATAAGTTTAACTACCATTTTCCAGGTTTACCCAGGTTAGCCAGTTATCCTCCGAAACTATTTCCTTCACTGTCTATGATCCTAAGCATCCTTTGGGGTAAAAAAACATTTTTCTCATGTTAACTGACACCACCTCCAACCACATTTTCTTTGGCCACTCTCTTGATTTCATCCCCTACACCACCATCATGGTGCATCTCTTCATCCTCTGCCCTTAGTTCAATATGTTCAAACCATGTTAGTCTGTTTCTCCTCATCACAAAAATTCCTGCCTCTATACAAAGTCTTTTGTAATCTTTCATCTCCTTTTGTGGCATTCTGCCCATTCTCTTAATAATTTCTATCTGTATAATTTTCAGCTTTGCTTCATATTCTTCCGTCATTGTCCATGTCTCACTCTTGTAGAGCATACTATACCTCACGCAGCTATTAGAAATCAGAATGGAGAACTACTGGAAGTTCTTCCCTATACTTCTCTTCCTCAGAGCTTTCCTATTTTCTTCAAAACAACTCCATACCATAATTTAAACTTACTCCATCGGCATCCTGTACCCACCTAACACACTTTCTACAAAGATAATTCACACTTGCTACCTGCAGACTCCTGCACTCCTCTAATTAACACCTCTATCACTATCATGAAAAGCAACGCAATTTAAACAGATCATGAGTGCAGCCCTATACTCACCTTAAAGTTTTCACTATTCCTGCTATCACCACCATTCATTCTTCCTCATATGTTGACAGTACCATAGACACTGCATTCATTCACAGTTAACATTTTCGATTTCCACCTCACCTCCTCTTGTGGCACCCTATCTAATGATGCCTTTACCAGATCTACAAATGCATAGTGCCGTTTCTTTTCCTTTGCTTGATGCTTTTCACGCATTTTTCTAGCAACAAAGATGCATCTGTTGTTTCCTTTCCAAGAATGAAACTACAATACATTTTGCTTTTAGTCGATCCTTGATTCGCTTTTCCAGCAATCTTTCAATAAGTTTTGTTACGTGTTACAAAACCTTGATTGCACAATACAAAAAAAATCTCTCACTTTTTTAATTTATGAACATAAGATATTTCTTTAGACCTTTATTAAAAGAAGTGAAAGGTGTGCCTGCTTTATGATCTCAGCTAAGTTTAAAGCAGATTGGTTAAATGTTAATATCTTTCCTGGAATGATACCTTTGATGTAGTTCTAGGAGTATCAGAAACCAGACTGAATCAATTCAACCTCACCACTGTACACATCAAACAGAAACAGATGCAGAAGAAGCTTATTGAGTTGATCTGCCATGCAAGACTGAGAAACAATACATAAAGCCTCAGTTGCTGAAATCTTATAGAACGGTTTTGCCAGGGTTGTTTATTGCCAAGAAACAGTGAAGGTCACAGGCAAATAATAGTAACAGGGATTAGAGGAAAACACAAATGACCTGAAAATGTGATCGTATGAATCTAGAGATGAGGAAGTTGTTGATATCAAGTGGCAGTGTGAGCTGTGCTTCAAGCTGCACTTTAGGAGACTGTACCAGGGCCAGACAATCTGAATGAACTTCTTTAACAGCTGCAGAAAAAGAGCACAGCAGATATCCATTACAGAATAGCTAACACACAGTACTTGCTACCAGGCCAATATATAAGGAAGAATACCTACCTCCTGCTTCTTGTAGTAAACCTCCAAGTTCAGCTGGAATGGCTAGATGGGTAACATTGACAACTTCTCTCTTCGTAAGTTCCTAATCCAGAAGAAAAACAAAACAAAAAAAATATATAAAGACTTTGGATGTACATAAAATGAAAGTGACAAAAGACAACAGGGATTGGGGGGCTTATAACCTAATTTATTATTTCAAACAACTGAGTAGAACTGGTACCAGAACTGTCATTGCCATGGAATGGTATCAAAGAACATGCCACAGAGAGTCAGTCCTATGGACGATGAACATTTATGGATTCCAGAATTGTTACATTTTCTGCAGCCTATACCAGAAGAATTAGGCACAAAGTTGGAATCCGCTTTGGATGGTGTGCAATTTATCCAGACCAGTCCAGTCTAATTAAATTTAATGAAAACATGTTAAATATTTAGCAATGACTATCACTCTACAGAAGTTAAATGTTGAAAGAAACTTTATCTTCTAAGACTATCCCGTATATAAGCAACACCTTATTCTTTAAGTAAAATGTTCACAAACTATGCCTTCCCCAACAACACAGATAAAGAGTTGGACATTGAAAAGTATCATCTCTAGACAGAGGAGCAGCTTCAGCGACAATCTGCTGTCACTGTCCTGCTCCACTGACGGACTGAGGAGATCGTTCCTCCCCCACACTATGCAACTCTTTAATTCCACTGGGTTGGGTAAACTGTAACATTATACAATGTTATTGACTGTTATACCTGCCTCGCACTCTCCACCTTGCACTTTTTAAATTGCACTGTGTTTTTATCACTCTTTAATTAATACTGTTTTTATCAGTATGCTGCTGCTGTGAATTTCCCCTTGGGGATTAAGTATCTATCTATCTATCTATCTATCTATCTATCTATCTATCTATCTATCTATCTATCTATCTATCTATCTATCTATCTATCTATCTATCTATCTATCTATCTATCTATCTATCTATCTATCTATCTATCTATCATCATCTGTAAATACATGCTCTCTTCTATTGAATTGAATTGAATTCCTTTATTGTCATTGTAAGGTACAATGAGATTCAATATGCAAATCCTCCATAAATGAATTTTCCTATTAAATGATAAAAATAATAATAATAATAACAACATAAAAAAACAATGAAAAATATACAACATAAAAGCTATAATTCGATACCACATACAGATACAATGGGTTAAAATACTCTCAGTGGTGCACTAAGAGTAACAATGCTAAAGTAGCTATGGTATTTGGAATACTTTGGCCATTCTGTGCACCATTATATTGTTACAGAATGATTACAATCAAATGCCTTAAATTTGCAAACAATATGCAATTAATTTTGATATATTTAATAAAGCCTGCAGCATGGATGTGATACACACAATTTTTCTGCATATGCACTATTTACAGTGGGGCAAAAAAGTATTTAGTCAGCCACCAATTGTGCAAGTTCTCCCACTTAAAAAGATGAGAGAGGCCTGTAATTTTCATCATAGGTATACCTCAACTATGAGAGACAAAATGAGAAAAAAAAAATCTAGAAAATCACATTGTCTGATTTTTGAAGAATTTATTTGCAAATTATGGTGGAAAATAAGTTTTTGGTCAATAACAAAAGTTCATCTCAATACTTTGTTATATACCCTTTGTTGGCAATGACAGAGGTGAAATGTTTTCTGTAAGTCTTCAGTGATGTGATCAGTAAGTGATGTTTTGGGGCTGTCGCTGGGCAACACAGACTTTCACCTCTCTCCAAAGATTTTCTATGGGGTTGAGATCTGGAGACTGGCTAGGCCACTCCAGGACCTTGAAATGCTTCTTACGAAGCCACTCCTTCGTTACCCGGGCGGTGTGTTTGGGATCATTGTCATGCTGAAAGACCCAGCCATGTTTCATCTTCAATGCCCTTGCTGATGGAAGGAGGTTTTCACTCAAAATCTGACGATACATGGCCCCATTCATTCTTTCCTTTACACGGATCAGTCGTCCTGGTCCCTTTGCAGAAAAACAGGCCCAAAGCATGATGTTTCCACCCCCATGCTTTACAGTAGGTATGGTGTTCTTTGGATGCAACTCAGCATTCTTTCTCCTCCAAACACGACGTGTAGAGTTTTTACCAAAAAGTTCTATTTTGGTTTCATCTGACCATATGACATTCTCCCAATCCTCTTCTGGATCATCCAAATGCTCTCTAGCAAACTTCAGACGGGCCTGCACATGTACTGGCTTAAGCAGGGGGACACGTCTGGCACTGCAGGATTTGAGTCCCTGGCGGCATAGTGTGTTACTGATGGTAGCCTTTGTTACTTTGGTCCCAGCTCTCTGCAGGTCATTCACTAGGTCCCCCCGTGTGGTTCTGGGATTTTTGCTCACCGTTCTTGTGATCATTTTGACCCCACGGGGTGAGATCTTGCATGGAGCTCCAGATCGAGGGAGATTATCAGTGGTCTTGTATGTCTTCCATTTTCTAATAATTGCTCCCACAGTTGATTTCTTCACACCAAGCTGCTTACCTATTGCAGATTCAGTCTTCCCAGCCTGGTGCAGGTCTACAATTTTGTTTCTGGTGTCCTTTGACAGGGTGGCGCAGTGGGTAGTGCTGCTGCTTCGCAGTTGGGAGACCTGGGGACCTGGGTTTGCTTCCCGGGTCCTGTCTACGTGGGTTTCCTCCCACAGTCCAAAGACATGCTGGTTAGGTGGACTGGCGATTCTAAATTGGCCCTAGTGCGTGCTTGGTGTGTGGGTGTGTTTGTCTGTGTCCTGCGGTGGGTTGGCACCCTGCCTGGGATTGGTTCCTGCCTTGTGCCCTGTGTTGGCTGGGATTGGCTCCAGCAGACCCCCATGACCCTGTGTTCGGATTCAGCGGGTTGGACAATGGATGGATTGATGTCCTTTGACAGCTCTTTGGTCTTGGCCATAGTGGAGTTTGGAGTGTGACTGTTTGAGGTTGTGGACTGGTGTCTTTTATATTAATAACGAGTTCAAACAGGTGCCATTAATACAGGTAACGCGTGGAGGACAGAGGAGCCTCTTACAGAAGAACTTACAGGTCTGTGAGAGCCAGAAATCTTGCTTGTTTGTAGGTGACCAAATACTTATTTTCCACCATAATTTGCAAATAAATTCTTTAAAATCAGACAATGTGATTTTCTGGATTTTTTTTTCTCATTTTGTCTCTCATAGTTGAGGTATACCTGTGATGAAAATTACAGGCCTCTCTCATCTTTTTAAGTGGGAGAATTTGCACAATTGGTGGCTGACTAAATACTTTTTTGCACCACTGTATACATGAGGCTCCTAGTCCGTTAACAGCTACACAAGCCTTGAAAGTAAAATGACACAAAATGTCATTAAGAAAAGTTTCACCTGTTTGTACTCATAGTTAACGCTAAACATGTGAGAAGAAAGAGTATTGCAACTTCAGAAATGAGTGATGTGGGAGAGTCACACAACCAGAGAAGAGACAGAGACGGAGACCAGAGACAGAGAAGAAAGCCAACATAGGTAGGTCCAATAAGGTAGTTAGTGTTTTGCATCTGTTATTTTTCGTTATTACTTGAAATTCTCTCTTGTGTGTAATATTATTTAAATATAAATGCATTCTCAAAACATTTGAATTTCCTGGCCATTGGACCATGATGCACGCTAAATTTACTGGCATATAGTCACTTGGATCAGTCCAATAGTTTTTTCCATATCATGAGACAAGATTTAAAAGGTTGCAGTCTGTAAGGAATTTCCCTAGTATGCTGTGTTTTTTAAAAATATCAATTAAGAGTTTATATGTACTCAATAACCTTCTTAAACATTCTAGGAAAATGATTTCTGGTCCTGGAAATGTATTTCATTTCAGTCTTTTTAATCTAATCAGAACTTCTCTCCCTGTGATTTCTATATATCCCATGTATGTTATACTCCATACATCATAATTAGTAAAACATCAACCACTCTAAATAGAAATAAAAATACGAAAACAAAAAATTCACATGTGCTATAAATATATGATTAAAAAGTCTTCCACAGGAAATACCAAAAGAATATCGTAAACCTAAATAAAAAACACATTTAAAAATACTTTTATGCTGTGTATATGTATACATAAGTTAATTGCTTAAATTATAATAATAACTACATTTTTATATCGCTTTTCTTTACATAGACAGTGAAGAATCTCATCAACCACCACAAATGTGTAGCATCCACCAGAATGATGGAATGACAGCCATTCTTATGCAGTGGGGGTTAACCACGCATTAGCTAGTAGGTGGTGAAGGGGTGAGAGAGATAATTAGCTATTAAGCAACTGAGGATGATTAGGCGGTCAGTCAGGCTGTGGTGGGCATTGGGACATACCCTACTTTTTTTGAAAGATGCCCAGAGTTATTTTTTGACCACAGAGAGTCAGGACCTTGGTTTTACATCTCACTTGAAGGGCAGCACTGATTTTTAACAAATACTGTCCCAGTCACTGCACTGATGCATTGGGATCCACACACAGATCATAGGGTAAGCACCCACTGATGCCTCACCAACATCTCTTCCAGCAGCAACCCAAGCTTTTCCTAAATGGTCATCCATCCAAGTACTGGCCAGACCCAAACATGCTTAGCTTCAGGTGGATTACCTGTTATGAAATACAGGTGGTATGGCTGCTGACAAATGTAGCATACAGTGAGAAATACCCAAATATTCAAGGGCTAAAGTATCTTACCACATAAGACCAAGGGAAGCAATAATTTCAAATTCTTTCTCTGTACAGATATACAGTGAACATATTTTTTTAATGAACTGGTACTAAGTTCTAAAACATGCTCTACACTTTCTGAATTCCACAGAAATATCACTTATAAATATATGTCCACATGAAATTTACAGGAAGAAAATGCTATGCTATTTTTAATTATCTATTATCTTTGGAAGGATTTTGTTTTACATCAATATCAATCCAGCAGAACACGAAGTCAAATGGTGTGAAGAGCAATGTTCACACATAACTCAGGCAGACTGACACACTGTACAGGCAAGTACATACATGCACATGCATACAGAAATACTGACACACATGCATGCACACACTGTTTTGGGTTTTAGGTATGGAATGATTTCCAGCCCTGACCTGCTGCTTACCATCTCAATTTGCTTCTGTTGTTCTTCTGCTCTCCGACGAATTTCTTCCTTCATCTAGAATAGAAAACAATCTTTATTTATTTGGTATAAAAAATAATGTGGAAATGAGAATGTTCATTTGTATTGCTAATTTTTGTAGGTTTTCAAGTGCCAGACAGATGTTGAACTCCAATTCAGTAAAGATGTACTCTTATACAGATATACTGTAATGAACTATTATTGGATAATTGAACACTGCTAGCTGCTGAGGGCTACCCTGAGGTCAAGTGGATAAGGGACTAGTGGAAACCCTCACAGCTTTAGTTTACATTTTACATTTGTCACAATATTATCATCTGTTGAAATGAACAAAGTTTGCATCAGATATGGGTAAGATAAATGCCCTCTCATTTCCAAAAGCAGAAGAAAGACAGATCAAATGAATGAGCATCCTGTTTCATTCATTATATTTAAATTCAAATATCTGTAAAAGTTAACAGAAACACTTTAGCCTATTAATAATGCCTGAAATAACATGAGAAGTAGACCTGATGCCCCTTTCAAATAATGCCTCTTTGGAGCTATGTTTGCGAATGCAAGGGAATGTTTAAAAGTCCTTGATTCTTTTGCTTTACATTTCATAATTTTCACCTTACACATTGCATGTGGATTGGTTTTTCATTTTTTGCTGCAATCAAAAGGTTTAAGAAAAAAAAATCACCTTGATGTATCTCTTGCGATTGACATACATGTGGATCAAGGAGCGGAATTTGATGAGACTTTCCCTCATTTTCACAAAATGCTTTCTAAAAGTAATAAAAAGAAAATGATGTCACTGAGTTCATCTTCAGAAAAAGGCATACAGATCTGCCATTTCTAATCTCAACGTAACAATCACAAATTCAGTTAATCCAATTCAAGGCTATACAGGGTAGGGTGGAGAACTGTACCCTAACTGACTGTAGAAAAACAACATAGACACATGGAGAATTTGCAGGCTCCATACTGACAAAAGACTGGGCACTGGATTCAGTCACAGAATGGCGAATCTGTGAGGCAGAAGCACTAAACCCTGTGCTACAATGCTGCCTTTGTAAACTCATTTTTACACATAACTTATAACCCCTAAATTTATTTCAAAATGTAATGCAACTTGCCTGATTTTCTTTATTTCTATTTGAGGTAATTTTTAAGATCCAATAGAAAATGTATTTATGTTATACTGTATAAATACCTTACTGTCATACGCTAATAAAATATAAAGACTAAGAAATCATGACTACAGCCTCTAGATGTGCAAAATGCTGACATAAGTATGTGTATCTATATACTGTATTAGGCCTAAGAACAGCACTTTAATTATAACAATATACAGTATGAATGTAACATCCTTTTGTTTTTTGTTTATATAACCTTATTTTTCATGATTTTTTTAACAGCTTTTTTTTAAACTTTGTAAAACTGTATTAAGCATATATGGAAATGAATGGATTGTTTTGCCATTATTTGAAAGAAGAAAACTTAACAAGGGCTCACATGGATGTATGCATGGTCTCACGAATGTTTGACTCTGCTTAAGGCCAACATGTTTCTTATGATTGATGAAATCTCAGTGCATGTTTCTGATGTATGATTTCTTGATCCCTTATTTTTCGCTAATATTAGTTGCTAATCTATATTTATTAGTTTTGTTCTTTGATGACTTTCTTACTTGTTCAACCTAAAAGATGGCACAAAAATTAATAGTGATGCATTGATTATTTTACTCACTGTTCCTATGAACAGAGGCTTACATGTAGTATAGCCAAATTGCTGAGGAGCAGGGATTACAAGGAGTGACCCTTAAATGAGTCATTATATGTCTGTTCAAATTGCATTGGATACATTATTTTGGGATGACAGCCACAGCGAAATCTGGTATTTAACATTTTAAAACTAATAATATTATATTGGGCAAAATTTCTAAAGGAGTAACATGTTTCATACCTGGTCAGATATCCCCTAGAATGAGCCTGAAGCTTGACAATCTTCCTGCGCAAAGAGGTGTACCGTCGGCGAACAAACCACATACGGGTGTATCGCTGCAGAGTAAGAGCAGCCATATGGAGTATTCGATCCCGCTTACTTTCAAGGAGCTGATAGAGATCCTCCTTCATGAATAGCTTTCAGATAAGAGAGTACAAAATTAATTTCTCTGTGTCAGGTTACTTCATTATAGAGTCAAACAAGATAGATTCACTGTTATTTCACCCATCCTTCCTTTGGAGCACATTCTGGCAGAAGCAGGTGCAAGGTGGGACAAAAGCCTGGATGAGATGTCAGTATAGCACAAGGCAAAAATGAACAAACCCATAATCATTTACAATGGAATAGGTCAAAGTTGTCAAGAAATCTAATATTCATGATTGTAGAATGTTTTAGGAAACTAGAACACACAATTTAATGTGTACTACTATATGTCATTATTACACACATTCCTAAGCTTTTGGGAATGCTGTAATTCTTGATTACTACTAGGGCAAAATGTAACCCCTTTGAACATTACAGTATCATCTTTTTTTTACTAGCTATGTAGATTTCTTCTGATATTCATATTTCACCATGGGCTGCAAATATTGACACCAATGCAGTTTTGTATGTTAAGGAAGTCGTACATGCTGGTGGTATCAAATTTTCAATTATCTTTCATACTAACCTCTGGGATATAGAAGTAGTCAACTCAAGCAACTCAAGCAACAATGCAAACAGCTGTATCATCATCACATCTACATTTCTAAAATAATTTGATTTTTAAAGTGAGATGGAACAGTGGAGAAGCTGAGCACTGACCCCAGATTTTTACTGGTTGAGTGTCTTCAGTTTGCAATGTGCAGTCTCTTCCAGTCATTGTCTGTGTTTCCTCAAGCAGTACAAACATTCATGTGTACATAGTACAATACAATTATCACAGTATACAGTATATGTGATCTATACAAAAACATGTCACGACTAGCTCTTCAGTAACTTTGCATCCATGAACATACACAATACCTGCTATTATGACTGGGTAATGACAAATCTTATGATCTATAAATAGAAACAGTCTATGAGCTTACTGGTGCGAGTATTCCTAAACAGTTTATCCTAACAGGAAGCTATTCAGCTAATTAGAATAGACTCCACTGTGCATCTATAGATGTTAGAACAGATCAAGAAATCTAAGCTAAGCTTTTTCAGATACCTGAAGTAAGTAGACATATTGTTGAGCAGGATTACAAAGAGCGTAAATGTATTGTATCCACTTCAGTTCATCAATAATGTGACTTCAAGCTATTTAAAGCTGGTGACGCTTTCAACAATATGTCCTTCAATGAAGGTAGGATTGTGATCTGCTTTTTGCTTCTCCTGGTACCACTGCAATAAATGTGGCATCCTCTGTGGATCATTTGTGACAATATGTAGACTGGAGGTGATTATGATTATCTAAAATCTAGATCACCAATAGGCAGACCGCAGTCCATATCCGGACCCAGAAGCCATTTTATACAGACTCAGACCTATTATTATACTGAATTTTGATGGATCGTTTCTATTTTAATCTGTACAACTTTTCTCACATTTACAATAGTCTTTTTTTTAGCTTTTTCCCTTTGTCTTTATGTAGTCAATGTATATACACAGGAAACACACAGATCAATCACATGAATTGTAACTCATTGTGACGCTACTCAGCTAATCAAATTATTTATTCAGAGCAATGCTGCGAGTTGGGCGAGTGTGTGTGTGTGAAAATGCACAGAAAAACACACATGGAGCCAGCCGCAAGGAGACATTGACATGGATGTCCAAAAAAGTGAGTCAGGGAAACAGACACTCTAAAATGAGGAAAATAGACAGAGAAAACAGAGCTTTTAATCCAGAATGGACAGACTCATATATGTTTATACTTCCCACAGAAACTTCAAAACCAGTTTGCCTCATATGCGCTGAGACTGTGGCCTTAATTAAAAGTGACAATGTAAAGTATCACTACAAAACAAAGCACAAATTTTTTGAACAATCATACCCACTCAAATCCAAACTGAGGGCACAGAAAATACATGATCTCTGAGCCCAATATGATCGATCCACCAGAATCCTGACACAATCATTCAATGCCCAACAATGTGACAATAAATTTTCCTCTAAAGCTGCATGGATTTTGGGACAATATAAAAGAACATTTTACTGACTCAGAAATTGTCAAGGAGTACATAAGTGCAGTGGTTGAAACCTTGCTGGTGGGAAAACAAAAACAAGAGTTATGTAAAAAGATCAGTCAAAATCTTATGTCAGCATCAACAACTACTTGCGCCCTGTGTTGGCTGGGATTGGCTCCAGCAGACCCCCGTGACCCTGTAGTTAGGATATAGTGGGTTGAATAATAGATGGATGGATGGATATTGGTATACATATCATTCAGTTCATTATTGGTGTTGGGTTGTACTGGAATGTAAACAGTGACCAGAAAACACTTTGGAAGATAAAATGGACAACATTTGATCTTAAATACTCCCATTCAAGTAAAGAGTTTTTAGAAACAATTTTAACATTCATGCATTACACACTATTTACCAAAAAATGTCCGCTATCACCTCTTCTTTTACCTGAGTTTTAGTCTGATCCATACAAAAGACCGAAAATAATCTGGCTGTATTTTGGTGTTTGTTGTCTCAGAGGTTTGCCATGTCACAAAAAACCAAAATCATAGCAGTTTCTAATGTCTCTTGTTGAGGCCAGTCTTTTCAGAATGTCATCTAGTTTATTATCCAGTGACTGCACAATTGCCAGAATTACTGGGCAGAGAAGGTTGGTTGCTGCAGTGTTTCTCTCTAGTCTGAATGCCTCCGCTTCACCCCTGTTTCTTAGTTCTGATTATCTGTTCATTCCTAGTTGAGTTATGGCATTTGTTTTAACTGAATAGAACTGAAGACAGCAGTTTGGTGTTTGCTAGGCTAAAAGTCAAATACAGAATACTTGTTCTGTTATTTAAAAATGTTTGATGGTCAAACAATGAAAATACCAAGGTTATATAGAAAAAATACTGGAGTCTGTGAGTAGAAAATGGTAACATGTCACCATTCTCCCACACCATGTTTCTTTATACTGTCATATAGATTGATGTTATCCCCTCAAGGAGAGCTCATGCTACCCATGAAGCTAATCAAGAAAAAGTGGATTCGCAATAAAGATCAAAGATGATTTTTGGATGTGTCTACAGCTGCCATTGATACTCACCTTGCTGACACCAACTTGGAACATTCCTTTATTGGCAGGACACAGCTTTTTGAGGACTGCAACACAGTTCTCTCCATCTGGTGGAATATGGTGTTTCAGACCCAGTAAACATTTGTACCTATAAGAAAAGACAATGGTCGAAGCTATAAGTTCTATGCTCTACCTCTCAGTGACCACCTCAAATGATGGTGGAAATCTGGAAGTGTTTAACTGTTATTTGTATCATTTCCATTGCATTTAATACATTTATATTTTGTGGTGTTTATTTTCAAAATGATGATGTCAAAGGCAAGCATTGCAGGGGTGTTGATTATGTTGTTCCTGTGCATGTGTACATGTTTGCCATTGTGTGACATCAAGGACACTATTTTATACTAATACATTGATTCTATAAACTTTGCTTAGTTTGAACACAAACCTCTGCATTTTACAAGTAACATCTTCTGAAAATAAAAGTAATAAAAAAATCTTTATTTAGGATTTTGAACTAAACATTACTTTAATTACAGGTTTGGTGTCCCAATTTTGGTTTTGGTATTTTTGCATTAAAGAATTCTGGCTTTCAATCTCTGCCACTATATTGATCTAACACTCTTCAAAGAAACAAGCCTCACCAAGCCAACATTATTTTTAAAATACTAGGTCTTACGTGAAAGTTAGAAAGGAAACCCTGTGTGCTCTTACCCTTTTATTGCAAAAAGGTAATTTCACGTTAGATGCCAGATACAAAAATGTATCTGAATTTAATGTGCTTCTGTTGTTCCTGGAACCACATGAAGGTTGTTGTTCTTAGGTAGCTATTCACCTTCAACCAATCAAGTGGAAAGTTAGCCTCTGACATCATAAGCAGGATGGACCTCACTGACCTGTTCAAGAATGTATTGAATGATATTCGGGCAGGAAACCCTTCTTTTCTAATGCGAATTGTCTCCATGATGCCCGAATAACGCAGCTGGACTTGGACAACCTCCACATCAAAAAGACTGGACTCCTAAGGGAGACATATAGTGTTCAAACAACTGAGCTGTAAAACACATATGAGAAAATATCATTAACTATTTTCCTGGTGGCTTTGGAATACAAAATCCTCAAATAACAGTGTCCACAGAAAATTCACAGATAATGTAAAACATGACTAGATACTTGACCTCTGGGATTTACTGGCTAAACAACTTGGTTCTGAAACATGGTAGCCTAGGATTAACACACACTGTAAGCAGTGTCTAGAAATGGTCATTTATACCTCCATTCAAAGCACTCTAAATAACTCCTGAGAATGTTCATAATTCAGTTTACATGGCTAGAC
This sequence comes from Erpetoichthys calabaricus, assembly GCF_900747795.2. Classification (NCBI taxonomy): domain Eukaryota; kingdom Metazoa; phylum Chordata; class Cladistia; order Polypteriformes; family Polypteridae; genus Erpetoichthys; species Erpetoichthys calabaricus. The sequence continues at coordinate 158,132,645 of NC_041404.2, forward strand.
AGTTCATAGTACATGACTAGACAGAAAATCCAATACCAGCTACTGCACATTATGACACATAGACTTGACAAGCTCTGCTGTAATTTGGCATATCATTTGGTAAGATTAACAGGAAGTGATAAGAACCTTCATCCAAAATTTCACTATGTTAGACATACTTAAAGTATGCATTTTGAACTATCTAATTCTTCACCATTCTGAGGACAAAGTTAATGGTCCACCAGTTTTTAGTAAAATAGAGATGACTTGAGTAGCGTCTCATCAATGTTATACTGTATGTATGTTCAGCTCATTTATTAACAGGTAACATCTGCATTTCTCCCAAAATGTTTTAATTCATACATACAAGTCCACCCAAGTCAAAGGGAATGCGTAAAATGTTCTAATTTCATACTAAATGCTCCTAAGCAGATTATTATGCAAGATGAACCTTCCTCAGCTAAGAATCAGCCAGTTTTAATAAAATGACTTGATCCTGAAAACATCATACATCACTATGTGGTTACCTGTTTATTATTTGGCTTGATGCAACGAACAAAGAAGGGATTGCACCTAAAAGAAATAATAAGAAAGTAAATGTTTTCTGAAGTGCAAAGTGAACAAACTACCTCATTTACATTTAAAAAGGGATTCTCAACTCTCTTTCTCCAAAGTCCAATAAGGAGAAGCAAAAAGTATCACCAATATTATTAATGCCCTGTGGGATAATGGGGATTGTTAATATTAATTTTCAGGCACTGTACAGGTAACAAGAACAGAATGAAGAATACAAATCTGGGCTCTAATTGACTGTACTTGAACCCAGTACTCTGGGTTAGTGGTTCCTCCACCTGTGGACACAGAAAATGAGTTGGCAACACCTAAAGAACAGCAGACATCAGACTAGTGGGATGACCGCTACCTAGGAACTGAAACTACTGGCAGAGCTTTTAACTGGACCCTTATGCTGTGAAGTTGGCCTCTTTCTGTAAATCAAGCCTAACTCTGGGTTTCACTCAGGAGAAAACAGGTTAGCTAAAGAGCTTTTCTACACAGGAATCAAGGCTAGTAAATGGGCTGAAATCCAATGTCCTAGGTATATAAAGTAGCCTACATTCTTAAACTATGTAATCCAGTTCTGGATTGTGTCCCCTATATATATATATATATATATATATATATATATATATATATATATATATATATATAATATTCTGTGAATTGCATTATGATTGGTAAAACTGGCTAATTTTTGGAATACTTTCAATATGTTTTACTTACCTAACTGAAAAACTATATTGTGCTCAATAAATAAACCTTACAGCCCTCAGTCATTTAAGAGTATTATTCAACAGTCACATCTATCTTCTCCATTGGTTCATGATGTCACTATCATTCCTTCATTAATTAATAGATGTATTCATTGTCTAGCACTGCTTATTCCAACACAGAGTTGGAAGGTGGCAAAGCCTATCCCAGAAGGAATCAGAGCTGTACACAGCTATAGTCCATATATACCAACACCCAAAGTAGGTCATTGTAGAGACAGTAACCAGCTTTATCTGAACATTTTTGGGGTGCAGGAGGAAGAAATTGGATACCAAGAGAAAACACATAGGGAGAGAAAGGAAACCCCACACAAACAGTAGCCAGTAGTTGTAAGGATTATATAACACAATACAATAATAAACATGTTTCAGTATACTGTATTACCATAGTGCCTAATATTTGCATGCTCCTATGGTTTTATTATTCACTTTATTGCAGTACAATTGTGCCCTGCATATGTGAGTATGGATAGCTGTGTGCACATTTGGTGCCCCTTCCAGGTTGGTTCATGCCTTATCCCCTAGTACTGCAGGGTAGGATCTGACTTCCCTTGGCCCTGTAATTGTATTCTGTAAGTTCATTAAATAAATGAATTGATATATATTTTATTGGGATTGGTGTTAAGGGCATAATAGGTGATTTGCTGCCTAAAAATGTTGGAGCCTTGATGCGATTACTGGCAGTGGTATTTCCTGTATGAATATTGCATAAGCAGAGACTCCATTTTTCTCCCATTGATTAAGAATATTCTGTTACATTAACTAGTTTATTTAACTTGGTGCCCTGCGAGCAAGTATATCATGAAACAGACCCATGTTACATTTGAGACTGGCTCCTGCCTTGATCCCAGCTGGGTAAAGCAGACAGAGAAATAATATATGGAAGCCCTGTCACAAAATGATTTATAAGAAAAATCTATTTTCATTTCATTATATTGTGCCCCTCACAAGGTACACTGACTCACAGGTGATTTAAAAACCAAGGCAATTTTGTTGAAAACTATTCCTTTTACAATAAGCAGTGCTACTAAGTGCTTATTCTTTATGTATGAATGTCAATAAGCTTTTATTAAAAATGAACATTCATAAGACAGAAAAAACCAAAAGCACTTAATTACAGCAGTTTCATAACAACTGACCTACCTTTCCATTTTATCCACCAACTCCATAAGTGACTGTTGAAACTTGGCTGCAACAGTTGGGGCCTGGTACCTTCGTGTTACTGTACTATTTTTACGTAGACTGGACTGTGTGAGGACCTGAGCATGTCCAGAGAACAGATTTGCCACCATCTAAGATTGAAACAATACCAAAATATCAGAAAAGTTACTTATTTAAAAATGACTAATTACTAAATTAACACATGCACAGAACTACCAAGTTCAATAAACATTAATGTTGTTGAATCAGAAGGTGACAAAGTCTCAATTAAACCAAAATAGACAATGACCAACCTTCATTTTGAAACTCTAGGCATGTAGAGGTATTGTTTTGGCCCTGTCTCAGTCCAGGTGCACTCATATTTTCTTGCAAAATTCAAATTTTTCTTTTTATTAACTGAAATAAAATGCTTTTAGTTACTTACCTCTCTCAATTAAAGGCTGAAACTGATCTGACAGGGGATAACGTCCCATTCTTTGAATGGGCTGCATTGACTGATCAACACAGGAATTAATTGTTTTAGAATGGACACTACTGGGCAAACACTAGCACAGCTACATGATGACTTAATTCCTTTTCATTTCAAAAGTCTTCTAACTGTGTATCCTCATCTTTGCTCCCTCACCAAATCTTCACAGAATCTGCAAAGATCCATGCTTTTGTATTACATGTGTGTCACTTGCTGATGTGACTCACTATGTTATGTATGAGGGAACAAACAAGCCATAAATAATTTTTTTCCTTGTATATTTGTTTCCATGTTTATACTAAAGGATCAAGTGAAGAGACCAATAGATAATGCACAGACCAGTAATATATGCTGCCACTCACATAAGCTTCAGGTGTGTCTCATGGGGGCTGGACAAAGGAAACACCGGAGGAAGTCTGAAGGTGTAACACAGCCACTAACCATATATCCGTTTCCATACTTAGAATGGAGGAGAAGCCACAGGAAGGAGAATGATTTTACCTCTGCCTAAGCATGCCAAACCCTTCCCTTATGGTCTGGAGCAAATATAACCAAAGTGGCTTTTTATTTGGGAAGCAGCTTCCAGGAAGGATGGTGCTTCTGATCCCCAAAGGCACTAATCTGAAGCTGGCGCATCGTGCCAATTTTACCTTATTTCTTATTGTCCTCAGGACAATGGGAAGATTAAATGGGGCTTCCCAGGGTCCCAAAACTCTTTATCTGTCTGTTTTGATATATTTTACAATGTGCATGAAGTATTTTGCCATACATTTAGTTCATACATATGAAGCTAATATTCTCAATGTATGCACTATTGTTATATATATGCATAAACCATCATTGTATGATTGTAAACGTATAGCAAATACACACAAACCAATAATATTAACATGAAAACCAATATACTAAAATAAAAAATATGCAATTAATGACTAACCTAAAAATCAAACACAAGTTAGCACAATGCCTCAGTAAATTAATAACTTTAAAAAATAAATAATAAATAACAATGGTTAATGATGTATTTTTTACCTTGATAAAGCAAACAATTCTGAATTTGTGCTTGGATTCTTTGAAGAGAACTTCAAAAACTTCGTGCACAGCTTTAACAATAGTTAACTTGAGTAGCTTCAAACAAACGTGGGAGCTAAGTGCAGAGCATTACACACAATGTGTGTGATTCATTAATTTTGTCTTCATTAATTTTGTTTATTTTACTGTGCAGTTCTATGCAATACATCTTTCTTTGTTTATTAGTAACATACCACTGTAACATATACATATTTTGACCATTTAAGCATACAGTATGTAAATTTACAACTACTTTTTTGTATTTGACAGTTAGACAATTCAAGGTAATTAAGAACTTGGAAAGTGAACAAAAACTTCATATTCATGAACTGAGACTTTACTTCACATTTTAATTTCTTGAACTTAAATGTAAATTACAGACATTAGCTCACAATAGGACATGAACATGAACTACTTCTTTTTAAGTGTGAACTTATAAAACACTGGCACTGGGGCTACATTGCCTGATAATGTTGCATTTGTTATAAATACTCTGAAGTTAACAAAAGGACACAAAAAATTATTCCATATGTCTTATAAATAATATCTTGATTCTCAAAGGATAATTATCAGAACACCTTTTGTTTAAGGGGGAATTGGGGTAATCCTGCTTATATAAAAATTAAACTCAGAAAGAGCTCACCTTTATTTTACTATTGACAAAAAGATCCAAGACATCTTGACGAACTTGGTCATGATTTTTATCTAGAAACTTGTGGACCTGAAAGATACGAAGCATCTGTTGGTTACAGGCATCCTTTCATTTTTAAAGGATATGCTAAAAGTGAGAGTGGTAGATATTGTGAGATAGCCATTTGAAACTGAGAAACTCACTTGCTCAATTAAACAATCAATCAGTGACTCCTATACATTGCTGGATGCACTGAAAATGGAGAAGATTAGGAGTATAACAAGCATGCATATGACTGTTTCATAGGATGATGGGCCATCAAACTGCAAATGAATATTACTAAGACAACAGAATTGCTAGTACACTTCCAGTGAGACATAAATTTCCTATGAAACGAGTAGATTTACATAAATATTTTGGGGTATGTGAACAGTAGGATGGATTTGGTAGATAATATAGACCTGTTAAACAAAAAAAGGCCAACAGCTGTTAATTTTGAGAAGGCTGAAGTCATTTAATGTGTGTGACAAGCTGCTGCAGATTTCTAGCAGTAGGTAGTGTACTCTTGTACATTGTGGTCTGCTCTGGGAATAACACCGGTTCAGTGTGTCAATAAATCAGGATGCTCATCTCTATTATATGACTGTCTCCAGACTCACTGGAACCAATAGCAATAAAGATGATGGCAAATTAGAGTTGATCACAACTAGTGTCTGTCGAATATATCTAATCTCATATGCTCATACAGGCAATAACTTACATCTAGTTTCTCAATCATGGGGCTCGGCCGGGCACAGCCCGAAGAGGCAACGTGGGTCCCCCTTCCCATGGGCTCACCACCTATGGGAGGGGCCAAGGAGGTCGGGTGCAGTGTGAGTTGGGTGGTGGCCGAAGGCGGGGACCTTGGCGGTCCGATCCTCGGCTACAGAAACTGGCTCTTGGGACGTGGAATGTCACCTCTCTGAAGGGGAAGGAGCCTGAGCTAGTGCGCGAAGTTGAGAGGTTCCGGCTAGATATAGTCGGACTCACCTCGACGCACAGCTTGGACTCTGGAACCAATCTCCTTGAGAGGGGCTGGACTCTCTACCACTCTGGAGTTGCCCCCGGTGAGAGGCGCCGAGCAGGTGTGGGGTATACTTATTGCCCCCCAACTTGGAGCCTGTACATTGGGGTTTACCCCGGTGGACGAGAGGGTAGCCTCCCTTCGCCTTTGGGTGGGGGGACAGGTCCTAACTGTTGTTTGTGCGTATGCACCGAACAACAGTTCGGAGTACCCACCCTTTTTGGAGTCCCTGGAGGGGGTGCTAGAGGGCATACCTTCTGGGGACTCCCTCGTTCTGCTGGGAGACTTCAATGCTCACGTGGGCAATGACAGTGAGACCTGGAAGGGCGTGATTGGGAGGAATGGCCCCCCTGATCTGAACCCGAGCGGTGTTTTGTTATTGGACTTCTGTGCTCGTCACGGATTGTCCATAACGAACACCATGTTCAAGCATAGGGGTGTTCATATGTGCACTTGGCACCAGGACACCCTAGGCCTCAGTTCGATGATCGATTTTGTGGTCGTGTCGTCGGACTTGCGGCCACATGTCTTGGACACTCAGGTGAAGAGAGGGGCGGAGCTGTCAACTGATCACCACCTGGTGGTGAGTTGGCTTCGATGGTGGGGGAGGATGCCGGTCAGGCGTGGTAGGCCCAAACGTGTTGTGAGGGTCTGCTGGGAACGTCTGGCAGAGCCCCCTGTCAGAAGTAGCTTCAACTCCCACCTCTGGCAGAACTTCGACCACATCCCGAGGGAGGTGGGGGACATTGAGTCCGAATGGGCCATGTTCCGTGCCTCTATTGTTGAGGCAGCTGACCGGAGCTGTGGCCGTAAGGTGGTCGGTGCCTGTCGTGGCGGCAATCCCCGAACCCGCTGGTGGACACCGGCGGTGAAGGATGCCGTCAAGCTGAAGAAGGAGTCCTACAGGACCCTTTTGTCCTACGGGACCCCGGAGGCAGCTGATAGGTACCGGCAGGCCAAGCGGAATGCGGCTTTGGTGGTTGCTGAGGCAAAAACTCGGGCGTGGGAGGAGTTTGGGGAGGCCATGGAGAATGACTTTCGGACGGCTTCGAGGAGATTCTGGTCCACCATCCGGCGTCTCAGGAAGGGGAAGCAGTGCAATGTCAACACTGTATATGGTGGGGATGGTGCGCTGCTGACCTCGACTCGGGACGTTGTGGGTCGGTGGGGGGAATACTTCGAAGACCTCCTCAATCCCATTAACATGCCTTCCAATGAGGAAGCAGAGCCTGGGGACTCAGAGGTGGGCTCCCCCATCTCTGGGACTGAGGTCACCGAGGTGGTCAAAAAACTCCTTGGTGGCAGGGCTCCGGGGGTGGATGAGATACGCCCGGAGTTCCTCAAGGCTCTGGATGTTGTAGGACTGTCTTGGTTGACACGCCTCTGCAACATCGCATGGACATCAGGGACAGTGCCTCTGGATTGGCAGACCGGGGTGGTGGTCCCCCTCTTTAAGAAGGGGGATCGGAGGGTGTGTTCCAACTACAGAGGGATCACACTCCTCAGCCTCCCTGGAAAAGTCTATTCAGGGGTCCTGGAGAGGAGGGTCCGTCGGATAGTCGAGCCTCGGATTCAGGAGGAACAGTGTGGTTTTCGTCCTGGTTGCGGAACAGTGGACCAGCTCTATACCCCTTAGCAGGGTCCTGGAGGGTGCATGGGAGTTTGCCCAACCAGTCTACATGTGTTTTGTGGACTTAGAAAAGGCATTCGACCGTGTCCCTCGGGGAATCCTGTGGGGGGTACTCCGAGAGTATGGGGTACCGGCCCCCCTGATAAGGGCTGCTCAGTCCCTGTACGATCGGTGCCAGAGCTTGGTCCGCATTGCCGGCAGTAAGTCGAACCCGTTTCCAGTGAGAGTTGGACTCCACCAGGGCTGCCCTTTGTCACAGATTCTGTTCATAACTTTTATGGACAGAATTTCTAGGCGCAGCCAGGGTGTTGAGGGGGTCCGGTTTGGTGGGCTCAGGATTGGGTCACTGCTTTTTGCAGATGATGTTGTCCTGTTTGCTTCATCAGGCCGTGATCTTCAGCTCTCTCTGGATTGGTTCGCAGCCGAGTGTGAAGCGGCTGGGATGAGAATCAGCACCTCCAAATCCGAGACCATGGTCCTGAGCCGGAAAAGGGTGGAGTGCCCTCTCAGGGTTAGTAGCGAGATCCTGCCCCAAGTGGAGGAGTTCAAGTATCTCGGGGTCTTGTTCACGAGTGAGGGAAGAATGGAGCGTGAGATCGAGAGGCGGATCGGTGCGGCATCCGCAGTAATGCGGGCATTGCATCGGTCTGTCGTGGTGAAAAAGGAGCTGAGCCGCAAGGCGAAGCTCTCAATTTACCAGTCGATCTATGTTCCTACCCTCACCTATGGTCATGAGCTATGGGTAGTGACCGAAAGAACGAGATCGCGAATACAAGCGGCTGAAATGAGTTTCCCTCCGCAGGGTGTCTGGGCTTTCCCTTAAAGATAGGGTGAGAAGCTCAGTCATCCGGGAGGGGCTCAGAGTAGAGCCGCTGCTCCTCCGCATCGAGAGGAGTCAGATGAGGTGGCTCGGGCATCTGATCAGGATGCCTCCTGGACGCCTCCCTGGTGAGGTGTTCCGGGCACGTCCAACCGGGAGGAGGCCCCGGGGAAGACCCAGGACACGCTGGAGGGACTATGTCTCTCGACTGGCCAGGGAACGCCTTGGGATTCTCCTGGAAGAGCTAGAAGAAGTGGCCGGGGAGAGGGAAGTCTGGGCATCTCTGCTCAAGCTGCTGCCCTCGCGACCCGACCTCGGATAAGCGGGAGACAATGGATGGATGGATGGATAGTTTCTCAATCATTCAGTTGATTATTTATTTAAAAACAGTATAAAAGACAAGAAGCATCTGTCTGTTTAATGACATGCTGTCATTGGTTAAATAGAAAAGCTAAGAGAGAGGAACGACCACAGTGGCAGATGTTGCAAGATCATCAGTAAAATACTGAAGAAAACTCATTCAACTCAATCACACAGTCAATCAATCAATCGCCATCTTACACCGTCTTACAGGTTTTACATTGTGGTAACTGGAGGTGTTCAGCCACAAATCTGTGACTACAACGGTGGTCAGACATTGATTCTGTGTAGCAATACAAGAACATCCATTCTCAGCTGTGCAGAGACTACATGTAAGTACTGCAAGTGGAGCTCACTCTCTCTCTCTCTATCTATCTCTCTCTCTCACTCAGCCCCTAGTTTTCTGCACAGCACTACAACCAGTCGCTCAGTTATTCAGTCATGCAGGTAAATAAACTCATTCATTTAAGTTGCACAATTAGTTGATCAATTACACAGTCTTTCATTCATATTTATTTATTTGAAATGATATATTTGTTATGCTTAATTTAAATAATATTTATTACACTCCTTGACAGTTTTACCATGAGGCAAATACAGCAGTGTGCTGCCATAGCACCAGCACGCTCCATTTTAGCACCTATGCTGTCCTTACCTGGTAGGCAACTTTACCAGCGTAGTGTCTGATAGTGAATTCAGGCAGTGGCATTTTTGGCTTGGAGTACAACGGGTTGTTACCATGATGATAGTGACACTTCTGAAGGTAACTGTGATCTGTTGCCTAATTTACAAAAAGAAATGACAGTAGTTTAAAAACATAATTATTCAATGTGAATGTCATAATTTCATAAAAGGCCAGAATTGTCTGTCTTTCCTTCATTACTGTAAAGATGCAGATTAATAGCTAACAGCCAGAGGGAATATGGAAGTTCAAATAGTATGGATATCTTCACTTACAAGCCAGACATTATAGTAACTGTTTATTGTTTTATAAGAGAAAAAACATTATGAACACATCTAATGGACTGTCTGGGGCATTTTAGTAAGCTGGTATAACCTTTCCTTTACCTACAAAGGGTGTAAAGAGTCTACTGTGGGTCAGTTGTCCTGGTGTAGCTAATAAAATAAATAGCAATGAAGTGAATATAAAATAAGTAGAAGATAGACTACAAACTTTGTGAAATGCGTATCTTATAAAATGAGTTCCATTCTTTGTACATGCAGGTAAGAAGATGAGACTAGGTGCTTAGCAATCTCAGAAAATGTAACTGAGCTGTTGCTCTGCAGGATAAAGAAATCTAAAATTGTTTGTCTCAGCTACCAATGTAAACATTTTTTAATTGTTGCTGATTATGCAAAGTGCACCAGAATCGGTTAGAACCAGACATAGTGATCTTACATACTAAGCAGCCATAATGTTCCTTTCATCAGACTAGTCTGTCAGTAGGATGGAAGAGGTATGGTTTTCACTCAGCAGGTATCTATCCCCCTGCACCAAGCTCCAAATCATGCTCTGAGCAGCCACGCTTATGCCATGCACACAGAAACACAGAAAGAATTAAAGATAGAAAGCAAATTCTATACCTCAGGTAACATTCTTTTTATTCTTGACAACAACGAACAGTCAATGGGCAAAAGGCCCAGAGACGCAGGATTTCAGCACAGTTTCAAAAGTAAACTGTATAAGTTAAGAATTCAAAAGTTCAGCCTTAGACATAAACACAGACATGTTTCAAACATGGTAGTCAGATCACCTTTTCTTATCTAAGCAACTTTATTATATTTTTATATGTTTCCCTGGACATGCTCAAGGTGAAGCAGAGATCCTGCTTTCCTCTAGTTGCATAAATGATTAAAATAAGCAGGAAATTAAACAATATTTAAGGATTATAAATAAGACAAAAAATTAAACAACAAGAAATAGGTCAATTAATTAATAGAACCCACATGTAGTAATAGCAGGTAAGAATGCCAGTTTAACATAGGATGCATGCAACCACACTATAACAGATTTAAAATCCCTAATTGACTTCATAAATTGTCTTTGAACTGTGAGAAAATGTCTATATGAACACAAGAGTTACAGAAAAACTGCAATAGCCCCAGATAAAAATAATTTGCATATCAACAATTATATTAATGATGTAAGACATTTTATTAAAATATATAAAAATATTCTTACATTGTGGGAGTGGTAAACCAATATTTTTATTTTTTTACGTCTATTGACATTAAATCCAAATACAGCATTGATTTATTATTTAGCCTTGAACAGAAAATTTGATTAGAAAAACGAAGAAAGCTAAACAAAACAATTGTATTTATTTACAATACATGCATGCATTAATTAATTTCATGTGTTCTGGTTTTAAAAATCAAAGTCATATTCTTATACATGCATCAACGTTTGTGATGTGAAGTTTGGTTCCAAGTACCTGGCCTTACCTGTGGGAAGCAGCTCTGGTCATCCAGAATTCTAAGAATTCCATAAGGCTTTTGTGCAATGAGGTCAATGCAGGGCTGGTTGTCATTGAAGTTGATTTCTTTCCACTGAATCTGTTCTCTTGTGTATTCATCCTAATATGGAATAGTATATCAGTAGTTGGCTAAGCTTGATTATTTTTGTTTTTTATGATGTTATGATACTTTCTGCTGACAAGTTTGCCTTGAACCACTGAATAGACCTGTACACATGGTTATACAATTGCTTGCTGAGACTGGTTAGCCATCAATCTAAATCTTTCATTATTATTTTTAAATACACTTACTTTGTTTTATGAAGTGGTATAATAGTGTAACACCAGTATATATATATATATATATATATATATATATATATATATATATATATGATGTAAAACTACAACAATAACCAACTGTTATATTTTCTGTAGTGACTATGATGGCAGAGTGCTTTCGGTGTTCAACACAAAACAGAGAAATGGCAGGTAGTGGGCAATCAAGAAAACAACTTGCCCAAAGTCAGTGGAAGGAGAGTCTGCAACCTTGTTACATTTGTTGGGTTATGAGTAGCAGATGCATTCACATAAACAAATGTAAATAATTACAAATACTTATCAATTTTTAAATTAAAATAAAAAAATAACACTTTCATATTTGTATGTCTTCTAACATACATTTTATGAAAAATGTAACGTAAAAAATAATAATGAATAAAGCACAGACTTACCTGTTCTTCCTGGAAAACAATCTTATTGAAAAAGAACTGCAAGTACTCATTTGCATAATTAATGCATAGCTGCTCAAAACTGTTCAAGCTGAGATCCTAAAATGGAAAGAATCGTTTATTTTTCTGATTAATTACCATTACTATTCATACTTTTGAAACTAGCATTTTTGTAATAAAAGGTACAGACACATGATCAACTGGATGATAAATATTTATTTCACTTTGTTTTAAAGGAAGATGTCAAGCAGAACGTGTAGTGATTCACAACATGATTAAAGAACATGAACTTGGAATACAGTATTACAATGTTCTTTTGTTAATTAGTATCTTCTTTTCTTTTTATCTTTCAGGGCTTTCTGTATTTTCTCTCCAGTACTCCCTTCATATCTTGATTTATCTTATGATATTTTAATGTGTCATTTCTCTCTCCTTACCTTACCTTTTCTTATCTTCTCCTACTCTCAGTGTGCCTCTCAATTTTGTACTTCATTTTCAACAATCTAATCTCTAATCTTTGTCATTTGCTGTTTTTGTGCTGTTTTTAATCTTCAGTTACTAAGTCTTGAATTTTCATACCTTAGCATAAATTCTCTTTTTTGTCATACTTTATGTTTCTGCTTTCTTTATACAGTTTTACTCATTTGGCCATACAGTATTTTCTTTTCTTTCTTGTCACATCTATATGAAATTTCTTTTCTAATCACATCCAATTTTGTCCTATTTTGTCTCCTCCTATATTTCATTATGCTATCTTGTCATATACAGTAGTATTTGTTTTTTTGCAGTAAACATTTCCACATGGCACTTATTATATTAAATGTCCATAAGAGTGAAAAAGAAATTTTATAAATATTCAGCTACTAAACTCCAAAATGCATTTTCCTTTATTAAAATGTCTCCCCTGGACAACACAAAGTAATTATTGGGCAATACTATTAATATTAAATTTAAAGGACATTGGTTGGAACTATCAAGAATTACACTTAAAACTGAGGCCAGGAAGTGCTTCTTCAAAAAAGGGTTGTGGGAATCTGCAAGAAAGTAATGAATAATATTTTTGAAGGATGACAAAAAAGTATCTGGATGCAATATTGGGACATCTTAAATATTAGCTAACCAAACAACGGTGTCTTTTTGTTTGCTACTTTTTATGTTATTATGAATCTCATAATAAAGTAAATTTATATTAAAAAACTTTTATTCCAGGTATATAAATAAATACTGTAATTGGAAAATGTAATATGTATGCACAATTGATCTCAATAAAAAATGCAATAAACCCTTAAATTCTTGCAGAAATGTTTTGCACAATAATTTGTTTAATTTGAGAAAAAAGGTTGAAAAACAAAACGCCTTTTAAAATATTTCAAATCAGAAGTACTTTTTAGCATTGTTGTGATGTGAGATTTTGCATATAAGTTGATAAATATTTTGTATGTCTTTGTTTGTAATTTAGGCAAAGCAATGTTACATTAGTGAGAAGCATTCATGTTCAACCCAGGAATAGGTCTCTTTGAATTTTATGACAGAGTTGGGGGAGGATGTGCCTTAAACCATTTTGGCGAATGTTTCTCTGCTAAAGTCTTTCAACCCCCGCAAGAAAGCCATAAAGACATATGGTCTTGGGGGTGGCAGGTTTTAAGATGTTGTATTCCCCCATTGGTCTGAAGTATGGCTGTTTGGAATTGGCTTGGATCAGAAGCTTTTAAGTACTATGACGTCCTATTGGCTCTAGGAGTTGGACAGAGAATCTATGAATCTGCTTGCTCAACCGCATTATCTCTCTCTTACTAACCTCTGATCATGAAGAAGCATATCTCTCTTACCAAACTGATGAAGACCATCACACCATGAACTGAAGAAGACAACACAATGGAGAGCACAACTCGGCAGCCATATTGAGGCAGGTAATGCAGCCTGTTCTGAAGAAAGCTGAATGATGCTTTAACTAGAGACATTTTAAATAACTAACAAGTCTGTGTACCGCCTGAAACTACACATCACCATTTAATCAGGTTGTATGGTTGCCAATATTCAAATGTACTTTGCATATTGTTATTATTTATGAATATTATCAATAATACATTATTTTAGGTGTAACTTAACTCCTGCTTGTCTTTTTACTACACCTAATTGCCTATAGATATAGAAGGGAAGGTGGGGATAAGTTATATACTATAATACCTTATAAACAGTGGTAAGTCTGTGGGATTTGAGGCATTCTGACAGAGGCTACATCTTAATAATACAATAGGGGAAAGTAGAGCAATATATTACTCTACCAAGATAAAACAAGCATGATAGAACTAAGTAGTCTCCAAGCCCTGAATAACTATGCCTGACGAGTTTCTAAGAACTGTGATGCTGTCAATCTAGATGACAAGTCTAAATAGTCTTTATTTGGGATAAAACAATTCCTGTCTGCTGATGAAATATTAACTGTGACGTGCACACTAATGTCTGATTTGAAAATTCAAGGTCTTTGAGTTCAAATATCTTTTGTTAGTTGTTAAAAGAATGAGGAATAAGCAACACCATGTTTTTCCAAAAGTGCCTATAAAGTCAGTGCCTGAAATTCCTGAAAGATTAGATGTGTGAAATTATACTGCAGGTCACTATTCAGGTGAAAAACTTTGACAAGCACTGTCTGAGCTGAAGAGACAAATGGTACCCATTAGTAAAAATAAGAACTCATCTTTATAGCATCCACCATTAACAAAATTGAAAATACACATGTCAAATAATATCAAACCACCATTCCAAGGTGTTTAGAAACCACCACATAACTATGTTTAACATCAAGTATACAAATACAATCACAGTGGAAATTCTTTCACTTTTTTCTTCCAACCATTAGCAATAAAGACAATAAAATTAACCTATGACAGAATGCTGTTCTTTCTACATACTAATATTCAAAATGGCACCTGTGAATATGGCCAGTGACATTACCAACAAGTGATGCTGCGAGCATCAATAAATAAACAAATGAAGAAAATATAAGAATAAAAAATGACAAAAATAAATGGGAAATGGAGAATAAACAGTGCAAAATGAACTTCATAATACCTTGAAAGAGGTTGCCCAGTGGGGCCTGCTATATTACTGCACCTCAAGACATACAAGTCAATACTGAAAGATACATTTAAATAGTATTTTTGTATGAAGTAATTTTAATGGTATGTGTGAGGCTATGCAGCATACCATACAAGATATCTGGAAAGGCAAAACCTTGGATTTTAAACTGATTGACATGCCAGAAACAATTAGTACAGTTATGACAGGAAAATGGGTCAGACCTTCAGCTGAGTCCATCAGGGGTCTGTGCTTAAACTGTTACTGTTTCTAATTTATTTTAACAACACTGATTATATTATATATATTAAACCTGTAAAATGATGCAAAAATCAGAGGGATGGAAAATCCCAAGGAGGCAGCAAAAACATTTTAAGAAGACCTAGACATTCTTCAAACCTTTGTAAAAACATATACAATGTAATTTAGTACAGACAATTGCAAACTGCTGTACTACCGGACAGTGGACATACACCTGAAAAATGATTTATGGACTTATGTTAGAACAACATTCCCATTGTCCAGGAAAAGCAATTAAAATGTAAATACATTGTTAACTTATCTTTAATTTTTATTAATATAAATCAAGGAATATTTGTCCAGACTGTATAATGTGCTCTGTGTTACAGTCTGAAGTATTGTGTTTGTCTATGCTCACCATACTACAAAAAAGGCACAGCAGAAGAAACTGTCAAGAATAGCAACTAAGTGCATTTCTGGATTAAAGGGCCCACCCTACTGTTACAGGTTAAGGAATTAAAACTTCTTTAATTCTCAGATATGAAATCTGCATGAAGACCCAATCCAGGTCTTCAACATTCTCAAAAGGCATCAATAATGATTGAGCTGATGATTGAATGTACTCAAATATAGCAGTGGAAAATAAGTAGAAATTCTATTAAGATTACATCCAGCAAGCTCAGGGAAATCAAATGCCTAGGATCAAACAATGAAACAATGGTGGGGCTTTAATCAAAAACTTTCTGACTTGGTGTCCAGTGCTTCCAATGCCAGCTAAGTTAGCCAGATGCACCAGATAAAAGCCACGGGATTCACAATAAATAAGAAAATAATTACAGTTCAAAGAGAATTTTATTTTTTTTTCTTGTGAAACACCATAAAACAAAGTTTATTTGAAGCTCTTAAAAACTTGTCACATTGCTCTGCACCTACACTCAGCAAAGAGTGCTATACTAAAAAAAACTGATTTGAATTAAAAGTTCCTTCAGTACCTCAAATCCATAGATGTCAAGAATAGCTATTGATAAAGCTTCATTCTTGGGATACACAAGTTTATTGATCCTGTCTGTGAGCCAGCTGAACAGAAGGGAGTACAGGATCTTGGCAACAGCATCTCTGAGGGCAGGAGAAGTACTTATTATTTTTGATCACACGTTCACTGACAGTATAATGTGAGGCATCAGCAGAACTTACCTGGCATCGACAGCACTTTCCACAGTCAAGGGAGTGAAGATTTTCTCTCTCATTGTCTCCTAAAGAAAACAATTTTGTGCCTAAATAACTACTAAATCCATGCACTTCCAATAAAGATTAATTTTCTCCCAACTTTAGACTTTTTAACATTAATGAAAAATATATGAAAATAATGTTTTGAATTTTGCAGCTCTTCACGAGTCATGTTGAAAACAAAATTCTAAAGGTACTGTATTTTAAATTATAATCAATTGTTTAAATAATTATTAATTACAAAAAAGTTTCATGCTATATAATAGAGCATAATTCATCAATAAACCCATGTCATCCAAACACATGGTCATAGTAGGTTAGTGCCTATCCCAGTAACAGATGGTGCAAGGTGGGAAACCAGTTCTATGTAGGGCTCAGTCCAGACCAATTTAGACACAGTTGTTTACATGCATACCTTTAAGATGTGGGAGAAAAATCAGACTATTTGAAGGAAAAACAATACAGATATGGGGAGAATATGCGTACCCCAAATCAACTTGACCTGGTGAGATTTTAACCCACAAACTCTTGAAGCTGTACATCAGCAGTGATAACCACTGCACCTCTATGTCTCCCAAAACAAATTTCAGTGAATTATAAATAAAATACAGCTGGACTGTTTCTGTATGTCATAGATTTATCTTAAGATTTAAAAAAAATTACTATGACTTTTTATTATTAATTTTTCAATTTTTTGAACAATTATTGGATCTTTTTCTACTGTTTACTTTTCTTGCAACATATGAGATGTTGAGGCTTGATCTTATTATGGTCACAACCATGTTGTTATCTGGTGTCATGTGCTGTCACAGAAGCAGTTAGTTGCTGTGATTCTGTTCTGTTTTCCACAATAATTCTTGCCAGAAAGTTTTATTAAGGCCAACTTAAAGTACACTTCAATAATCAGTGCCCAAAAATAGGACAGACTTATTGACTAATTACATATGCTCTGTGATGAAAAGAAATTATTAAGCATGCAACGATACGTCAATATTCCAACATTTCAATGCAATGCAATAGATTTTTAATTTTTTCCTCTTGTTTTTGGAATCATAACTTGCTATCTAGCTTTATGTAAATTGGGCAATTGCTCCTCAATGCAATTTATTCTCATAAATAACATATTTAAAATTTTTAAATTTTAACCGTTTCACCGATACTTATAGAGAAAAGCCAAGCAAAATGACACCTTTTATTGGCTAACTAAAAAGATTACAATATGCAAGCTTTCGAGGCAACTCAGGCCCCTTCTTCAGGCAAGATGTAATCATCTTGATCTACATTAGATGTAAGATGTAATCATCATTGATTACATCTTGCCTGAAGAAGGGGCCTGAGTTGCCTCGAAAGCTTGCATATTGTAATCTTTTTAGTTAGCCAATAAAAGGTGTCATTTTGCTTGGCTTTTCTCTACATTCATAATGGCTAACGCGGTACAACACCCTAGTACTACAAGTATTTTAATTCAATTCAAACAAATATGTTACAATACATTATATTAATACTAAATTGAACTCGCCATTGTTTGAAATTATTTTAGAAAACATATTTTTATTGTTATAAAGCATTTAGTTGTTTTTCACATGCTACAGTGCATAGAGAGGTGGGGGCACCAAAAAGGCTTGAAATGTCTAAACACATTAAAAGAAAATATATGTAAAGCATGAAAGTAGGTTTTTAAATGGCAAACTTACAGTCACTTTATAGGTAATTGATTTCTGCAATCCTTCTGGAGAGATTTGAAGAAGCTCAGCTACAACGCGGATCTCTTGGGCACTCACAACAGATGCTGCTTCCTGGGAATCACTCTATAATAAACAGTAAAGCTTATCTACTTACAGAAAGGAGCTCAGTATTCCCAAATGATGGCAACATATTTAAAGAACTTTCATGCCCACTTTAAATGCTGGTGCAGTTATAATATTGACTTTTCCTATCAAAGTAGGTTCAGGCATCTCTCCCTCTACACAGGCCCCAGTTAGCATGTTTAGAAAATTAATGAGTATGAAAAACAATTTATGCTCTGTTGACGAATAATACTAAATATATCTTTAGTAGACTTTTTTTGTATTACATCATTCATTACTCTGCATTCTAAAATTACCTCATATTTTTCAAAATATATATTCCCAAGATGGAGTATGGAAGACAAGACTTTGAATATACTGTTCTTGTCCTCAGCACTGAAGCTAAGAATCTCCATGGCACTGAGGAGCCTTCTGAAATCTTCAGCATCACTCTTCCCAGGAATCTCACAGTTACCCCCCTAACAAGAAATAAGAAGAGCAGAAGACTAGACATCTAGGATAAATAAGAGATGAAAATCTATATATTTGGAAGTGTTTTATTTAGCAAATATCTACTATATAATAAAACACTAATTTATGTGTGAGTGTGTGTGTGTGTCTCTCTAGTCCCTCCAATCAATCTGATTGGTTAGTTTGGATTTGGTCTGATTGGTCAGTTTAGCTCAGTGGTAGGGATGATGACACAATATGTTAGGGCTGTGATGTTCAATTCCTGATTGTCGCAATTTTCTATAATTTTACAAAAGAAAGGTTAAAATTCAGAATTTCAATGACAAGAAATCAAATAACATACTGAGTAATGGTGAGTTGCTGAATACTAATGAGAGGCAATCGGAGTCGCCTTCAAAGGTGAGAAGTATTTGCAAGAATACAAATAATCTTTTCTTAGTGGGAAATTGGGGAACAGCAGGGAAGCAAGGTGCTTTAAAATGATAGAATCTGAGAAGCAGGCTCTGGAACGTGACTAAGAGAGGAAGTGCCGGGAAAGAAAATCAAACTTACTTGATTGAGGTAATAGTATGTGTCTGGTTCCTGAAGGTACAGTTTCTGCTTTTGTTGTGAAGGAAGGCCCGCAAGCATCTCATAGAAAATATGGTAATTTCTTTCATTTTTGGCCTGAAAGCAAATGAAGTTCATTGTGACATCAAAAGCACTCAAGAACTAATCTGATAAAGCTGTATGCAACTGTATAGTACCTCAAATAGCAACTATAAATGTACATAAATGTGCAAAAAATGCATTTCATACATTTTTTCTGTTTCAATTACATCATCATGTGAGCTAAATAGCAATAAAAATAATAATAATATCTCCATGGGACCACTTAATCCATTTCAGGATTGTAGGGAGAAGGATTTGAACCCAAGAACATCAAGTGCAAGACAGGGGAAACAAACCTGAAAGAGATGCCAGAACCATTGTGGTGCACATGCACTCATACTAGGCCAATTTAAAGTTAACAATTAACATAAAAGACTCATTTTTGGATGCATTTCATGTACATACTAATCCCAGACAGAAAATGATTAGACCAGGATTCATTTTCAAGGAGCAGTGAGACAGTGGTACTAACTACTGCACCATAATGCCATCACTAACAATAAGAAAATTAATAAAGCTACTGGTTTGTTTTCTCTACTGGTATTCCAAAGCTTAAATTATACACAACATAACTCTTGTTGAATTTCACATGTACCTCATATTGATCTCATCATCATCATCATCAACATATTTAGAACAATATTTTATTTAACACCCAGACCATCCATATATTTTGATATATCAACCTGATGTAAACTGACCTACCTGAAAAACTATCCTAGATTTTTCAAGAAGGTATTGTGAGGTTATGGCACCACTGATCACACCCCTGTGGTAAGTAATAATAATACATTTCTATTGTTATCAAAGTAAAGAAGTTCCTTAGTTGTATTGTTCTCAATCTAAAGAAATTTAAATGAATAGTGTTAAATTAATAACAGTATTTTTAGTATTGATTCATTTACAAGTACAGAAAATCACTTTAAAGATGGCAATAAGAAAGAAAGGTCTGCTAATAAACAGAATGTTAAGTTTGGAGTCATCTGTAACAATGAAGAGAACAGCTAAAATTAAAAATTAAAGCAGAGAGCAATTTTATCAGAACAGATGTGTTCCTTTTTTTCTTTGGCATCATGCAGAAAGTTAATTTAGTCTTGTATAAATACAAAAAACAGGTATTGCTGAATTCAGTCACAGGTAGTAACTTAACAGCCCTCATGTTTGAGCAATGTTAGTATCTGCAACCAGTCTCTTGCAAAGCTGAATGCAGTTGATCCCATAGACCTAAAAAACTACAGTATATGTGTCCAGAACTGAGCACTGACAGAAACTGTACCAGCTAGGTCTGTGGATAACCATGACTACATTTAGTGAAAGCAGCAGTTGAAATTGTAGTGAAGAAGAAACTACAGAGAACACTCTAGTTAGGCCAAAAATGCCTCCAGGGGTAAGTGATCACTGAAACTATAGCCCTATCTCTAGTTAAACTGAAAATGTATTCAGTATTGGGGAACAAGTTAAACTGCAATCAGTCTCTAGAAAGGAAGAAGTTCCCTCTCATTCAAAAATAGTGACTGAAACAAGTAAAACTGTCACTAGACTCTTGAAAGGGCTGGGACTGTGTTCATTACAGAATAACGACTAAAGCAGCAACCACTTATAGGTTACATCCAGTGTGATGAGAGACTGAAATAGAATTTGTTTATATGGATAACTGGAAATGCAGTCATGCCAGCATTGAGAGTGAGAGCACCCCTGAAAGTTTAGATTCTCATTAGGTTCAAAACAGTGGATAATGAATTAGAAAGAATTGGTACTCACTCCTCCAGAAAAATCTCCACATATTTCCCAAACCTGCTTGAATTATCATTGCGAACAGTTTTGGCATTTCCAAAGGATTCCAGCAAGGGGGTTGCTTCTAGGATCTATAACCAAAAATATTTGTTAATTTAATTTCTTTCCACTTCTATCACTGATATTCATAACAGAACAACTGTCTTTGATGAAGCACCAGTACATTGTAGGGCCTGCCCATGCACACACCCACATTCACTGGGGGCCAAATTGTTACTACCAATGAAAATAACACATACATTCTTGAGGATGGGGAAGGAAGATCAGAGCACTTGGAAGAAAACTCACACAAGCACTGGGAGAATATGGAATCTCTACATAGACAACTTGATTTGACATAGGAGAATGGACACTTATGACAGGTGTGCTAACTGCTGCACCACTGTGGTATCACTAACTTATTTTTTTAATCTACACAACTCTAGCAAAAATATAATAATTACAAATTAGTAAGTTTACATAATGAGGTTCATGGTCATATCCACTCAGTAACAAAGGCCTCTTAATCGACCAATCAGTTACAAAGAGTTTTAGGTTATTTACAGTACTGTACATAAATTAAAGAATCATAATATACTTTACATACATTTCTATTATATTCATTAATTTAGTTAACATTAAAAACTCAGGGCTGACTGTTATATCACAAGGCATAGTGGATGCAAAAATCAGCAGTTTAGTGGACACCTTGGTTGGTATGTAATGTTTGCCTGGAGATCTTTGTAATTATTTAATGAGTGAAACAATTCATAGCAGATGTTATATTGCCAGTACACAAGCTTCTGGCCTTTGGCATCACTTTAACTAAAACCTCACAGAGCTGTGCCACAAAGTTTCCTTGCCACAGACAGCTCAACAAGCTATATTGTTAAGAGGAGCTCTGTATATTTCAGACATTGTGCCACAAATATCCAGGTGAAAAGGTATCAAAATAGATATAATCCCTCATAACTTTTTGTCCTAAAAATATAAAAAAAAATGAAATGTTTGAATAATACAGAATTGGTACAACACAAAATAATTCAAAAGGGCAAAACAATGAACAGCTCTCAAAATGGTAGGGGGATCAAATTCTTATAACTGTGTTATACCTTAGACATACAAGCCTACTTATCCCAACCACCTTCAAATGACATGTTTAGAAATTAAACTATTTTATCTGCGGTGGGTTGGCGCCTAGCCCGGGATTGGCTCCTGCAGACCCCCATGACCCTGTGTTAGGATATAGTGGGTTGGAAAATGGATGGATGGATGGATGGAACTATTTTATTTTTTTCTCCTTACTACTGTTTTAATCTACAAACTGACATCTTGTGACCTGAAATGTAATGATTATAAACTGTTTTCTCAAGCTACACAGTACCTGCTGAAGATTACTTACAGTATAACTTTCCTGTTATAACATTACCATTGTTGTTAGTTTGTACTTACTGATGACATTTCAAAAATTCAACCTTTACCAGCCTTATCCATTATATGGTGTGGAAGGGCCATATCCCAACAGCATTAAAAGCAAGGCAGGAATTAATCTTTGATGAGACACCAAAACATTGATAGTATACACCCACACTCACTTATACATTTTTGCCTAACCTCTCACAGCATTAATTAAGTAATTATAAAATCATTACTATTCATTCCTACTGAATTATAATTCCTATTACTTTGACAGTTTTATATATAAATAATTATGATAAATAAAGTTGGGGTTTATTATAATTGTGAAGCAGTAAAAATCTGCAAGTAACATTAACACAAAGCATCAATTTAATAAAGCCTTTTCATGCACTGTTCAAACTGCTCCATCTTTCCATTTAAACACTTTATACACTTCATAAGAAACATAAATGAAAAACACACACATGCAAAAAGGTTCACTTCACTCTTCTGTCTATGTGCACATCAAACAGTTGCCATAATAGGGTTCATTACCTCGATCTGGATGTCCATAGCAGGCAACAGGAAACAAGATTAAGCAAATAAAAGAAAGGCTTAAAGTAACCTATTAATAAGACACACTCTGAAGTGCTGTCTCACAAACACAAACATTTAGCTGGAAAGACATATGGTGTTAAACAGTATTATAATTTACATTTTCCATGTTTGTATTCTGTAGGCCAGCCCCAAAAGGTCATTTTTTCTGAGTCTAATGTCCTTCTACTCTTCACTCATGAAGAACAGTCAATATCTAATGAATGAATTCTTCTTTTAAAATTCTCTTCCTATCTGAAATTCCCCTTATTCAAAGAAGGATGTGCATGACTTTCATGTAAAGCTACAGTACAACTACAAGGCCACTCATCAAACCAGTGAAGATTGGCACAGTTAACATCCTAGCTGGTTACACTCAAAGTCTCCCCTAATGATCATTTCCTAAGGAACCTGGTCTCTTCCACTGTTTAGTTCCTTTTTGATATTCTTGGCTTATTTGTTCTGGCATTTTTGAAATATGCTTTACCCACTCTACACCATTAAGCTATTTTGTGATTTTTGAATTAGTGTAGTGTTTTACCACAGATTTTTCAGTCCAAAGTTTTCTTTGATCCCATATAATTTATTCAGTCATCTCTTAGGTTAGCCTCATATTCTGACAATTCCTTTATCAAGATAACTGACAACACCTTCTGATTAAATGAGGACACAATTCTTATGTTCACACAAACCAACAAAAAATTAGCTTATTTTACAGTATTTCTCTAACCAAAATATTTCCTGAGATTATTCAACTAATGACACACTTAAGCTCAGGGAAAATGTTAAGATCAAGGTAATTTTTAGATAATGCAATAAAGTGCCTCTTTCTACAGAAACATTATGGCTTTCCTGCTCACCCACCCTACCTGCTGAGTAGTGTTTCGCTTGTGATGAATTGCAGCCAGGTACCTCAGAATAAGCTTTGTAGCCTCTGTCTTTCCAGATCCACTTTCACCACTGAGAAATCAAAATTCATATTCAGTTATTTTTTATTGTATCTTTACATGCTTAAATCTCTCATTCAACTAGGGTAGTATTCATAACCAGTATTCTTTTTCTACACTTTGTAAAACAAAAACATAAAAGCAGACAAGCACCTTTGAGGCACAAGGCAGCAAGGACAACATTGGAGCAACCAGTTTTGATATAGCCAGAAACAAATAATCTCAGCATCAGAGGGTGTTTACATTAAATGAATGGTTAAAAGGTAGCAAGTGATCACTGGTAATGTACATGCCAAAAATCTTGTATTAAATTTGCATGTTCACATTCATTGCATTATTGAGTTCATACTAATCAAAAGTTTCTAAACCAAAAGGGCAGAATTTTCTAAATCCGTGTGGTGTCTATTGGAGCTTATATGGTCATCAAGGATCCTGCCTCAAATTTGGGTCTCTGGTTACAAAGACAAAACAACACTGAGCTGAAATAAAACATGAGCTTTGGCCTGAATGTGACACAAAGATGTGTAAATTCTCACTTTGTACCAGAGTTGAAATGACAAACAAATAACTAAATTTCATAATGGGTAAGAGTGTGTAATGTAGTGGACAAGGAGATGTTTTTGGTTTGAGGAAGCAGACTTACCACCCCCAGTGTACTGTAAGTCATATTTATGTTACATTTACTTGTCTAGTGAACACTTAATATGCTGAACTTATTATGTAAGTGCAAATAAACTATCAATCCATTAATTTTATGATTTTGCTTTGTCCAGTCCACTGTCATTAAATTTGAGTTTATCCCGGCAGCATTGGCATCAAGGCAGGAATGAATCACAGGCAAGCCACTAGTTTACTGCAACATGCAGGAATTCCTACAGATTGGATGCTAAAGTATGTTGTCCAATTTTGCAAAAAAAAAAAAGGCTGAACCAAGTAACCCAAGTCAACAAGTTTATCATGCACCATTGGTAAATTACTGAGAGCAATAAAAAAGAAAAATACTACAGATCATATGGCAAAAACAGGTGTATTAGTCAACAGTTAACATGGATTTACGACTGGGGAGATTTCGTTTCACTAATATCCTAGAATTCTTTGAGAGAGCAAGAAAATCATAAAATCTGACAGGTGCATTATTACCTTGATTTTCAAAAAGGCTTTGATAAGTTACCACATTAGAAGCCAGTTAGAGTCCAAAATGCACTGTGAGAATGGATGCAACCTTAACCCTAACCTGTGATGCCCCGAGTGACTAGGGCGATGAGGTGACTAACAACAAGATATGGTGCAAAATACATAGTGTTTATTCCAAACAATTCAATTAGTGTCCAAACACTGCAGTGTAGATCTTCAATAAATAATCTGTAAAAATAGTGCATATGGAGATTAAAATCAATCAGTCAATAAATTCAATAAAATTAATAATAAAAATAAACTGCCCTAATTTCTCCTGGAGCCCCTGTTCATCTCTCGCTCCCCTGCTCACCCTCTGGGTCTTACAGTAGGCTGAGACACTTGTGAGCGTAGCCCATCCTTTTTGGTTTTTTCCCAATCACCTATGTCATCGTCTGCTGGGACACTTGGAACCCGTCTCTATCATCCTGTCAGCATCACTCATTGTCCACAAAATGGTTTTTGGAGCACTTGACCACTTCTGCTCCTCCTAATGCTCAATAGGAGCAACTTGCTCCTGGAGCGCCACTCCTCTTGTTCTCCATGGGCTTGAACATCCGTTTCTGCTCTTTGTTCTCTTGAATCTTTTTTCCTTCTTTTCTTTTTTTCCTCTCCTTCCTACTCAGACCATTTTTAACCTTGTGAATGTAGGTGCTTTCCATAACAATCCACAGAGCATCAATGCATAATGGATGTGTTTTTCATACCCACAAGTGAATGAGCAATCAGCTAGTTTCCCCAATAAACACTTGAGCCACATGGCTTTCTACTAGCATGCACCCACACCAACAAAGCCCAAACTATATTGTTTTGTACTGAAGGCATACTAAATTTGATACATTGCATTTTCATTAAATGTATCTCTTTACCTGACGCAATTATTCAAAACAACTTAAACATCACAAGTTGATAACGCAGCTGAACTGCTAAAAAACTTATGAGAGTTGTATCAATACGTTTTCCTGCTCTGAGTTTACTGATACTGGTCTGCAACGTTACCTCTATATTTTGAGCATTGCTAATCCACAAACACAGCTGACATGAAAACTCATATCATTTACAAGATACATTTACCTGATAATAATGCACTGGTTCTGTTTGGCATCCATCATTTTGGTGTAAGACACATTTGCAATTGCAAATAGATGGCTGCAGTCAAAAATAATAGAGATGAAAGTTAGAAATCTGGTAACGTATGATAATGTGACTGCTGAATTTTTTGAAAGTGCTGCTAGTGGTATATTGCAAGATAAAAAAAGACTCGCCTATAACACTAATACTCACGGAGGATTCTCTCCCAGTGCTCTCCCTTCGTACTGAAGAACAACATCTGTACCATAGATATTGTACATCTTGTAAGGGTTTACAGAGACAAGAATGCTGCCAATGTAGGTCTAAATGGAAAAAAATATATAAAGTAAATCAATATCAACCAGTCATTTATTATTTTTTTTGGCATGCATAACTTGGTTAATAAATCTTTATTTTATATACCACCTTTTAAAAAAAGCACAACACAATTAAAAAAAGTAAAATTAATTGTATGTACAAAATAATGACCTAAAACAAGAAAATTTTAAATAATGCTTGGACTATCAGTATATTTATTTAAAAAATGAAAGAGCTTGAAGTTGACATAATATGTTGAGATACTCGTACATATTTATATAGTTATGCAGAATATGAGGAAGACATATACTGTACATGTACTTTGGGATAGCAAAATACATAACATTTACTGTAAATGCTTGCTGAACTGTAAAAAAAAGGGAAAGTTAATTCTCCTTGTAATGTTTTAATGTGGAATTAACTTTCACTGTTTTCCACTTATTATAATTCTTCCTCTTCCAGATGTTCTTCAAAGTAGCACTATTCTAATTTGTGTATTCTCAATTCATTTTAGATACTGTACATATCTATACATACATATACATACATATGAAGGCATCAAGGTCCAAAAAGATAAATGGGATACCACCTGGGATTTAGCAGAAGTGCCGCACTCTAATGGACAGCCCATTCCTGTATACTTTGACAATTTACTATGTATTATAGGATAGCCTAGATCTTTACATGTAAAAGAACACCTGAGACCTGTAAGACAAATTCTAGGTGGGTGCCTCCTTTTTTGTGTTCCTTTTCTCACCTAGGCTTGATTTTGGGTTGGAAACATCTTTAGACACCTTATCTTCCAAAATATTTATACATTCAACAGAAAACTTAGTACTACATTCTTACCTTACATTTTGTCACCAAGTCACACTGCCCTGCATAAAATCGAAGAGTAGTACTTACATAAATGAGCTCTCTATTGAACCTCTTCTTTAAGTTGGAAAGAATGGAGATTTCATTGAGTTCCCTAGAAAAAAGGCAGTCATAATTGAACCTGTACTTTTTAATCTAATTTCAGCCAATAATATAAACCATGCCATAGAAAGATTAGAAAAAGTAGCTGTGAACCAGTAGAGGAAGGGTAGGGAGTTATGTAGAACTACAACTGAGTATAATGTTTCTGTCTGAGTCAACCTTGAGCACCTTGTCATTCTGAACATTAATTGGTAAGAATATTTCAATGTATCTTCATAAACGTCTCTGAGTGGATGGGCTGTCAAGCCAGTGATCTTTACAACTTTGTTACTGAAAGACTTATACTCCCAGATAGGACTGCTCTTGACAAATGAGTGTAAGAAGGTGTAACACACAAATAATAATGTAAAAACTCTTACAATGGTTCAAATTTAAACAAAAACAAACACACTCTTAGAACCAGTCTTGAGCATCTTGTAGCCGAGTCACTCACATAATTCGGTTATAATCAGTCTGAAGGAACCACATTAAGCCACCTTATGGGCTCAAAAGGAATAAAGAGTCAGGTACAATGACAGATAACAGGCACATATGAGACATTGAGGATAAGAGCTATAATTCATGTATGAGGATGAAAACTAACATTGTCAGACTCATTACTATGGACAGCACTGGCTAGGTAAAGAGTTTTCTTGATCAAATGTCATTTCTCTTCTGGTGCATGGTAAAACCCCTAGTGTATGTAAGGATATGCTATATAATTGTATAGACGTGAATTGTTACTGGTGGACAAGAGGTTCACCCTTATGCGACAAAACGTTTTGGACAGAAACATCATGTACTTTACTAGTCTTCAAAGAATTTGATGGTAAGAGGCAGTGAATTAAATGATTAAAAGAATACTTTCTTTTGACTCTTCAATTGCACTGTGAAAATTTTGTGCTCATGTGACAAATTAAAGAAGGAACTGGAGGAGTATGACTTGGCAGAGTATACAGTCTAATATGAGTATGAGTTCAAATTGTCAGTTGTGCTACTCTTGGATAATCCACAACAAATAACATGTTTTTAAAACGACATTCCCCAAAAGTGTATCTAGTGCCTGAGACTTCTGCATCAAAGGTCAATTGTTGATTTTTTTTTACTTATGTCAGCTGATGTGAGACTATATGCTGCTGACTCGGTTAAAAAGAGGCTAAACCCTCAATTGATCACAACTTGGGGCTGAGCTAGCTCATTTGGCTGTAAAGAGAATTGGACAGAAATAAGGAACTCAAATAGGTTTACTACAAATTCAGTTTGTCACAGGTGAACTCCAATCAAGTTACTGACTCATCTCAAGGATAATTTAGGCAAAGAGGATGTAAATGGACACAGTTTGGAGTGCTGTAGCAAAGGGTCTGACTAATTACATAAAGGAGCAATTTCAGTTTTTGATTTTTAATGAATCCGGAAATTTTTCTGAAAGTGTCTTCCTTTTGTCATTATGGGTTATTGAGTTGAGATTGATGAGCAAAAAATGTATCCACTTAAAATTAAATCCACTGTACATAGTCACACACTCACATATACAGTACACCAATTTTGAGCCAATTTACAGCAGTCAATTAATATAAAATGCATGTGTTTTTGGTATATGTAAAAAAGTATAGAATCAAATTATGAAATACAGAATCAGGAAGATGTGTAAATATTGCACATCTGATGAATTATCCTAATTTCTAATGGGTCCCTAAACAGGTAAGGAATCAGCAATAACCACTTCATTACCATGCAAACTTAAAGACCTATACTCCTTTATTAATTTTAATAGAGTGCACAGTACAAAGGGCGGCACGGTGACGCTGTGGTAGCACTGCTGCCTGGCAGTAAGAAGACCTGGGTTCGCTTCTCGGATCCTCCCTGCGTGGAGTTTGTATGTTCTCCCCGTGTCTGCATGGGTTTCCTCCGGGTGCTCCGGTTTCCTCCCACAGTCCAAAGAATAACCAGGTTTGGTGCATTGGCAATCCTAAATTGTCCCTAGTGTGTGTTTGGTGTGTGTGGGTGTGTGTGTGTGTGTGTGTTTGCCCTGCGGTGGGCTGGCGCCCTGCCCGGGGATTTCTTCCTGCCTTGCACCCTGTGTTGACTAGGATTGGCTCCAGCAGACCCCCGATACCCTGTGTTGGGTTAGTGGGTTGGATAATGACTGACTGACCGACACAGTACAAATTAACAGATGGACTAGAAAAACAAAGCTTAAAATGCCCGGTTGAAGCTAATATAAGTTGGCAGCTGAAGAAACAAAAAAGTAGTTCCATGCTGTTAAGAGAACATTATTAAGCATGGCATAACCTCCAATTAACACGAACTGCCAAAAATAGATAGCCATATAAGGCATTGTTTACTTACTCCAGGTGGGTCATATCTTCCAATCCATCTTCCTCACTCTGCTCTCTGTATCTGATTGATGGCAAATTTCGAATGGAGTATACCTGCAATTAATTCAACAAAGTGAGCAAAAGCTGACACACTGAGGACACAGTGTCACTGCATCAAATCAAAATGTTTATTCATGCATAGGCCAGACCTCAGTCTATGGTTTCACACTTAACAGGTGTACTTTAATTTTTCTAGTGGGAAAACAGGCAAAACAGAGGTATATCTAAAACAATTACCCCTATTTTTACTACTACATACATCTCAGTCTGAACATTTACTGCTGCGGGACACCTTCACTGTAAGCAGAGCCTTTTTCTGAAGTTGAGGTTTCACTCATATTTTTTATTTAAATGACAAAAAGGCAATAAATAAGAAAGCATGTTTTAATTCTGAGAAAGTGTATCTTTGGGAATTTATAAACTTTAATATAATAGAAATTATAGAGTAGAAAGTATGGGCCGTGTAACAATATAGTTTAGTATAGGCCTTCTAGTCAAGTACAAACACGACAGGAATCTTGTAATTAATTTGGAAGGCTTGTCTGCAATATAAACAAATGAAAATTGAAACCATCATTGGCTTTGCTCCAGGTTCCATAAGAATAACAATTCAGAGCACATTAGAGAACATAGGCCTGCCCAGTGATAGAATATCAGATTTCTATGAACCCTACATACACTGGAGAGTGTCACAAGTGATCCTAGAAAGCGGCACCTTGAATAAACAAAGGTCACCTTTTTTATATGTATCACTAGGAGGTCAACCATCTTTCTCATCTAAGATTGATCTTTCAGAATGTGTTGTCTACACATCACTTTATTGGAAACATGGCATGTGTAGTACATATCATTTTTCCCCACTCATAAAGCCATTACATGACAATTAATTTTGTCATGTATGGGTTGGCTTGGATCATTTCATCTCAAAAATATAATACATAGGACATGAGGCTGGTAAGTAAAAAATGGAAAATTAACTTAGGAAAGTGTTTTGATGTCCAAAAAAAGGAAAAGGCACGTACAAAACTGCAACTGTTCATTGCATGCTCCATGTGTTACATGCCATTTTTTCATGAATACATTAATAAAATAGAATATGTAAACATGATATAATATTCAAGAGTTTTGGGGATCTAACTAGTTAATGGTTTTGAAAATTGATGCATTTTGAATTTTGGTATTTCCTCAAAGACATATCATATTTTTGTTTATGAAACATTTTTGTAACAGTGAGTCAAATTAAAATATGGTAATAGAATATAATTACATTTATTAATATAGAAAATAAACTACTTGGTTTTTAATAACATTTTACAATATCATGTATTTAAAAATAGGGCTGCATCACGTAGAGTCAAATAGGGCTGTAGTGACTCAGGTAGCTGTTATAGACACCAGATTCCAACTTGTGTGTTTTAAAAATTTCATTCAGTGCATTTACATGTGCTTCAATAACCCAGTTATTCACAGAAACCTGACTTTTAAAATGTTGTTTAAACCCTTGTACCAGTTATTTTAACTGAGTTATTGGCCTCTGAGAAACAGGTTAAAAGAGGTAGATTACTCCACGAATAACCCGATTATGTGGACATGTATACCCTTAACCGGATTACTGTTAAGGATTTTGCATATCCATTGCACTCTGTCAGCCTGCACATGTATTTGCTTTGCCTGTACTTTCAGCAGTCATGAGTAGAAGCATCCATAATGTAAATTTCTACAGGCAGGTATTCGGATGATCACATTATTCTTTTTCCTGGCTAAAATAATACATTTCAGAAATTATGAATAATATTTTAGAAATAGCTGAATTTATGTTGATGAGATGAACACACATGGCTAAACTCAGCAACGCAATTTAAAAAGTAGTAGGTAACACATTACAAGTAACATGCATTATGTACAATGATTACTTTTTAAAGTAATGAGTAACTAACACATTATTTATCTTATTGAAGTAAAAATACCTGCATTATTATTATTTATTCCAGTAGCAGTGGGTGTAAGGCAAGAAGCACACGTACTGGGTCCTTTGCTGGACTCACTCGCACAGCCAAGCAGAAAAGAGCATACTACATGCATTTTGGTAAAAGTAATGTGTTAATAAAGCATCAGTTTGACTAAACATATTTATAAAACACAAGAAAATTACCATAGTTGTCATGCTTATTTATAGAAATAGCTGATTTCTGGTTATGTGTGTGCATATAAGCACAATTATTGATTGATTTACTTTTATTAGTGGATGTTTTGATGAGGGTCTATGACTAATTGTAGTTCATATTTCTTAAATATACAATTTCTAAAAGTAGGTCCTGATGGAGAATTAACATGTACAGTATGTTAGGCCCACCAATATACAGTTGCCCACATATGCAACTCTGCTGCCATTTTAATAATTTATATTGGGGATTTGTTTTGTTGGCAGACCCAGCAATGTGACATATAAAAAAACAAAAGTACACCAGTTGAAATAACTAATGTCAAGAGAAATTTGAAACAGTATATTATTCAATAATCAAGGTCACAGAAAATATTTCTCTGTTTTAAGCTAAATGATTTTGAAAATTCACCAGTGCTTTTGAATAAGGTTTTTGGAGTTACAAAAATTTGTACAGTGTGACCACTACATAAGATTCCTAACTAACATCAGATGGTAACTATAAGAGGCCATCACTATATAAACTAGTTGAAGAAGAGCAACTGGAAGTCATTACAGGATCTGCTAGGTTCTCTGTATAGAAAGACTATCATCTATACTGTTGAGGATTTTACAATAGCTAATCACTGCCTAACCTACCTGACCGTTATTAGATTTGATCACTGAATAGTATGCCTGGGTATCAGTAACAGGCCTTTACTATATGAACTGCCTGTCAACAGTCACTGTATGTGCTGTCTGGCTGTCAATGGACTGTGTCTGCCACTCAGAGAAGTCTGAAGTCTGCATGACCTACAGTACCTCTATTGATTGATGGTACTCACTGCACAAAGGGTGTTAATGCTGTACAAACATTAGAAAAGAGTAAGCACAAACTAGACTGCAACATGACCGAAAGGTGATATTATGGCTAGACTTGCTGGAAGGCTCTCATGCTGGCCATTTCCAGTTCCAAGCACTCTATAACAGGTACTCACCAATTTTTATGTCTATAAAGGGTGTGCCTGAAAGTACTAAAAACTGATTCAGATCTGTAAATGGCAAAAATCTGCTTTATGGTACTTGCATAAAGCACATATTATTGTTATTGAAATGTATCATATACCGAAACAGAGATAAAAAGTCTGCATACTATCATTTATTGGAAAAGTTACATGCATCAAGATGATAAGTATGCAACATACATTAAGTACATCTTTGAGTCAAAAAAAGATCAAGGCAGAGTGACCGTATTGAAAGCTGTAACTCATTACCTTGTTATACCAGTGACCCTGCTTGTCGGTTTCTATGTCTGGTTCCCAGTCACTCTCCGTAACCTCTGACTTGTACACAGAAGAAAGGTCTGCCAGATAATCTGCAACATTATCATCTTTGTAGAATGACCATTTGGTAAGATTCTGCACAGTTGAATGAGGAAGTACTCTCTCTGATGACCACACATCATGGACCTCATGAACCTCTCGAATCTGGTTCTGTGCCCAGTGCTGCTTGAGGTGCTGAGAGGTTCTGACAGATGGTCCCATTCTTTGAACCTGGGGCATAACCACTGCATATCTCCCACTAGGATCTTCACCGGAACCTTCCTGTTGAATCTGGGAGGGTGAAGGTGATTTTCGAGAGATGCTACTTTGGAATGAATGTTGAGAAGAAGGTGAGAATTCGCCAACAGAAGGAGGCTGCTTAAACGATGCTTTCTTAGGTTGATAGCCATAAGGGTGGGAAGCCACATCATGATCATGAAAAGTTTTTTTCAGTACCGGGGGAGGAGAGGTAGGCTGTGGTTTAGGGGAAGATGATCTGGCAAGAATGGGAGACCCATGTTTTGGGGATGGCTGAGGAGAAGGAGGTTGGTGTGGTAATTTTACCCCTGCTTTTGGAGATGGAGGCCTGTGTGATAGTTGAGGGGAGTGTGGTCTCTGTGGTTGACCTGCACCAGGATTTCCTATCCTCTTTAAAAAAGGATTCCTTTTAGGGGGACCAATATTAGATATACTGTTTCCTGGAACTTTTTGCGGCAGTGAGGGCTGAGGAGAATGAGATTTCTTGACAGAGGGGTTTATTTGTTTCAAAGAAGGCTGGGGTGAAGTAGGCCTTTGAGGCTGACCATTATCAAATGTCTGACTTTGTCTTCTGAGTGACTGCCTCGCAGAGGAAACATCTGGGTGGATACCTGAAACTGGACTACCAGCACGTTTAAAGAAAGGATTTCTCCCCTTTAATACAGGTGGTTGTGCATGCATTATCTTCTGTGGGTCATTTATGTTTCCTGATTCAGCTCCTGGTCTTACTGACATCCTTCTGGAAGGCATTCTCTGCACTGAGAGTTCATCTCCAGAGGGTCTGCTTTCTCCTGCTGGTGGCCGAAATGCTTTACGAAATGGATTGCCTTGATTTGGCATTGGTTCTTGTGCAGGAGCCATCTGAGGTCGTTTGAAAGAACCAGCAGGACGGCTGCCTTGTCTTGCCAGGGTATTTGAAAAGGGAGACATTTCAGATTCTATGGGCTCTTTGGGTAGTTGCATTTTTCTTATGGAAGACCGAGGGGATGGTGGTTTCAATGGAGGACCTGCTGTTGGGTTTCCTAACCTTTTCATAAAGGGATTACCAGAAGAAGGCTTCACTGCACCTGTTGGCAACTTATTTTGCCCAAAAGGGATCAATTTTGCTGGAGGGGCTACCATAGGAACATTTTCCACTGATTTGCTCAGCTTTCTTAATGGCCTAGGTGATGGAGGTCTTTGAAAATGAGGAGATGATGGGTGATGAACCTCTCGTTCTACAGAATGGTTTAAGTGGTGAGATGGCACAGGAGATGGTGGACTCTGACTTTCATTTCCTTGTGGATTGTTCAGCTTCTTTAAAAAAGGATTTCCTGGTGTTGGTTTTGAGACAGCTGCTTGCTGCTTCATCCCAAACATTTTAAATTTTGGTTTAGGAGCAGGAGAAGGAGGTCTCCTCACTGACTGTATTAATGGAGGCCTTTCAATATCTGCTTGCCTCACACTTCCTCTACGATGCACTGATAACTGAGGAGAAGGAGGTGGGCTTACTCTTTTCAGTGATTGCCTAGGAGAAGGAGGTCTTTCTGGTGGAGCAGCTATTGTAGCATCTGGGTGGCTAAACCTTCCAAACAGGCCACCTGGATTTGGATTTCTTGAAAGCTGCATATTGTGACGCTTCATCCCAGGTGAAAGATTTGGTTGAAGGGGAGAATCTAGATTGCCTTCTCTTCTTAGTGATGGCTGTGGTGATGGAGGAGAGCTTCGCTTAATGGAAGGAAGTCTTCTTATGGAAGGCTGTGGAGAAGGGGGCCTTGTAAGTTCATTTGGTCCAGGGTTTCCGAACCTTTTCAAAAATGGCTTGGGCGAAGCAGGTTTAGTTGCAGGTGATTGGAACTTATTAGGATCAAAGGTGGAAGCAGAAGGTGGTTTAAGCTTTGGTGAAGGCCGAGGGGAATGTGGCCTTTGTCTTTCCTCATTTTGAATTCCAGCAAAACTTCTTACTGATGGCTGTGGAGAAGGGGGTGCTCCCATTTTTCTGCTTAGTAGCTGTGGTGATGGGGGTCTTTGTCCTATGTTATTATCTGATGGATAACCCATGTGTTTATGTAACATTTTGGGAGATGCAGGCATCACATATTCATCATGAGGTAAATTTTGACCAAACACTTTTCTTGGAGATCTAGGTGATGGAGGATGGCTTAGCATTTCTTCATCTTCATAGTATTCTCCCACAAGCCTGGCAGATAACTGTGGTGAGTACATACTTCTCCTTTCCTCAATCTGTCGTACAGAAGGTTGGGGTGAGGGAGGCTGATTCCAATTTCTGATTCCTAAATGTGGGCTAGGTGGTGTGTTAACATCTGCACTTGAAAAGGCATCCAAAGGTTCAGAAGGAGAAAGATTAGCAGCGTCATATCTTCGTATGGAGGGCTGTGGAGAGGATGGCCTTGAACATGGTCTACCTTCCATTATTCCAACAGACCGTCTGCTTGGAGATGGAGAGGCTGGCCTATTGGGACCAAGCGCACGTACCTGTGGCCTTGGAGAAGGTAGTCTTTGAGAACCTCTGCTCATGGCATCTTCAATTAGCCTTGCTGTTGGCGTTGGAAGAAGAGGTCTAGTCATACTTGCTGGTCTGGGGGATGGAGGCCTTTGATATGAAGTTAGCTTCTGAGGAAATCCTCTACCCAAAGACTGATAAGCCATTCCCCCATGCCCAACATGGGTACCAACCCTATTTAACACTGTGTTTGGGAATGGAGAGGTTTGAAAGTCGTCTTCATCTTCATCTTCATCAATCTCCTCATCATAATCAGTCAGTGATATATGTGGAGAAGGCAAAAGAGGAACATCTAATTTTTCTTTGCCAAACAACTTTACTTGAGGTCTAGGGAAAAGCCTGAATTGTTTTTTAGAAGCCAAAGGAGATGGTACCCTTCGGCCAAATTCAGGCATGTTAAAATTTTCAAAATTTGTAGTTGAAAATGAGAAAGCCCCATAGTCATCGTGTTCTGCTTCTCCCAGCTCTTCCTGTTCCATAATGTTCTCCATTGTGTAAGAGAATGGAGTATACTGGTTGTATGATGACTGTAGATATGGGGACCCACCATATTCACTATAATTAAGCTGGTATTCCTGACAGTGATCATAGTTGGAATCTACTACATAGGGATCATATTCCATAGCTTCCCATGTCGGTGCTTCATAATATCCTTGCTCTCCCTCATAATAATCATATTGCTCATGAAATTCTGAGTTGTCATAATATTCCATTTCATTCCCATCATAGTCATATTGTTGTTCAGCTACATAATCCTTTCCATTATAGTAATCCATGCCTTCCTCATAGTATCCTTGTTGGTCTTGAGTAGAGTAGTTATAATTATCGTATTCTGTTTCGCTATCATAGTAACCATAGCGATCCTGCTCTTGATATTGATCATAAAAACCAAAACCATCATCATAATATTCATCTTGGTATGTCATAGGAGAATCATAATAAACATCTTCCTCCTCATCTTCATAATAACCATATGGATTTGGAGCTGAATAATCGTAATACTGGGATTCATCATCGTAATAATCAAATCCTACTCTTGGATACTTTGAGTGTCTAGGCATGGCCTCAAAATTTCCCTGAAATCTACTAGGCCGGCGTGAAGGATGATATCGAGCAGTAGTTCTATGATATCTATCCCTAGAATATTCTTCATCATCATAATCATAATGATGTTCATCTTGTTCATAGAAAGAATTACGCCGGCCATGATACCTCCTCATGTTTGCCTTATGCCTAAGGATCTCATCTTCAGAAGTTAAAGGCAGTTTTTTAGCTCCTATTTTGGAAAACCAACCCTCACTCCCAGGTTTTCCCAAAAAATTGCTCTTTTGCTTAGTAGATAAAAATCTCTTAGTGAGCCAGTTTGCTGCCCCCGTGAGTTTGCCAATAAGTTTTCCTTTTGTTTTAAAGTCCTTACTGTCTGACTTCTTTTTCCCAAAAAAGCCAAACTTTGTTTTCCCTAGAAATTTACCCAGTCCAGATTTTTTGTTGCTCTCTTCTTTATTATCAGACTTTTCAGCTTTTTGCCCCAGTCGGATGAGTAAAAAAGATGCTTTCCTAGGCGGGGCCTTTTCCACTTCTTTCTTTTTCTTTGTGCTATTTTTAAAACGCATCATAAATTTTGAGGTGTTCTTCAAGACGCCCACTTTTGGCTTCTTGGCTAACAAAGCTGGTCCTTTCCTTTTACCAAATCCTAAAAAAACTCTAGAGGTGTTCTTAAAGTTCCGTCCTTTTTTTGAACTTTTTGTCCTGAACCCCCCAAAACCCATGAAAAGTTTTGAGGTGTTCTTT
Organism: Erpetoichthys calabaricus; assembly: GCF_900747795.2. Lineage (NCBI taxonomy): Eukaryota > Metazoa > Chordata > Cladistia > Polypteriformes > Polypteridae > Erpetoichthys > Erpetoichthys calabaricus. The sequence goes on from NC_041404.2 coordinate 158,170,421, forward strand.
AGACCTGTTTTGGGTTCCCTTTCAACAGGAGGGGGAGACTGTATTCTGCTGGCAAGACCTCCAACAGCTTTAGAGGCACTTTTCAGGTGAGCCTTAGCATTCTCCTTTTTCATTATTTTCCTCTCCCTTCCATCACTTGCTAGCCCCATTACAACTTTGGAAGCCCCTTTTAAATGCAAATCCTTTTTATCTGGCCTATGGCTTTTTTTGTCATCTGCTTTAAAACCAGCTACAGCCTTTGATGCAGCCTTAAGGTTGGCACCTTTTCTTTTTCTCCCTCTGTCATCCTCCTCCTCATCCTCATCCTCATCTTCATCATCACCTGCTTTATCCTCACCTTCATCCTCTTCATCCTCCTCCTCTTCCTCTGATTGTATGTGCTTTGTTTTGCCTTTCACTTTCATCCCTGCCATTGCTTTAGATGCTCCCTTTAAAGCAGCCACTTTTTTTCCTTTCCTCCTTTGATCTTCTTCACTGTCCTCATCACTGTTTTCTTCTTTATCTTTATCTTCCTCTTCCTGGCCTTCACTAAGCTCTTCACTCTCATCCTTGTCGCTTCGCAACAGATCTGCCTCAGAACCATCTTCTGAGTCACTTGTCACAGCCTTCTTCTTATTCTTTGCGTCTTTACCTTTCTTGTCTGCTTCTTTGCTCTTCCCCTTAGGAGCTTCTTCTTTTCCCTTCTTCCCCCCCTTCTTGTCCTCTTTCTTTTCATCCTTTCCCTTCTTTGGATCTGACTTTCCTTTATCAGTGCCTTTTTTATCATTCTTGCTTTTCTCTGGCTCCCCCTTTCCACCTTTCTTTGCTGCTGCTTTGGAATCTCCTTTCTTGGCGGGCATTATATCCCTTCACTTGGAACATGCTACTTTCAGATGTCTTATGGGTATCTGTGATATTCCATTTAACAGTGATATCATGCTTCACTGAGACAAATCTTATGCTTCAAGGAATGCCATGAAACAGCAAACTGTCCCTTATTAAACAACAGCCCTCTAAATACCAGCGTTGGGAACAAGGGCATCTGCTGCACAGAGCATCATGTCAGTTTCACATTTCACATCAAACACAATTAATTGTAACGGAGCTCATGAAGAATGTTACCTCATTCTAGAAGGGTTTGCCATTGTTCCACAAAAAATATCCTTTTCCTCTTTTCCATGTCTAAGCAGTTTGGCAAGTCCCATCCCCTCGTCCCCTTGTTTGTTAAATGGACAATCACCCACTCTCAGAGTGAATAAGGAGTGCTGGCATCTTCTTTATCCCACCTGAGGCCTGTGAGATAGATTGCTTGTTTTAAAGTCCATGATACTGAGAGTCATTTATTCCCATGTCTCCACTAAGAATGCCTGAATCCTCAGAAACCTCTGCCAAAAAGTCTCTTTGCACTTAATGTTGCAAGAGTGCACAAGAAGCCTTAATATATCAGCCCTGGTGCCTTAGCGTAACATTATCTCTTTAGCTCATTCCTGTATGAATTATGCAGGTTGACTGAGCTGTTACGACTCAGAGTCTGAGAAACATATCCAGACAAGAACAAAATAAGGCTCTAAAGACAGGACCTGCAGAAGGACAAACTGGGTGCTGTCAAAACATGCAGTCAAAGCAATCTTTGCCATCAGTCATAAAGAAAGCCACTCTTCCGTAGATATAGGCACGCATGAATGGATGGAGGATTACACTCTGCAGTATATCAGGTACAGGTCTTTGAAGAAGATACACATATCACTTTTGCTCTTTATGAATATGCTATTGACCTACATTTTTACTATCTTCTCAATTAACTGACAAGTTAATTATCTCATGGGATCATTAGTCCTTGTTAGCTTTTGTGCAGGTATGAAAAAATCTATGTCTAGAACATTGTTTTCTGTCCAAACTTGATGAGGACGAGGATGATAAAGTAGTTTTGCCATTATTATTTCTAAATACTCGCCTTTAATAAGAACAATTAAGTAAGTACCTAACATCTTACTTTTTGTTCTTTGCAGACCAATGCATATACTTTTAATATGTACAGTACTTTCAATGATATACAGTATATAGAGACCACAAAATACTAAGCTTATAAATATAAATCTAAGGGAGAATGGTGAAACATTGGTAATGCTGTTTGCTCACAGATCCAGTGATATGAGCTCAAATTAGTCACTGCAGGTATGGAGTCTGAATTTATTATTTATTAATTTGTTTGTTTTATGGGTGTTCCAGTTTCCTCCTACATCACAAAAACAAGATCAGTATGAGTAAAGGAATGTGGACTGCTTTTCCATCCAGGATTGGTTCCTGCCTTCCATGACAGACTTTAATAACACTTTCACACACAGACTCTTCCCACTGTTTCCAAGTTTCTGTGCAACAAATTTTATGCATTTTTACCACAATAGTTTAGTTATTAAAGCAACATTGAACAGACCTTATTTTTTCAAAAAATATATAAGACATATATATAAGACAAAGAAATAAATGATAATATCAAAATTATTTTTTGATTATTTTGTTCAATACAAAACATATGACATCCTAGTGGATTTAAGATGATCTGACCTTAACTAAGGAGATCATAAAAGTTAAACTCAGTAAAGCGTAACCTATCAAATTCATGAGTGAAGCAAAGTGAGAACTTCCTAAGAGACAAGCATCCCCAATCGGAATGCACTCAAGAGATAACATCAGAGCATCCTCTCATTAATAGAATGAAATGCCAACAGAATGAGGCAGTTGCAAGGTGAACTGCCTTTTAAAAGCACCTTTAGGTGTACTGTCAAGCGTGCAAATAGGAGACAAACACTCAAACAGGTAAGTAGATGGAGCTTTGCAAAACCGTAAATTAAAAATATCACTGCACTTTCTACACATGACAATATTACTACTACTACTACTACTACTACTACTACTACTACTACTACTACTACTACTACTACTACTACTACTACTACTACTACTACTACTACTACTACTACTACTAGAGTTCAAAAGGAATTGCAATGTAGTTTTGGTGACACGAAGAATCATCATCAGTAGACTCAATTATTTTGTCTTGATAGGTGACTCTAACTGGGCCTGATATGAGCATGTGTGTGTGTATGTGCCAATGTGCACCGTAAAAGACTACTGTAGTGTACTGTCCAGAACTGCTTCTTGCCTTTCACCCAGTGCCAGAGGCTCTGACTTCCTATGGCCATTAAGTTTAATTAAGCATATTCAAAAAATTAAGTTTCAGAGCTGGGATTTGACATCATAGCACCTCTTGTAAATGATCCATACCTTAACTTGGATAAGCCATGCTACATGCATATAAATGCACCCACCCATTTTCTAAACACATTCACTAACGTAATGGTCAGGGATATCCCGTGTCTGTCCCAGCAGCATCAGCTTCAAGACAGAAACAATTCCCCACACTCATTTATACCATACCAATACTACCAATATACTTATATGTGTATAATACAACCATGTACTAAAGGAGTGAAAATTATAAGAAAATTCCTCATTACAATGATGTTATATCCAGCATCTTCTCACCATGCTCCAATGTATATACATTTTCCAAGAATTTTTATCAGCTTATTTGAAGATATCATTTATATTCACATACAAAGCTGGAAGGAAGACTCCTGTCTTTAAACACGGAAATGTGGTAAGTGGACGATGGGGCATACAAACCATACACCTTCAGAATTATGACCCTGGAGACAGACAATACTATTTCTCTGAAGAGAGCCAGATAATGTGAGAAGGTCAAATCAAAAAAGAGATCAGCCACGCAACCACCTCCAGATGTAAGGATCTCGTAAGTGTCTTCTGGAAGGTTATTGACAGAGTTAACACTGGGCAAAAAGAAAATAAAATGGGACTTGCTGATTCCTCAACAATTTACTGTATCTGGATCTAATTTCAAGATTTCTTTGACATTATACTGTGTTTATAATAGTGTATAACATGCTGGGTCTATAAGTGGAAGTGTTAGTGAAGGGTTTGCATCATTGTGCATCTGCAAAATTAAGAAGTGCAAAGGTGCTCCATATGCTGAAAAACAGAAAAGAAGGTTAGTAACACAAAGTTTTGCCTGTATATTTTTCTTTTTCATTTTCTGCATGGTAGTAGCCTTTACCTTTTTTCTAAGTGAACATGTGCTTTATAATATTAAACTAAATGTAAATGGGTTGGCATGGTCATAAGTACAGCTGCCTCACAGTTCCAAAGTCTTTTCACATTACAGCCCAAAAACTGACTCTGTGAATTGTGCATTTTCTGCCAGTGTCTATGCTGTTGTTTTCCGGAGTATTCTGGAATGCCTCAGAGGATCTGCATATTAGGATCATTGGTGGCTCTAAATGGAAGCTAATTGACTGAGTAAAATGTGTGTCCTATGAAGGCTGTTTTTGTTTTAGTGAATATATTCCCCAAATGCTTGTTACAAACTAGGCCATAATCTCCAGACCTCAAATTTGTCATTACGCTTTTTATTGATTAAATTTAATTTTACACATCTCTCATATTTCTTACATAGCTCATGTCTAAGACCATTCAAAAGTAAAAATCAGCTGGAATATATATATATATATATATATATATATATATATATATATATATATATATATATATATATATATATATATATATATATATAACTAGTAGAGACACTCACTGCTGAATGTGTTCTGAGTACCAGAAGTCACTTTATCCATAATTAAACAAGCTGCAACTTTACATGTGCGAATGTCATGTGTCCAATGAACTCACCAGGATGGTGACACAGACCAGATTCTGGGTTTATAATAAACAAGACAGAAAAAATGACTAGCAACAACATTGATGTCCCTTTTTATTAGTGATTTAGGAGTGCTCTAACTTTGCTCACATATAGGATGGTTAAGTATGCCGTCAAAACAATCAAAGTTTATAACCTTGCATTATTTAATTACTTAGTAAGTATGTTTGGTGGCTAATCTAGATTGTAAACATGACTATTCTGGCCCAGACAGATGAAGACTGCTGTTACAAACCTATAACCCTATAGAATATGTGAGTGGGTAACAATATGGAATAGGGGTTTTGAGGACTTACTATAGTGCATCTATTTCTCACTTAAGGCTATGTAACACAAAACCTTTGTTAATATTTTGTTATGTAGCACTAAAAGATGAAGTGGATAAAAGATGCATTTTAGGTAGCCACTAGTCTAAACAGTTACTGGCACTTTGTTAAGTCTTATTAGGATGAAACAAAGCCTTTGTTATGGTGCTGTTGAAACTGATGGATGCATCTAAACTGGCCCTATTGCAAAGCGTTACCCATAATGGGTAGTTTAACATGAGTTTCTAGATTGGCCCTGTGTGAATGCGATGTGCCCTACAGTGGACTTGCACTCTGTTCAGTTGATTCCTGCCTTGAATTCCAATACTGTTTTCATGATCCTAAACCAGTTTAACCAGCTTTATAAATAGATAGATGTGATTCCACTTAAATGTGCAACATATATAAAATACAAAGTGGTTAATGTCCTAAAAAATCTGCCATTAATTTTAATAAATAGCTATTGTGCTATTTTCATAATTTATCCACCCATTAATATTCTCAAATTGCTTATTTTCCATTACATAGAAACTGCTGTGGTATCTTCAAGCACAATGGACGAAACAACTCCAGAGAACATGCCAGCCTTTCACTGGTTATATTCACCTATACTCACTCATATTGGGCAAGTTTATAGAGTTCAGTTACTGAATCTAGTATGCAAGTCTTTGAGGTGTGTGATGATGCTAAAATACTAGAAATAAATCCACAAAAATAAATAGAGAATGTTCCCAGAAAAACAACAAAAGGCCCAGGATTCAAAACCATATGCCTGAAACTACGAGGCATAAGCACTAACCACATATTTACAGTGCATTAAAAAGAAAAGGTTTTCCTTGTATATCTCCAAGATGTGCAAGTTAGGTTAGTTGGTAAGTTCATCTTGGCCATGAATTTGGTGTTATCCCCATCTTCTGTCTGCAATAGGCTATGGATCCTAACAACAGTGAATTGGATTAACAAGGTCTGACAATACACTCTATGATGAGAGATATAGTTCATGCTATATATTGTAGTTCCCTGAAGCAAAGATCAGATCAGTACTGTGATGCTGCCTTCTAATCAAATCTATGAAGTTCCAAGTGATGCAACCAGTACTGCAGAGAGTAAAAGTTCACACAACAAGGAGAGAGAAAAACAGCTTTTAGCTAAACAAGGCCAATCTGTCTTTCTAACTTGTGTCTGAATTATTAGAAGAAAGCAGAGTATCCCAAGAAGCCCAATCAGTTATTACCATAAACCTTCTGCATCACACATCCTTCCTATATCCAAGTCAACATTTGCTTTCTGCCTTGTGCCCAGTGCTGGAAGACTAGTTTTTAACAGTTGGTTTGGCAAAGGAATTGATGAATGGGTGAATTAGTGAATTGGAAGTGCTTGGGTGGGAAGAATTATAGCAAAGAAAGAATCTGGTAGTTTGTCTAATGTGTATGATGATGTGAAGCTCACCACATACACTTTTTAAATGATGTCTTCACTTCTTGTCCTCAAAATCAACGCTTTATCGTCTATAACATTTTTAACAATCAAAACTCTATTAAGATGGCTGTAGAGTAAGAAGTCTGGCATCTCAAAAACAATGTGAGTAGAAATTGAGTTTTAAACATTTTCATTAGGACCAAACCCTTTGTCTTATGGTGGGCCTATCTACTGAGTCTAAAAGAATTCTCTTTAAAGAATTCTCTTTAAAGGACCAGGCCTCAGATGACTGGTTTGGATGTGCCTGATGATGTCATGAATGTTGTTTGGGTGGCCTTCTGGCTCAGTTTTGAGTAATTTTTGTGTTGTTATTACTTTTTATGATTGTTGATAAAATTTCACATTGTATCTGTGATGCTCTTATTGCCCCATTTTGTATGTGTTTTATAAGTTATTGCGGATATTTTACTTGATGTACTATGTTGTTTATAGTAGCAATATTGTTGTCAGTCACACAGCTGCTGACGTTGCTATGTGCAATGTCAGTCATGTCCTACCCATTTAAGGTGGCAGCTTGCAACTTTCTGCATCCAAGCATTTGGACAGAAACCTAAAACACAAATCCCAAACTTTGAAATTTAGTTCAGGACAAAACTTTATTAGTAAAGGTAAAAACATTGTTTACTTTAGGTACTTTACATTGGTCTAATATTTTGAACCTTTAGTGATTGTTTCTTGTTTGATCTGCTTGGAATTTGACTTTCAGCCTATTCTTGTTTATTCTTATGATATAACGTCTTTATACCTATTCTCATCTCCTAGTCTGTAATTGTGGTCACAGCCCTTTCGACCACATCTGCACCCTATGTGTTCACAATAGATGATAATGATGGTGATGATGAGGAGGCCTAAATGCATGGAAAATGTAGAATTGATAACAACCATGACAAAAGTACGGAGGACCAACAATAAAATTATCCATTATTCTTTGCCAGCATAGCATATAAAATGAATTATTAACACATGTTAATGATGGGGGTGGGTGCTAGCTGTGTTTTAACACTTTCTCTAACTTTCTGTATTGCCTCATTAGCTCTTAAGCGCCACTAATCTATTGCTAGGCTAACGGAAATGAAACAGCATATACAGGTAAAACAACAGAGGGAAACCTATTGTTGAACTCACGGATATGTGCCATTCCTGTAGTATTCTTTTGCTGTTCTTATAGATGTTTTCACATCATTTCCACTGAATTACATTTTTCCTTTATGTGCTAACCTTAATTTGAATTCTGGCTAACATATTTAAATTTAACTTGATCAACAAGGAGTCCAGCTATGTAGATATATGTCTGCTTTTTTCTCTCTCATGCACTGTATTTGTTACATTAGGGCAGTAATGTCATGGTAATTTCCTGAAGGGCCAGTGTGTCCTCTGGCTTTTGTTTCAATCAAGCTCTCAATTACTTAATTAGTAGAATTATTTAATTAAATGGACCAGTCCAAAACCTGATATTGTATATGCTGTTCAGCAGCTTGTCATGTATGAAAAACACAGGTTCTTCAATACAGTACACACACACGTTAGTGAAATTAGACATGCTTTAATTGGCATCATGAATTGCAAGAGTCTCTGGTCCATTTGACTTTGAGACTTATAGAATCCTCAAAATTATTATTGGCGAAACAAGCTTAAAATATCTTATTGTCACAGGGAGCTACAAATCAGGAAATAGTCCCCAACAGGATGCCCGATCACTACTCAAACACACATGTTCATCCACACTGACTTACACCCAGGTGATTTATAATCATCATTTAAAATAGATTAATACTCAGACCTTTGGTAAACTAAAGTAAATTTCAGTAACCAGGGAAAAACCTGCACTAATGTAGGGGAAAATGTGCAAATTCCACAAAAACAGTGACTCGCTGGCATTTGAGCTCAGTCTCTGACAGCTGGAGAAAGAAAAAGAAATGTGTATAAGGATACAGTATGCACACAGCCTTTATACTAGTATGTATACTGTATATTTGTGTGTGTGTGTACGCGCGTGTGTGTCTGTGTATTATACATAGTATGCATTAGATAAATTTATTTAATAGCGCTAACATATGTCTACCAGAAGAAATTAACAGACCGAATCACTGATTTATGTTGTGTTAACCACGAGCAGTGGTTGTATATCTTGTTGATTTTTTCATTAGTACAAATCCAGAGTTCATGACACCAGGTAGAATGAAATTTTAATGCTTAATTTGTATTAGATTCACAGAGAATTCATGAAAAATTAAGTAGAAATGTTCTAAATACAGCACCAGCAAAATCAGTTTCCTACATCTGCCACCCGTTGTTGTTGTTTTTACTTATCAATTTTATAATACTGATTTCAGTAAGTATTTTAGTTATACTTTGTTATTTCTCATGATCCTGCAATGTTGATATACTGATATGATCAGGATCCTCAACTTTAAGTTAAAAAGGAAAACACTTTAAAATTAAATTGAGCTGAACCAGATAAACCATAACTGTTAGTTCCTGGTTCAATATATTAGTTTATCTTAAACTGCTGTTTATCTGCAAGCTTTATCAATGTTTCTGAACACCAGATGTAATTTATAACAAATTTAAAAAATGGAAGGTAATTTCTGCAGCTCTTCCCACATGGACTATTGTCTGGCATTGCAGGTGTGTACTAAGCGGGCTAACAATAAATACAAATTTCAGACCCACTTAATTCAGTTCAGGGTTGAGGAAGGCCAGAGCTCATCCTGGCAACCATGAGAGCAAGGCAGGATCCAACCCTAGACATGATGCCAGACCAGGACCCACACACATATACTGTACATATACTAGGCCATGGTGTACATTTAACGAGGACAATTCACAGTTGCCCATAAAGTCAACCTGAACGTATTTGTCATTTAGGAGGAAATCAGAAGTCCCCTGAGTAAAACCAAACCTCCATGGGCAGAATGTGTAACCTCAACACAAAGAGCAACTGGGCATGACATTTAATCCCAGGAGAATGGTTCCATAAGACAGTAGCACTAACTAATGCACCAAGGAAAAAAGTAGTAAATATAAAAAGTCAGAAGAAGACTTATCTTCACACATGGATGACAACTGAAATGAGAGACATGGTAATTAGATGACAAAGTAGGTGGAAACAAGTACTCAGGGGATTAAAAAATACAAGGAAAAATAAAATTGCCATAAAAATCCAAGAACTGATATCAGAAACTCAAAAGGTCAGAGGAGCAGCATTATAATAATACAATAAATAATAATAATTCTTTACATTTCTCACTACTCAAAGCACTTCAGTGACTGGGGAGCCACTTTCACCACCACTAATGTGTAGCATCCACATGGATGATTTGATGGCAATACGCTCACCACACATTAGCAGTTAGGTGGTGAAGTGGTGAGAGTGATAGCCAGTTAGAGACAGGAAATGTTTAAGGGGCAAGAATGACTAGACCATGGTGGGCAGTTTAGCCTGGACATCAGGTTACACCTTACTCTTTACAAAGGATACCCAGGGATATTTTATGACCACAGAGATTCAGGAACTCGATTTTACATCTCATCCAAAGAACAGTGCCATTTTTACAGCACGGTGTCCCCATCACTGCACTGGGGCATTGGGATCCACATTCAGACCACAGGGTAAGCGCCCCCTACTGGACTCACCAACACCTCTTCCAGCAGCAATGCAAGATTTTCCTAGATGGTCTCCCATCTAAGTATTGGCCGTGTCCAAACATCCTTAGTTTCAGGTGGATGACCTACTCTGAAGTACATGTGGTGCCTAAAGGAACTGGTAACACAAGAAAGCCAAGGAGAAATCCGGGAATGATTACCTGTAGTATGAAGAACCAAGATTATTCAATAATTAATAAATTAACATATACATTTTTAGTGTTTGTATTTAGAGAAGTGTGGGCTTGTGACAAGAGATGCCCCAGGCTGAAAGTGGGTGCCCACATTTAAAGATTTTCAATTGCTCTGTGTTTATTAACACAAGTGAAATGTGCTTGGTTTGAATTGCTCTTTGTTCAAAAAAGAGTAGTTTTTTGCATAGCTAGAGATTTCCTTCTGTGTTAATTTATACTACATTTAAAACTTTCTAACAGTTAAAGCAATAGTCAACATTATGCCCACTTAATCTCTATATGAAGCACCATTTTTCTTTGTTTTTTATGCACAGCTTTGTTTTTCATGCCACAGACTTAAGATTTGGCATATATGTACTATTTATCACCATAAGTCAGGGTTTGATGTAATATATAATTTAATTAAGCAAAGAACATCTTTAATTTAAAGTAAATTACTACGATACAGATTAAACAATAAACTTCTTAAAAATTTTGTTCAGCCTAACAAAAGCACTTTTGCTGACACTGTGAATGTTTCTTTCAAGAAAAGAAAAGCCAGAATAGATCAGGCCTGGATTCTCACTCTTGGATTCCCAGGAATTATTACTGGTAACAGTTTGGGCCTGGTATAAATTAATACTTGTGTAAATCTGCGTGGGTCCAACTGAGTTTTCCATTACAACAGTTTTACTGTAAATATATAGCCAAAGGCTGCTGCTTCTGAAGTTAACCTACAACTCTGTTCTTGGGATGTTTATCCCTATGAAAAGGCATTATATAAAATAAAGGTTGTTTGTTTTCTTGTTTACAGCTTCACCATATACTATGCCTTTAACAAATATAAGTTTCTTCCACCCCTCAGTATAACCAGAAACTGGTAGCACTGGAAAAGGTTTCTGGGATGTAGGGGTCTTTCTGCCTTTTAGAAACTTGATATGCAAGCCTACCATTCTAGATAAGTAGATTCTGGATGCACGGCTGCTCTGAAAAGAATGACTTACTATTTATAGTGATAATCAATTCACTTCTTTGCAGCTATTCTCTTTTATTTAGTAATACAGAGCAATCCCGGAATGACAATTTGACATATCTGAAGTGTATGAGTGACTTTGAGTATCCAGTTACTTTTTTCCAATGTGTAAACCTATCTGGTCATTATGATGCATGGACATGAGTCAATGAAGTGATATCTGGCCCTTGTTACATCTCTCAGGTAATGTTTACTCCCATCTGTCAGGAAACCTACCCAGCACTTCACTGATAACATGATGTCTTACCAAACTCAACCAAGCGCTTGTCATTACATTACCGTGACTGAGTGTTTCCCAAGGCTATTTCAAGATAATTAAATTTAAAGTGGAACAGGACCCTGGCATTCAAACAAATCAACAACTTTGAATGCAAAGAGGTCAAAGAATTGACCACTGCCATCATTGTATTAAAGAGATGAATAATTAAATAAAGAAAAACAGCAGTAATATAAGGAATATTCCTCATGAAGGTGTCAACTATCTGCACCGTACAGCTTACCGCATAGAATCCCTTGCACCAGGAGGGTAACTGGGAATTAATATTGCCTTAGGGCCACTGTGCCTGTCCTCACCTGAACACACATACTAAGCATAGAGTTTAAAAAATCTGTGCTCTATACAATGCCCTGACCTACTCCACACCAAGGAAAGGTTGGTCTTATCTGTATGCAGTACTAAAAGGGCCCTTAAAAAATAACATGCTTGATTATAGACAAAGAAATACGCTTTTTGTTTTTTTTTTAAACTGTGACCTACCTCACAGCAAATCACTTGTTTAGTCACTCTTACACTCAAATTGTGCCTAAATTTGTCAACACACTGCAAAGCTCAAAGGGCCACTTCCAGAAAGCGGCAATGAAACTTCACTGTGTTTTTATTTCTGGGAGTCTAGAACAGCTGTTTGAAGGTCCATGATGTCCTCCATACCATGAAACAAAGAACTGATGATTTGGGGGAATTCTCCTACCCTTCTACTAGCCCCTTCATGATTTCTGAAGTGACCCTACAAAGGGCTTTAAAATCAACTCAGGGTCAGAGACAGGAGTAAGGTGCCCCTCTGGGTCTGTTGAGAGCATTTTCAAGTGCAAGTGTAACAGCAGGGGGCAGAAAATTTTACTTGTTTAAATTGTGTTTCAGATGTAGTTACTCTGAGGGCCCTGAAGTAAGAAAGAGGTGAAGGGGGAACAAGGAGAAGGTCAGAACAGTTCCCCAAAACTGTCAAGTGCCATGTTTAGCATTTTTTAATTAGGGTCCCCACCCCCTTTCTTTTTTTAGAGGGCCGTATATTCTCAACATAAGCCACGTTGCCAGCCATTTAAAATCTTGGAGCAGTATCCCCACCCCAGCTTCAGCTTTTCTATACTGGTGCTCCTGTCCATTTAATTTCTTGGGTCCTCATCCTCCTTTTCTTGTGAAAATGTTTTACAGAACTTGACTGTACCCTTGTCCCTAGCTGCCTTTTGCTATCCAGACCAAGCTCTATGCGCCACTTGCAGGAGCAACCCTTAAAACTCATGCTGGGATAATTTTGATGCCAAGACCCATAATCACTTCCAATGTCAGTGTAACCCTGTACAGAAACTGGGATGCTAGCTGTCAGTGGCATCCAACACACCACTGTACCCTAAGAGAGCTTAAAAAAAGTCAGGTGTGATTTGTGAATTGGAGAGAAAGCCAAATACTTGTCCCTTGTCACTTAAGACTGCAAGACTGCACTTCACAGCCAACTGTTCTTCATAATCTCATTCTATTGGTTAGAGAGTTAAACTCTAACACTGTTGAAAAATTGATACAGAGTTGCAATGATTTTCATTCAGATACATCACAAGTACACTGAAAACAAGCATCATAATTTTTTGTGCCATCTATTACAATGCAGGCACAATGCACTTTATTAAAACTTGCATGACTAAATGCATTGATTCTGAATTGTTATGCATTTCCTCCGATGTAGAGTGCTGCAGACATTCTGATATGCTGTAAACTGCTCTCCTCACATTTTAGTCAAGCATTTGGGTTCATTTTGGTTTTCATAATGTTACACGAAAGAAAGGCCTTAATATGTAATATCTTAAAATAAATTACATACATCTAAAAATGTGTCTATGCAAAGATATCCTAAATGCACTTTAAGGTGTCTCAAAAAATTTCAAAAATTTCTTGAAATGATACTCTCTTTAGTTTGAGATATCTTAAATGCATGTCATGATATCTGAAATGCAATTCAACATATCTTGAAATAGACAGAAAGTTCCCCTGTAAAGCATATGAAGTTTTACAGGAAATGATTTCAGGTTAACTCAAAATGCATTTCAGATATCTTTAAATGCCTAGATATATGAAAATGTATTTGAGATATCTTTGAAATTCACTTGAGATATCTGAAAATTTATTGCAGATATCTTAAAATATAAAGGAACATATTTTGAAATATCTGGAAACAAGTTCAGATATCTTAAAAAGTGAACTGCATTTTAAGATATTTGAAATTAATTTTGAAATGTCTTTAAATATTAATTCTCTTGCCATAAATATGCAATTTCCAAGAACTGACATATTAAATCAATAAATCTAGAAAACTAGGTACTAATGATGTCTTTTCCACTTCAGGTCTCGTTTCTACCCTTATGTATATAATGTAAGATTATTAAACTCTTGTGTAAAAGAAACTTCAATTGAAATCACTAGTTACACTCAATGGTACACACTGTATCCTGAATAATTTATTGCGAAGACAATAATGTAACATTGTAATAACATGTACTACATAGAGAGAATATACATGGATATGACCAATGAAATAATAAATGCAAATTTATACATATTCAACAATATATTTTAAATATGAAACAATCCATTCTCAATTATTGGCTGACCATCCTTCCTTATACATAACAGAAGGAGTCACAAGGAATAATCCTGTTAGACAATGTACCCGTGTGAATGTTATGTACCACTGCTTTGTACAGTAGACTACGGAGATACTTGAAATCCAATGAAACGATAAAAAGAAAGATTTCAGTGGGTTTATCATATAGCGTTTAGTAGACTGACAAGTGCTCATGATTTCAATGTTCATTTTGGTGGAAAGGGGGATTAATAAATTGCAATATGTTGCAGAATAAAATTGAAATACAAAATTATTTCAAAATATTTTCTACAAAAATCACAGTATTATTGTATTGTGATGCAAGTATCTTGAAAAAGCATATCATGGTTTTTCCTGGCAATTGGCATCACTATCACATAATCTTAATGTAAGCTAGTTTGCTTGCTCTCTAAATACCTGGGAGAATATATTACAGGCTTCCTTCCATGCACTTTCTCTTTCTCTCCCCCTATATCCATCCATTATCCAACCCGCTGAATCCGAACACAGGGTCACGGGGGTCTGCTGGAGCCAATGCCAACCCACACACACACAAACACACCCACACACCAAGCACACACTAGGGCCAATTTAGAATCGCCAATCCACCTTACCTGCATGTCTTTGGACTGTGGGAGGAAACCGGAGCACCCGGAGGAAACCCACGCAGACACGGGGAGAACATGCAAACTCCACACAGGGAGGACCTGGGAATTGAACCCAGGGCCCCAGGTATCCCAACTGCGAGGCAGCAGTGCTATCCACTGCGCCACCGTGCCGCCCTCTCCCCCTATATATGAATCCATAATAGCAGTAACAACCACTTGTAGTTCTTGTCCTCCTTTGCATGAATAGCAAAACTCCTATATTTTCTGTATTCTGCAAGACCTTTTTATACATTTATATATAGTACATAAGATACACAAGGCAATTTGTACTTTTTGTGGTTATTTAGAGTCAAGCTATTGTGTATACAGAGACCTTGTTTTAATATATTGAGAGGTTAATTGCTAAAAATTGTGACAACCAAACAAGGCCTTTAGGCAAAACATAATGATTAAATTCATTACAACAGTAACCAGGCAAAAACATACAGTGGAATAAGATAAAAGTTAAATAAATAAAAGATGAGTGAAAGGCAAAGTATAAATTGTTCAGGGGCAACTGGGCGACAAACAACTCGGCGAAAAAACAACTCGGCGAAAGACAATTCGGCAAAAAGACAACTCGGCGACATCCTTTACCAATTAGGTAATAGTTAGGTTCAAGGAGATTTTTTAATGATATCTAATGACAACGTAAGGCCCGGAAAATCCATAGAATCACCTGCTTTATGAGAGTCCCAATACATTGAGAGTAAAGATATTCCTTAAGCCGTACTCGGAGGTCACCTTTTGTATTCTAAATAATGTTATCATACGATTACATCCATCCATCCATTATCCAACCCGCTATATCCTAACTACAGGGGTCTGCTGGAGCCAATCCCAGTCAACACAGGGCACAAGGCAGGAAACAAACCCTGGGCAGGGCGCCAGCCCACCGCAGCATACAATTACAATCAATACAATTTATATAAAGGATTAGCAATTTTGGTTGCAGAACATAATGCAAGATAGAGTTGGTTCCATCTGCACAATAATGTTCATTAATTATATACATTTATTTCAACATTTTAAATCACATTGTTGATGGCATGGTGGCGCAGTGGTAGCGCTGCTGCCTCGCAGTTAGGAGAGCTGGGTTCGTTTCCCAGGTCCTCCCTGCGTGGAGTTTGCATGTTCTCCCTGTGTCTGTGTGGGTTTCCTCCAGGTACTCCAGTTTCTTCCCACAGTCCAAAGATGTGCAGTTTAGGTGCATTGGCAAATCTAAATTGTCCCTAGTGTGTGCTTGTTGTGTGTGTGTGCGCCCTGTGGTGGGCTGGCACCCTGCCCAGGGTTTGTTTCCTGCCTTGTGCCCTGTTTTGGCTGGGATTGGCTCCAGCAGACCCCTGTGACCCTGTAGTTAGGATACAGTAATCCCTCCATCGTGTGGGTTGCGTTCCAGAGCCACCCGCGAAATAAGAAAATCCACGAAGTAGAAACCATATGTTTATATGGTTATT
The DNA here is from genome assembly GCF_900747795.2 of Erpetoichthys calabaricus. Lineage (NCBI taxonomy): Eukaryota > Metazoa > Chordata > Cladistia > Polypteriformes > Polypteridae > Erpetoichthys > Erpetoichthys calabaricus. The sequence continues at coordinate 158,186,804 of NC_041404.2, forward strand.
TTTATATTGTCATGCTTGGGTCACAGATTTGCGCAGAAACACAGGAGGTTGTAGAGAGACAGGAACGTTATTCAAACACTGCAAATAAACATTTGTCTCTTTTTCAAAAGTTTAAACTGTGCTCCATGACAAGACAGAGATGACAGTTCCGTCTCACAATTAAAAGAATGCAAACATATCTTCCTCTTCAAAGGAGTGCACATCAGGAGCACAGCATTTCAGAGAGATAGAGAAAAGCAAACAAATCAATAGGGCTGTTTGGCTTTTAAGTATGTGAAGCACCGCGGCACAAAGCTGTTGAAGGAGGCAGCTCACACCCCCTCCGTCAGGAGCAGAGAGAGAGACAGAGACAGAGACAGAGACAGAGACAGAGAAAAACAAACAAGCAAAAATCAATACGTGCCCTTCGAGCTTTTAAGTATGCGAAGCACCGTGCAGCATGTCGCTTCAGGAAGCAGCTGCACAGAAGGTAGCAACGTGAAGATAATCTTTCAGCATTTTTAGACGAGCGTCCGTATCGTCTAGGTGTGCGAACAGCCCCCCTGCTCAATCCCCCTACGTCAGGATCAGAGAAAGTCAGCGCAAGAGAGAGAGAGAGAAAAGTAAGTTGGGTAGCTTCTCAGCCATCTGCCAATAGCGTCCCTTGTATGAAATCAACTGGGCAAACCAACTGAGGAAGCATGTACCAGAAATTAAAAGACCCATTGTCTGCAGAAATCCGCGAACCAGCAAAAAATCCGCGATTTATATTTAAATATGCTTACATATAAAATCCGCGATGGAGTGAAGCCGTGAAAGGCGAAGTGCGATATAGCGAGGGATTACTGTATAGCGGGTTGGATAATGGATGGATAAATCACATTGTCATTTAAATATAATTAAAAAATCTCTTGCATTTCGCCAAGTTGTTTCTTCGCCGACTTGTCTTTCGCCGACTTGTCTTTTTGCCGAGTTGACTGTCGCCCAGTGGCCACCGAACCAGTCTAATGGTATGATGAACCAAGATGGTAGAGAGGGAAAAATATGGCAGGTGTGTGAATACTTGCATAAGAATGGCGCTGTCTTCATTAGTTGATCATAAATGCACTGCAGTATCTTGTACTCTTGCAAGAAAAACTGATACCGTCTATAGTGCCAAATAGTAATGACAATGAAGTAAAGGCAGATGATGGAAATATGAAAAGGAAAAAATGATCTAAATGGTACAGTAGTCAAAAATAAGGCAGTCACACAAATACCAAAAGTGCCAAAGCCCAATACATTCAACAGTAATGATCATCATCAGCTAAAGTCCTATCTCCCATGGAAATTACTTAGCACTAGGTACAACCATTAAAAATCTAAAAACCATTAAAAATCTAGTGCACCACTATCTTACGTACAATTGGGGTGATGATGCTTACGTGCCACTTTTGGAAGTTAAGAGGCATCAAAAGGAAAGAGTTGCCAACAACATATTGGCCACCTGCCCTGAAAATACCACAGTATAATCACCAGTAAAAAACAAAATGTCAAGAAAAATATAAACAAAATAACAATGAAAACACTAGTGACAAGAAAATAATCACGCACGGTTAAACTGCAAGACTAGTACCAACTACAGTAGACTTTAATCCATCACATGGCTCATACAAGGGCCAGTCTAGTGAACATATTACCTAGGGGTAAACTAGACAATAAAGAAAAGCCACAAAGACATTGACAGAATGTGAATATTGACCAGGCTGGGAATTAAATCCAGGTCTTTGGCATTATAAAGAAAGAATTTGAAATTGATGCTGTTCCTCATGGGCTTTTAGAAACTGCATTCCATGCTGAAATGTAGAATTGATAAAAACCATTGAATTTGTGGCATATGAAATCACCATCATTTTACTGTTATTTGTAATTTGTTATAATGTGCAAATGTTGGAATCTCATTCTAGTCAGTTTAGAGTGGCCAATTAATTTAACATACATGTCTTTAGAATATAGGAGTACAAGAAAGAAAAAGAAATGTTTATTCAATAATGATTTAATGATACAATTTAGAATAATCCAAGTACTAAATGCTCTAAAATTGCAATAAACAACACATATTGTATACTGACTGCACTCAATGCACTTATTTGCTTTGTTTACCTCTTTATCCATATTGTCCATCACAAACAGCAGCCTGGAAATTTTCTCTGAAACTGGTCTTGGATTAAAGTCATTGAAGGAGGTGCTGGCTGCCCTAAAAGTAAGCAAACAATCCACAATAAATGGTTGAATACATACTTTATATACATTAGCTTTCAATAATGGCCACAATCATAAAGGGTCTTGTAGAAGAAAGTAGCACATTACACAAATGTAGAGAAGGCAAGTCATTCAGTATTGACCCGTTCAAAACCGACACCAGTAAAACCTGTCCTTAAACAATGTATAATGGGCAACAGGATTTTCTTGATGAACCATCGCACAGACTGTCCATAACACATAGCACAGAAGAATGGATGTTACACCTGAAATAACTTTACACCACCCATATCCCTCCAAATTCAAATGAAGGCCAACAAAACTCCATGGTTTGACCAAAAACGCTTTCTTATGTTCGTGCAGCTTTGGAATTCATCATGGGGACATTCTTGGTGTGTGGCAGCAGCAGTCAATCTGACTCTTTTTAGTTGAAGTCTTATTATTATGATCCTTGCAGCATGGCCTTCTAGTAGTATACCTGAGCAAATTGGACATGCAAACCAAATAATGGTGTGTCTGATCATCCACATCCATCTTTTATTCACAATCAACTTCTATGTGCTTTCATTTTAAAGAGTTTATAGTGTACCAAATACCAAAATATCTGATAGCATGTTATTATACTGTGAACTCTGGTTTCACCTTATCCAGGACTCAGATATTCCTTATATATCAATCAATCATTCTTGGATCAATTTAGGGTAATGAAGTACAGACTTGTAGCTTAATTTGTTAGAAGGTTTAGTTCTAGGACCATTTTCAATTATATTTCATTTTAGGATTTTGTAGCTATTTTCATATCTTCAGTATCTCCTCCACTGATGCAAATTTCACTGATTTTGTAACCCTAAGCAAATTTAACTTTATCTGGTTCCATTTTAACATTTCTGTGTCATTACACAGTAGATTTAAACCACTTTACAAAGATTAGCTTTTTAAATCAAGAATTATGTGCCTTCTAATGATATGACACCCATTCCGGATAGGCTTTTACTTCATGCCTGAAGATGCTGATGTAGGCTTAGTCACTGTGACCCTAAAATTGGTTAAAAGGGGTGAAAGGACTACAGATGCCACCTGAATCAAAGACCAACTATTGAACTATCCCACTCAACTGCTTTACCTTCAATAGAGTTAATGCTATTGCTTCATATTATCTGTTGTATGGAGAGTTTCCAGAAGGGAGCTTATAATAGACATTTTGCCTCTTACTACCCTCCTTCACAGCTAATGCGTTAGTGACCTACATTCATAACATTCTAACAACCGACATTTAGAAACCTAGCCATCCTGCTGTAGGACTGTTTGTACTTTTTGCTTTTTAATCCCTCTTTAGTTCACTTTGTGCAACAAAATGCTACTTCTGTGCTCTGTGGAGAAGGATCAAAGCTGTGACTCACTTTGTCAGGTTAAAATTTCTGTTTCAAATGACAGCACGTGTCCAGGTGTCTGTATCTTGACACGCTATGCATGGTAATTGAATATAGACACGACACTTATCTGCTCAAGCACAGACTAAGCAGTAGTGACATACTAAAAACTTGCAAAGGAAACTGGTAGTTCCAAGGGCTATAACAAAAGGCCAGTGGGCAGCCCTCAGCTGGGCATCAAAAAGGTTGATGCTGCTGAGCCACCTAGTGGCAGCCATGCGGTACTGCAGAAAAGTTTGAATTTGGCCATGCTACACTCTGCTTTAGAAGACACCCTGACAGCCAGTCAAATTAGTAGCACCTTACCCTAAATCTCAAATAGAATTAACAAATCACAAAAAATATTATTTTATCATTAATATTATAGTGCTTTTATGCATTAGCTACATTTAGAGTGGGGTAATTTACTTGTATATTAACCCTGCATTTACATGTTCCTTTTCCGTTAACATAACATAACATTCTCAGACTTTCTTAATCCAACTCAGGGTCTCTTTTTTATAGGTGTCTCTAAATTTCTCTGGTGTGAGTTACTATGCTCTGTCCAGATTCCTACATTCTGCCTACTGCTGTTGGAACAGGTTTTGGATCCTGATGACCATGTACAGAGAAAATGATGGTGATAACCTTTATTAATAAAGTAATACTACTACTACTAATAATAATAAAGAAGAAGGAGAAGGGTACTCTTGTACAGGGTTAGTTCCAGCCTTGTACCCAATGCTACAATGGCCTCCCTCTCATGGAATAAGTGTGGTTGTAAAATGGGTAATAATAATTTCTCCATCCTCCATTATTATACTTTTAGTGTTGCCAATGAACCAAAAATCTTTGGGGCATGACAAAATTTTGAAGAATCCAGATAAACTTCCACAAACACGGGAAGAACATGCAAACTTCACATTATTAGTGCCTGTTTGGGAACTGAATGGTTCCAGCAGACCCCCATGACCCTCTAGTTAGGAGAGTGGGTTGGATAATGGATGGATTGATGTTAGAAGGTAATCCAAGTTACAAACTACACTTCATAACTAACCTTCCCCATAGCCATGTCTTACAAGGTTACAAGTAGATAAACAGAAAGAAATGTAAAACACTACATGGTTAATAGATAGATAGATAGATAGATAGATAGATAGATAGATAGATAGATAGATAGATAGATAGATAGATAGATAGATAGATAGATAGATAGATAGATAGATAGATAGATTTTATCCCCTTATCTGCACATCATATAAATTATACTCTATACAGCCCCTATAATATTTTTATATTCCAGGAAAAGATTTACAGGTCATTAAAAGTTACCAGCAAAGGCACAATTCACATACTGTTAACATATTGTCAAGAAGATGTATTTGAAAGAGTTGCTATTCATATGCAAGTCAGCTTTAACAAGAAAAAAGAGGCACTTTTCCTGTCATCTACAAGCTTAACAACAGAATTACTGGAAAAGGGAGCTTTGCTAACTATAGTAACAGCATCTGTATATTATTGTTTTTATAATTGTTTCACAATGTGGCATTTTTAGGCTTACATTAATAGTATGACTTTTTATTTATCTACCTCAATGCTAAAGAAATTTTTTTCTTAAGGCATTTCACTGATGTTTTCTTCTTTTCAAATGGTTTATATTGTTGGCCCTTGATTCCAAAGGTCATTGAAAGTCTTAAACTGTCTTATTTTACAAATGGCTATGAACAGAGGTGTTCATATAGTTTGCTAAGACATGCTTGTTAGTCTTTTTTTCATCTCACAGACAATGCACAATAGAACCATGATCCTGAGTTGGATTAGGCAGATTTAAAAATGGACTCATCAACAACAACAATAGCAACAACAATGTATTATTTGTAAAGTCCTAAATCACACAAGGAATGTCTAAATGAGCTTTAACAAACTCTGTTTTTGACAAAAGGCCATGACTCCCTAAAAAGACATGAAAAAAATGCCCAAAAAAACATTGTAGGAAAAAAATGGAGGAAATCGTGGCAACGACAATTCAGTGAGAAACTCCCTTCCAGGTGGGTTGAGCATGTAGTTGGTGTAAAACAATTTGGTAAATACGATACACAAAACAGAATACAAGAAACAGAGCTAGGTAGCCAATCTATTATTGCCACCTCAGACATTAAAATACAATAGTATAACACACTTTGTTCTTGCACAGCACCCCTCACTATGTGCAGGTGCGGAGCACCATGACAACTCTAAAAGCAAAATTCAAGAATACATTATGCCATTCACTAAATACAGAACTATAACATATAAGGATACAGATGCTGATGCTTAAATGATGCTTAAAAGACATGTTAATGTCAGATCTGATTCATGATTCATTTACCGCTAACAAAAGCAGTTACTTAAAAACATCTAAGCTGCTTACAAGTCCTCACGTTAATACATCACACACATGAAACATCTGGGACTCATTCATAATGATGCTTTTAAAGGTATCTCAGTTATGTCAAATCCAAAGCATCCCAAAGCCCCTTAAACGCCCACTCAAATATTTCACTATGTAGAAGTATATTATTATACCACATTTAATCCCTTTCTTTAAATGAGTCTCTAAATAGGTAATGCTTCATAATGGCAGGATTGCAGACCCCATTCTTCTCTTGTCATGATAAGGATCAATAGTTTACATAGATTGGGAGGCAGGGGTGTGGCATCTTTTGTGATTTGGTTCAAAAAATAGATTTTTTTTATTCAAAAACAGCATCATTTTGCACAAAAAGATGCATGGGTTTAATTGAATTGTTTTATTATAATTTTAGGCATAGTGTACAATACAGCCCAAAAACGAGAGTACGCCAAAGTCTATATTTCCTCACAGAAAGGGGGCATGCAATAACAACCTAAGTCGGAAAATTACCCATTTGGCAAGAATTTTTAAAAAATTAAAAGATTTTACATTTTCTGTATTTTTACTGACTGCTAGTAGAAATCTAGATAACTTTAATTAGAACATTTCATTCAGCCCAAAAAAGCTTGTCAATCCTAATCTCATAATTTCTTCAAAACAAGATTCACAAAAATACTACAGTCTTCCTACCACATTACTTGGTAATTTATTCCATGTGTCTGTGACTATATATGTGAAGAAAAACTTTGTAACTCTTGTGCAAAATCTACCCTTAACAAGTTTCTGCCTGGAGGTGCATTTCTTTGTAGAAAAAATTATTTTAAAGTATCATTTGAAATGCCTAAATAAGTTTAAAACACTTCAATCATGTCACCTCTTAGTTTCAGTTTGCTTAAACTGGAAAGGTTCAGCTCTTACAGTCTTTCCCTTACTGCCCATATGTCACAGTTCAGGAATCACCCTAGTTATTCTTCTGTGGACTTTCTCTAGTGCTGCTAAGTATTTATTTGTAAAATGGAGACCAAAACTAAACACAGTACTCCAGGCGATTCCTCAATAGTTCATTATATAGGTTAAGAATACCCTTCTTTGATTTGTACACTATATTGACCGTCATAACCTAACATCCCATTATCCTACCTAATCTCTTCTGTGCACTGACTTTTCTCAGGGCTCTGTCTGTTACATCTTTAGATTTCTCACTTAAAATTACAGGAGGCTATGTTAGCATCTTATTGAGATGCTTAATTTATATACCTTCCTGGGAGATCCCCTTGTTCCATAAATTTCCCAAATCTAGCCTCTTCTTTTATATTTGTACAGTTATCCTCAAGTGACATTTTTTTGTTTTTCACCCATGCCACCCTGCTGGTGCTTCTCAAGCATTTACAGACTGTCAAAAGAAACACAAAAAATGTTATGGTATATTAGGAACATGGCCAACGATGAGCCCTAAAGTACTTGTGATGTTGTTAGAAGCCTTATATTCAACAGTTTCTACACTTTAGGGACTTCACGACGGAAATTTAAACATGCAAGATGAGTCTTTGAGCTATTTATAGCTCAGATGTCATGACTTCGCAGACACCTACACAAGAACAAACGTGAATGCAGGGATCAAGTTTCGACAGCTAACAGGTGCTGTTACCAGGGTTAGCATTCTGTGATGGCAGACCCAAAACCTGAGAAAGAGAATATGATAAGATAGAGCAAATCAAACATTCTGTTTTCCCACAGGTGTACAATATTCAGAGAGATTACAGAACAACCTGTGTAGGCTAACACTGCTACTGCTGAGCTCTGCTTTTAGCACCACAGTCAGCATGCCTACCTAGAGGGCATTTTGATCCTTCCAAGAAGCACCCAATGAAAGCACAGAGATCATTCCTGGTGGTGAAAGCTTAAACCAGATAAAACTGTAACAAATACCACTGGCAACGGCATTAAATGTGATGCCTTATAAAGTATATCAGTTTTTACACCACTATAGCCTAGGACAGGGGTAGGCAACGTCGATCCTGGAGTGCCACAGTATGTGCACGTTTTTGTTCCAACCCAGTTCCTTAACGAGAACTCAATTATTGCTGATGAAGCACATATTGCTTAAGTGACATTTTAATGCTTCATTTTAGTGGTCTCGCTTGTTAAGGTTCTCCAACCTTAATTGCTTATTTCAATCTTAAACTGCTGCATTCAGTGTTTTAATTGCTCCTTATTAGCAATAAGATGTAAAAGACAAAGCAGCCAGCAGTTCTCCAGCTAGCTTTTTTCCAATTACATCTGTGTGTGTTCATCATGCACGGTTTGATTTAATAAAACACTTAATAGAAAAATGTGACAGACTGAAAATGATCTGTTTTAGGCTTCAAATCATTTGGATGATATCCTTGGAAAGGAAAAAAATCTACGATATAAAAGCCTTACATTGCACAGACTAACAAGCCATAAAATTAAATAAGGTCTGAGATTGGCAATGATTGGTTTCTAATTAAGCAATTGGGTTGAATGAAAACCTGTAGCCACTGCGGCTCACCAGGACCGACATTGCCTACCCCTGTTTTACATCTTATTGCTAATAAGGAGCAATTAAAAACACTGAATGCAGCAGTTTAAGATTGAAATAAGCAATTAAGGTTGGAGAACCTTAACAAGCGAGACCACTAAAATGAAGCATTAAAATGTCACTTAAGCAATATGTGCTTCATCAGCAATAATTGAGTTCTCGTTAAGGAACTGGGTTGGAACAAAAACCTGCACATACTGTGGCACTCCAGGACCGACGTTGCCTACCCCTGGCCTAGGATATTCACTTTGAATGGCTACGAACAGTGTGTTATATATGGGGTGCTGCTTTCTATAATTTCACATAACACTAGACCATGTTCTCCTTCTATTTCACCTGATCTCATTAACATTATGCATATAACTCACTTTATCAAATCACAATCCCAGTCATACTACCTTGATACCAACATAAGGCAAGTAATATTAGGAAAATCCAAATGCAATACAATCCAGTTTATGTTTATATAAGAAATGTCCAGTTGTACAAACAGAACTACACATTCAATTCAATTCACTTTTATAATACAGCATCTACTGTGAGTGCATGAAAATTTAATATGGACTTGTCCTGTCTTAAGTTCCACCATCCAGTCTCACAATACTCTGCAACATAGTTCTCAGCTGTTTCACCTTCTGTCCATAGCTAGTGACATAGGCATTCCCCAGACACCAAATCATGATTATGTGTCTGCTACATAAAAATGCTGGCTGGAAATCAGTGTGGAATAAGGGAGTGTAGGTGTGAGCATGAAGGTGCCCTCCAGTGGACTGGAATGCCATCCTGAGTTTATTTCTGCTTCTCACTTATGTGTTATATTAATGCTTTAAGAAAATACATAGACTGTTGAGCAAAAAAAGACTTGTGGTGGTGCTACCTCAGACCTACTGGGATCTAGGGTCAATTTCCTGACTGGTCACTCTCTTGCATTGAATTTTGCACATTATCTTGGGGGTATTAGAGTGTATAGAGATATAAAAAGTGAGTTCCCTAGAGTTCAGTACTAGCAGGCTTTTTACATTTATTATTCAAATTATTTCTCCACTGAGTTTTGCACCAAGCAAAAGCAAAGAAACATTGACAACAACTAAATAGTAGTCAATACCGCTATAATTGTTGATGTTTTCTTTTATAATGAAAAAAAAAGAAATGGATACATCATAAAACCTGAAAGTATACTACTTTCAGGTGAGCGCTCATTAGCTGACAATACTCAGATGACCAGTTGTAGAGCACTATATTTGAGTCACTGGAGATATAGCACTACACAACTTGCAGTCATGGTTGCGTTACAAGACTGTTCATGGCTCACTAAGACCATGTAAATGAAGGCTACAACTGGAAATGGCCTAAAAAGTGCTGTAGTGTGAATGGGGCTTTACACATTGCACAACCTACAAGCATGTGATCTCATGTAGTGTCCTTTCTATGGTAAACACTTACACAAGGCAGTTTCCAAAACGGAAGTACTGTCTGTTAATGTATTTGCTCATAATCGCTAAGAAGATCTTGGTAAGAACTGGACCGATACCCTACTTAATAAATTGGTACCTAATTCTACAGGCAACAGACCATATCTTTTCAAATGCCTGTTTTATAAAATGCCATTTCTATTGTAAAGGAAAACAAATATACTAATTAATTGCTTTGTTGCACACTTCATTTTACAACACAAGAAAGGTCAAAACCTTAAATATACTGTGGATACAGAAAGCATTTAGACACTTTCAGTTTCTGCACACTTTATTGTATTGTAGGTTGAATTTTAAATGGATACATGTGCCATTTTTGACCATCAATCTACACTCAATAACCCATCCATCCATCCATCCTCTTCCGCTTATCCGAGATCGGGTCGTGGGGGCAGCAGCTTGAGCAGAGATACCCAGACTTCGCTCTCCCTGGCCACTTCATCTAGGCCAGCCAAGAGACATTCCCAGGCCAGCCGAGAGACATAGTCCCTCCAGCATGTCCTGGGTTTTCCCCGGGGCCTCCTCCCGATTAGCTGTGCCCGGAACACCTAATCAGGGAGGCATCCAGGAGGCATCCTGATCAGATGCCCGAGCCACCTCATCTGACTCCTCTCAATGCGGAGGAGCAGTGGCTCTACTCTGAGCTCCTCCCATATGACTGAGCTTCTCACCCTATCTTTAAGGGAAAGCCCAGACACCCTGCAGAGGAAACTTATTTCAGCCGCTTGTATTCGCGATTTCGTTCTTTCGGTCACTACCCACAGCTCATGACCATAGGTGAGGGTAGGAACGTAGATCTACTGGTAAATTGGGAGTTTTGCCTTACGGCTCAGCTCCTTTTTTAACATGACAGACCGATGCAGAGCCTGCATCACTGCGGACGCCGCACCGATCTGCCTGACGATCTCCTGCTCCATTCTTCCCTCACTTGTGAACAAGACCCCGAGATATTTGAACTCCTCCACTTGGGGCAGGATCTCGCCCCCAACCCTGAGAGGGCACTCCACCCTTTTCCGGCTGAGGACCATGGTCTCTGATTTGGAGGTGCTGATTCCCATCCCAGCCGCTTCACACTCGACTGCGAACTGATCCAGAGAGAGCTGAAGATCACGGCCTGATGAAGCAAACAGGACAACATAATCTACAAAAAGCAGTGACCCAATCCTGAGCCCACCAAACCGGACCCCCTCAATGCCCTGGCTGTGCCTAGAAATTCCATCCATGAAAGTTATGAACAGAATCGGTGACAATAACCCATAATCACAAAATTAAAACATGTTTTCAGGATGGCTTGCAAATTTATTGAAAATGAAAAACTGAAACCTTTCATTCATAGAAAAATATAAAGGTGTTGTCCCTTATTTCTTGACATTAAAGGCAGCAACCTAGTAGAGCCCCATTCCCAAATGCTGTGACACTTTTCCATCAGCATTCTAAACAAGGATGAGGACGATGGTATTTTTCAATTTTTTAACCACTGGTATAATTTACTTTGATGAGATTGACTACACACGGATTACGTTACACGGAAGCGATACGTATGCATGTACTTACAGGCAAAGTAGATATGGTGGAAATTACTGCTATATTAGTTGTTCTTTTTGCTGCCGTTTATACTGATGTTTGAGTTATTTTTTTTTTCTCGCAATGAGCTTAATGCACAGGTCTGAAAATGCATCAATGGATGCATTAGCTTTGCCCATTTCTTCCCTCCTGTGCTCGGCTGTTACCAGCGCGCAGAATCTTTTAAAATGTGTTGTCAGTAAATGCCTGTGCTATTCCGTGGTTCAAATAGCTTTTTATTCCATTTTTTTCATAAGTGAATAACACAGATCGACTTAATAATAACGGGATTGATTCAAAAAGGCGCGATTCTGCTTGTACACGTGTCCACTGTGTGACGACAGGCTTAACCAATCAGTGACAATGACGTCACGGTAGCGTCGTAGAGCTCTCATCACTGCGGGAGGCAGAAAGACGAACACGGAGTAGAAACCAACAGTGATGGGAAGTTTTATAGTTCGTTTCAGAAACCTCAAGAAAAAAGGAAAACGTCGTCTAGTTACTGCATGATGAAGGAAATGTCTACTGTTATATCCGCAACTGTTTTACATGCAGTAAGGTGATTTTTGCAGCAAGTACTGTATATGCTGCCACCTAGGACGGCAAAATATGGGGACCAGAGCAATAGCCTGGGAGGTGCGAACTGTGTACCCGCATCAGGGGCCGATCTTCGAAAGGCGACGATTAACGACGTGGTTGTTTCAGGCTAAAAAGAAGAAAAAAACGAATATCACTGAAAATTAGTAAAACCTTTATAGATATTTCCCTTTATTTTTTATGATTTTGTAAACAACTTGCATATTGAAATGTGTTTGTGTGGACTTTTACAATAACAGCTGAATTATTGGAAATAAAAGTGCAGTTCTAAGTAAAATAACAATGAGAATGACGCACTGCTTGAAAACCTCCACCCCACTAATATGTAATCACACAACTGAGCGGTGCGCGCCTTTATTGTCGGAACCGCGGTGCACAACCAGTCATTACGTTCTCATTGTGATCCTCTGTGCACTCGTATCTCTACGCTCTTGGTGTGTTGCTGCCGTTTTTTTTGAATAGATAGGAATTTTTTTATGTTAATAAACAATTTTGCTTTACGCCCCTTCCCCCACCACAACACAACACATATAAGTGTGTTTGTGGGGAAGTTTAATGCGTAAAATCTGTATTTATTGACAGATTTTGATGACAATTGATATATGAGTTCCAAATATGGTCCTTTGAAGCTAATTAGATTTTGATTACTCCTGATAGGGCGAAAGCGTTCGACCGTTACACACGACCGAATTTTTTGCCGCCCTGAATCTGTATTTTTTTTATATATTGTGTTAGCTTTATGAAAAGTATTGTAATTTGTTCATGAAAATAATATATTTTTGTTTTCTTTGTAAACACAGCAAATTTGTTTTATCCATTTTCATTGAAGATGGGCGCTTATTTTCCCTTTCGGCACCAGGCGTCGTTTTGCCACGCAATGGCTCTCATGGGGATCTACATTTTTAAACAACTCGGACTAATAACGACTGTCCGATTATATAATTTGATACTATTTTCGCATAACAATAGCTTTAACGTCTAACGACCTACACAATCTAACGATAACATAAGCAACAACAATGTCAGTAATCCTCAAACTGTAGCATAGTAGACACAGACATTGCAAAATAAAATAAAAGGATCAACGCGGTAACAGGGCTGCTGGTCTTGAACACACTGCTAAAGGCTGATTTAATCCATACTACAGTATAACCATATCCCAAATGGATTTATAAGACTTGTGTTAAAACTTGGCCAATATCGTCCTCTGTTGTTCACTAAGGGGCTCCGCCCCCTGCTCACTTCGCTCGCCAACCCCTGGTGTTGGGAATGACAAAGAGCGTGATGTATGAATGAGATATAGAATAGTGTGACGGTGTAGATGATGCAAATAGAAAGCAAACAATAAAGTGTGTGGCACAGTGTAAAGGTTTATTTGAAAATTTCTTTGTACACGCCATTTAAGTGTAAAAGGAAATTCCAGCTCAGAACTTGTAAGGTCAATGAAGATGGTTATTGTTGTGATCAGAGTCAAGTTTGTCAGAGCTTAGAAAGAGTTGTGTCTCTCCAGGAAGTAATGGAATGACTTGGGTATTTATGTTTTGCACATTAATATTTTTTGGACCTAATATAGTGCGTTGTGTTAAAAGGGGCATTTGGTCTAATGAGATTGCTGTTCCAAATCTCTCTGTAACTAAGTTGTCGCAGATAAAGGCTTGAGGAATTGTAATAATATGTGGCTGAAGTCCATCTGTATTGGTGAGTGTACCATCTCTCAGTTGTAATAAGCAATTGTTATGATTTGGTTCTGGACATCGTATCTTTTTTACTAACTGTATCTTTTGAAAGCAATGCCAATTGTCTGCGTATTTTAAGGACAATAGCTGAGTGCATGGCATCTGGAAGAATAGCTAAGCACTGTCTAAAATCTCCTCCTCATAAAAGTACCTTTCATCCAAATCGAATATTATTATTCATAAACGTTTGTAGAAGTTTATGAATGGTGTTGAGTAAGTGACTTCATGCCATTGTACATTCATCAATAATTAACATTTTTTCAAGACGGATGTCACGTGCAGTGCCACCGTTAATGTTCATAGTGGATACCGATTTGTAGGATCTAATAGATAGATAGATAGATAGATAGATAGATAGATACTTTATTAATCCCAATGGGAAATTCACAATGCAGTTGATAAAGATTTCACTTTCAGGTACATCGTTAGTTAGAAGCTTTTGTAGATATTCAGTATATGAATGTAAAGAAGGCAGTCTAATTTGACCCTTTTGACAACAACGTGTAAATGTATTACTTGTATTGCCAGTTGTTTCTTCAGGGAAGTGAACTGAATGACAATGATTGCAAATGACATTCATTAATCCGAATGAATTTTCCTGGTGTATGTTTTGCTTGTGCCGTTTGAGAGGCGCGTTGTTGCATGTGTAGTATTTGGGACGTGTTGTTTTGGAGCTGTAATCGATTTGCCTGTGCTGTGTGAAAAGACTGTTGTAGCCTTCCTTGCCGTTAACGTATGTCTGAGACGGGAGGTGTTTCGTTTTGAATCCGTGCCTGTTGCGATGCAGCACTTTGATTGATAGCTTGCGTCATGTGGATCTAGGATGTAGATTTGTGCATATTTGCGTTGTTGATTTGTTTCAGGGTGCACTGTTCCAATGCGATGCAGTATTTGTGCACATATGATATGGATAAGTAATAAGGAGGATCGCAGTCACTGTTAATATGTTTCCTTTTCTGCAGTTGAATGGTTAATAGTGCTTTATTGTAAGGAGATCCACCTATGCTGACACCTATGCTGTCTAGTGTGAAGGTGTTGACGTTCACTTTAGAATATGTGGGTTTGGGTGTGACTTCTTATGGATGTGTGTGTGTTCGGGGGGGGGGGGGGGGGGTGAGGAATGTTGTTGCGCGAGCGTCTTCTTTCTTTTTGTGTTCCTGTGTCTTGTTGAATCCCCCTCTTTGTGTGTGTCCCGTCCCTTGCTTGTAGGGTCTGTGGGGTGGTTTTGTGTTCTTTTTTTTGTGTTCCATGGGCTTGTTGAATCCCCCTCTTGGTGTGTGTCCCGTTCGGTGCCTGTAGGGGGGGGGGGTTTGCCTTGCTGTCGTGCGCGAGCCTTTTTTTTTTTTTTTTTTTTTTTGGGTGTAGTTTCGTGTGCAATGTGTTTCGTGCTTTGCCTGCGTTTGACTACTTTTTTATGTGCCTTTTCCTTTTTTCGGTGCTCGTTGCGCGTCATTTCTCCTTTTTTGTCTTTTGTCTGTGCTCACTCCTTTTTTCCGTGGTCTTGTCCGCCTCTCGCGGCCTCTTTTGTCCCCCTCTCGCGGCTCCTCATCCGCCTCTCGCGGACTCATTTTGCGCCTGCGCAGTACGTCTTTTTGCAGCTACGGCCCATGGCCGGATGTGCCTGCGTCCATCCTCCGGTTTAGCATTCTCGGTTAGTAATATGGATCACCATCTATGACGATCGCTCCCGGCATGCTAAAGCAGTTCTCAGTAGTTAATCTTTGGCTGAAAAAAAAAAACCACTCTGAGAGGTCGTATATAGATTGGATAGTTTTATTGCATTCTTTGCATACACGAGGATTCTGTAAATAGGAATCCTGGGCAAAGATTCTTATTTAAAGATAATGATTATTCAACTTCATTGAATTTTCTCATTATATTAACTTAGTCAATTTATCTTATTAATTTTATTGACATTTAGATGTTACAGAGGTTCTTTGGTAAAACTATAATTAGATTGTCACCATCATCATAAAGTACATGCTTAACTGGGTGTTTAAATAGAGAGATATAAAGCCAAAAGACAACAGTTTGAGAAAAAATGTAAGAAATAATCTTTTCCTTTCTTTAGAGAAACGGTGAAATAAATACAGTAAATAGATCCGTAAATAAAGCCTACCAGTATAACCTATTTGTTTTGTGAAATAGCTCTCCTCAAGTCTGCCTGCCCAATGCTAGCCTATTCCTATAAGATTTGCCGTATAAAACAAATACTCATTCTGTAATGAAAGGCACGAGATAATTAAATACTATTATTCAACGTTGTGACTTCACATTCTGCTACACAACATAATAAAAAACGAGCATTGCGTTTTTAATCCCTTCTACGCAGAAGTGAATACTAAGGTTTATTTTAATTTCAGTTCACTCATGTTGTATTTACACATACATTTGCACTGGGCACACACTCTGGAGCAGGGGGCTACTTAGGTGCCATTATTATTTTTTTAGCCTGAAAAAGACTTGCAAAAGTCAAGTGAGAAATTATTACAGTTAGCCTGTTAATTGTGACTGAGTGCTTTGTAATACCTTAAGAAAAGGCTTTGTCTGCACAACATTTCATCCATCCATTTTCCAACCTGCTGAATCCAAACACAGGGTCATGGGGGTCTGCTGGAGCCAATCCCAGCCAACACAGGGCACAAGGCAGGAACCAATCCTGGGCAGGGTGCCAACCCACTGCAGGACACACACAAACAGGCCAATTTAGAATCTCCAATCCACCTAACCTGCATGTCTTTGGACTGTGGGAGGAAACCGACGCAGACACGGGGAGAATATGCAAGCTCCACGCAGGGAGGACCCGGGAAGCGAACCCGGGTCTTCTAACTGCGAGGCAGCAGCGCTACCACTGCGCCACCGTGCCGCCCGCACAACATTTCAATAAGGGATTAATCCAGCAGAGAGATGAAACTACCAAATACAAAACTTAACAAGTGCCTTTTTGAAATGTGAATAGCAGTCAAAGAACTTAGGGAAACCCACAAGAACACCTGGAGAACACAGGAGTACAAGACTGGTCACTGGAATTTTGGAAGACATTTTTTTGCTATTCTACATTAACTACTGTTAAATTGTGCAATGGACAACATTCAATATACAATATACAATATTCCCTAATATTGTGCAGGTTCCCCTTGTGCCACCAAAACAGCTCTGACCTATGAAGGCATGGATTCCTCAAGACTTCTGAAGATGTCTTCTGGTATCTGGCACCAAGAAATTAGCAGCAAACCCTTTAAATCTTGTAAATTGTGAGATGGGGTCTACATGAATAGGACTTACTTTTCCAGCATATACCACTGATGCTCGATAAGAATGAGATTTTGGGAATTTGGTTCAAACACCTTTAACTCTTGTCATGTTTCTCAAACCATCCCTGAACAATTTTTGCAATGTGGCAGGTCAAATTATCCTGTTGAAAGAGACCACTCCTATCAGAGTATACTGTTGCCATGAGGGGGTGCACATGGTCTGCAACAATCTTTAGGTGGGTGGTATGTGTCAAAGTCATATTGACATGAATGCCTAGACCCAAGGTTTCCCAACAGAACATTGCCCATAGCATCACACTGCCTCCGACAGCTTGCCATAATGAATCCTGCTGTCATCACTTCCCCAGGTAAATGACGCACATGTGAAAGCGTGATGCATCTGATCAAACCACCTTCTTCCATCGCTCCCAGGTTCAGTTCTGACACTCATGTCCTCATTGTAGGCATTTTCAGTGGTGGACAGGGATCAGCATGGGCTGACCCTTCACTCCCCATGCACGTCAGTGAGCTTTGGGCACCCATGACCCTTTCGCTGGTTCCTTCCTTGAACCACATTTGGTAGGTACTGGGAACATGCCACAAAACTTGCCGTTTAGGAGATGCTCTGACACAGTCATCTAGCCATCACAATTTGGCCCTTCACAAGGTCCCTCCTGATTCCCGCACATCACCTTCAAAAACTTAAGTGTTCATTTTCTGCATGATATATCGCACCCTTTGTGAACCCTACCATTGAAATGAGATAATCAATTCTATTCACTTCTCCTCTTACTTTTTTAATGTTGTGGCTGATCGGTGCATATGTCTATTTATTAGGCAATTCTTCGTCGAATCCTATTTATTGTACCTAACTATTTTGACTTTTTTTTTGTATTTGTACACTGTATTAATCTCCAAGGGGAAATTGTCTTTTTGCATGACCTTTATTTATAAATCATCTTATTGTCTGTATATACTTCCCTGCACACCCATAATAGCCCCTCCTAAAACTCCCCCGGGGGGCGCAAGAATTTCACTATGTGACAATTCTAATCAAATATAATCAACTCTGTACAAAACCGATTTTCTGCCAAAAAACACAAATTCAAACTGATAGTCATAAAAACTGTCATTCATCCATCTATCAATTTTTACATTTTAAGCCAGTGTTGGTATGCCGATAGGGTCGGGAACATGGCAGCAGCCGTCCCTTGAATGAACGTGCATCGCAGGCACAATCGAGCATACTCGTCGTAATGTTTCAAACAGCCTCCTCCTTAAAGAGAGGCTAAAGCGGCATGACAAAGCGCACACCTCCCTCTGCTGATCAAAAGTCGCATAGCACCCTGGAGCTGAAAATCATGAATGCTGCTGAATGAAGTTCAAGCGATGCGACATCTGCCTTCATGTATGAGCCTTGGTGTTCTTTGGAGTTAGCGGTCGGGCATTCAGTTTATCCAAGGTTAACAACTGATGTTAAAATGACAGTAACCCAGATGCAGGGCCGGATTTATATGAAAAGAGGCCCTAGGCTATTCCACTTATGAGGCCCTTTCACCTTCCATTTTTAAGTTTGTAAATTACATGAGAGATAATAAAATTTTGCTAACAATTTGAATGTAGGCCCCTCTTGATCTTGAGGCCCTAGGCTGAAGCCTAGTTAGCCTATAGGAAAATCCGGCCCTGCCCAGATGGCAACTCGGTGATGTAGTGGGGGCACTTCAAAGGATTAATTTCAGGAGGGGATGAGAAAGGACACAAATCGGATAATTCCAACTATGATCAATGAGCAGGGACTGCCATAACATCTACTGTATATATTTTTAAGGTGGGGAGAGCAGAGGGGTTACCACCACCCTGGCTACGCATATAATTTGAAGGTAGAAAAGGATTTTTATATTAATAAACTCTGTCAATGTTTATTTTTTATATGAGTTCTTACAAAGAATGTTTCAGTTAATATCTATATATATAATTCACTAAGCCAACAGGGCACACAAGACAACCATGGGATACGCACGACATAGCCATGCCCACCAACTCTAAGACCATGGGATACGACGACAACTCACAGAGCCACATGGGTGGTGGTGCATGGCCGTTCTTAGTTGGTGGAGCGATTTGTCTGGTTAATTCCGATAACGAAAGAGACTCCCTCCTGCTAAATAGTTGCGCGACCCCCGAGCAGTCGGCGTCCAACTTCTTAGAGGGACAAGTAGCTTTCAGCCACGTGAGATTGAGCAATAACAGGTCTGTGATGCCATTAGATGTCCGGTGCTGCACGTGCGCTAGACTGAATGGATCAACGTGTGTCTACCCGGTGCCGAGAGGCATGGGGAAGCCGTTGAACCCCATTCGTGATGGAGACCGGGGCTTGCAATTATTCCCCACGAACGAGGAATTCCCAGTAAGTGCAGGTCATACGCTCGCACTGATTAAGTCCCTGCCCTTTGTACACACCCCCCGTCGCTACTGCCATGGTCGGGTGACTTGGTGGATTATATATAGAAAAGCAGCCGGAACCGCAAAAAACAATGAAAAGTCAACGTGGCTCAGAGGTGCATGTGGACTGTAGCAGAAACGAAAGCGACTGAGGCGGTGTTTGGAAAATGAAAAGTCAACGTGACTCACAGGTGCATGTGGACTGTACACAGATGAAAACGACTCAGGTGAGGAGTTGGGGGCGGGCACATGAGCAGGCAGTGCGTATTGAACGATGACTAAGAGATGACTAAGAAATCAGCAAACTAAAATGGCGGGGGGGCCGGGGCAGAATGGACGTCTTTCCCCTCTCCCCCCGTTCCGCTCTCCGCGCCTGAGCACTCTCCAGCCCCATCCCTCGCTCTGGGAGGTGGAGGCGCAACGGCGGTCCTCCAGTTTTCAGTCACGGACAATTGTAACTCTCCAGAGTTCCGTCTTTTCATTCACCTACAGTCGTATCCTCAAACCCACCCTATTTGGACAACTGTGTCTTTCAGGAAGTGTTCACCCATCAATACATAATTATGCAGCGTATGCTACGCCGCGGGTTGGCTAGTTATTATTATTATTGTTGTCGTTGTTGTTGTTGCTATAAAGCTTCATTGTGGCACGTCTATAAAACTCCCCCTGTTAAAGATACTCTATGAATCTGCTTTTCTTACTCATTATTTTATACTGACTCTACTGACTCTTTATTGTTTTCATATTTATTTGTAGAAAACATAACCTTCTCAAACCTGCATAATCCAACTTAGGAACATGGGGTGGGGGCGCAGAGCCTATCCTGGCAAGGCAGGTAAGAGCAATGAACAAGGAACTATTCCATCACAGGAGTTACTCAACAAATAAACCTACACTATGGCCAGTTTGGAGTCACCAGTTAGTGCACCTTGCATGCCTTTGGGGATCTAAAAGGAAAAGTCACACAGACACTGGGAGCGGGATTTGAACTGGAAATACTGGATCTGTGAGTGCTAATAATATCCATCCATTCATTATCCAACCCGCTATACCCTAACCACAGGGTCACGGGGGTCTGCTGGAGCCAATCCCAGCCAACACAGGGCGCAAGGCAGGAAACAAACCCCGGGCAGGGTGCCAGCCCACCGCAGTGCTAATAATAATAATAATTAATTACATTTATATGTGATTTTCTAATCTATTCAAACTGCTTTACATAGACAATGGGGAACCATTAACAGCCATCATCGATGTGTAGCATCCAGCCATTTTTGCACCAGTATGGTTACCACACATTAGCTATTAGGTGGTGAAGGGATGAAAGAGCTAGTTAGCCAGTTAAAGATGTGAATTTCCCATTGGGATTAATAAAGTATCTATCTATCTATCTATCTATCTATCTATCTATCTATCTATCTATCTATCTATCTATCTATCTATCTATCTATCTATCTATCTATCTATCTATCTATCTATCTATCTAAAGACAGGAGATGATTAGGGGGTCAGAATCACCAGCAATGGAGGGCAATTTAGTTAGGACATTGGGAAACACTCTACACTTTTCAAAAGATGCCCAGGTATCTTTTATGACCACAGAGATTCAGGACCCTGGTTTTAAGTGTCATCCAAAGGATGGTGCTTATTTTTACAGTACAGTGTCCCTGTTACTGCACTGGAGAATTGGGATCCACACACAGACCACAGGGTAGACATCCTCAATGGCATCACCAACTCCTCTTCTAGCAACAAACCACAAAAATAAACTAAATATTTATTTTATAAAGCACCTTTCTCAAGAAGTGCCACCATATAGTGTTTCTTTAAACAGAAGGAAATACAAATCAAAGTTGCAGAAGGTAAAATTCTTTAGACCCCCATTAGATTATAAGGTCAGTGTTTGGATGTCTTCTTGTCTAGTTTAATATCTTAACTTGTTAGCAAAATGTGTTGGCTAATTCTTCTCTAATTTTCAATGTGAGTAAACAGGTCTGAAAAATGTAGTGATGACAGAGAGAAATTATCATAATTAGAGTAAAATGACTAATATGTCACTTCTGAAGTGAAGCACTGGCACTATCCTCCCTGACATCAAGTCACCCATTCTACTAATGTGCCAGTGGGTAATAAAACTAATCATACAATGGCACACTTGCTGTCTTAGTACTGCTCAGGTTTGAAGAAATAAAGCCCATACCTTTTGGCGTGTGCCAGGACCACATGTCATGTGAAATGGAGTGCACTCTTGTTCAGTCAGGGGTGGAGGTGCAGCTGCCGACAAATCCTGTGCTGCAAGATAAAGCAGTATGCCTTCTCCATTCTGAGTACTCCTTGTGTGTGTTGTGTCTGCGGTGCCTAACAACTTGCCTTTCCTCCCAGGATCAGTGTCTTAATCCCTTGCGCTTCCTAACACCAATCTGAAATTGTTATGGCATCGAGGTTCTCAGTGCTGTGCTCACCGGCTGCTTAGAATTAAAATAAACAATACAAAAAAAAAAAAACCCCAACAACCCCACTCATCAGGCCTGAAGCACTAATCTGTTTTGTCACTAAAGAAAGACTCTGGCAGTGCTTATACATTAGGGTCTTGAACAAACTGTCAGGAGACAAAACATAAGGAATCACTGGGATAAACTGGTCAATGCCCAGTGAGAGCAGGTTGCTAGGTGAGGATGAAACATGAACTCTGTGTGTACTTCATTAAAGATAATTCAGTCCTCCTCCATCCCTCAGCATGCATGAGTTCCTAATAAATGACCTGAGTTTTCTGGTTAGACACCTCTTGTGTAAATAGGACTACAAGAAGAGACACAAAACCATACAGAGCTGCATGTGTGGGCTGCTTTGAATATCACCATATTTTTGATTATGTCCAGTACCTAAGGGTGCCATGGAAAGGATTCAAAAACGGGTGACTTGGATTCTTGATGAATGAGCCCAGGACAGGTGATAGCACACTACATTCATGGCAGACCTGACACACTTCAAACGTTTTTTTTCCCTCTTCACCTTGTACACCTCCTCACTAAGTTCTAACATCAAGTTCTGCAGCTTCTCATATCACTGCTCTGCCAATCAGCATGTACCTGCTGTTCCCTCCTGAAGACAACATGGTCTTGGCTAGAACCTCAGCATGTCTCGGTGACATCTCGGCCTGGGTGAATGAACCAAACCTCTCAAAGTCTGAGCTCCTTATCAACCCAACCAATTCTTCATTTCCACGTCACATCTCTCTGATTACATTAGCAGCCACCAAGTCAGCATGAAATCTTGGGATGATGACTAGTAAACAGCTATTTTCTTATCACATTGCAGCAGATTCACTCTGTATAACATTTGTAAGGTCAGACCACACCTGACAGAGTATGCAACTCTACGTTATGTCCCTCTGCTGGCCATGGCGCACCTTGACTACTGCTTACTGCGGTGGCAATAGCATTTATTGTCAAGCCACTACAGATGATCCAAAGATACCTGTCTCATTTTCAACTACCTGACATGGGGCACATGTTACTCCCCTTCTGAGGTCATTCCACTGGTTACCTGTTTCAGCCCACATCAAGTCAGGTCAAGTCATGTTCAAGACTACAGGGCAGTCTTACCCATTCTGATCTGCTAATGAGTGACATTTGGTGATATCACCTCCACATGGTGTCAAATTTCAACCCAGACCTTTTTCATGTGCTGTCCCTTGCTGATGGAATGAGCTGCCCACACTCATCAAAATTATGTTTAAGAAGCACCTGAAGACCTTCCTGTCTTGTGAATGAATATCTTCCTGATTGCTAATGCTTTTGATAATGCTTTTGATACAAGGTTCTTTTTTAGTTAAAGTAAGCTGAAATTGTCTTGTAATTGACTGGTTTAATGGTTGGTTACTTTTAAAGTCTACAGCAGGGGTGTCACGAGCAGGGTGTGGACCAAACTGGGTGACACCATCAGATGGACTGACAACCAAATAACTGTCTGTAAATGTTTTGTGCAATGTTTCAGGGTGAAATTGTCAAGGGGGACCATCCCTCCTACTTGATGAAACAATCGAGTGTTCATGCACCATTAATAGTGGGAATTACTACATTGCATTAAGCCACTGGTTTATAGTTACTGCATGAAACCTGTGCGTAGCCTGCACTACAAAGCGTAGGCACAGTGAATGACCAAAACACAGTTGTACTTGTTGTGGCACATTCGATCTCCTAGTCAGTAAGTGACAGTGTTTGGTCAATGTCACATAGTTAATAATGTCACAGCAGAAGATTGGAGATTTTGCTGATGGAAGAAGAGTTGTACCTGTTATTACTGACTTTAAGAAGAAGAAACGGAGAAAATGGAGTGTCAGATTTATTGTTGACCAAAAGCACTGAAAGAAGGGCAATTGTAACATTCTCATGAGAGGGAATTCTACATGATGAACAGATGCATTGCAAATGTTTTTGCACATCTTCCTAACATTATAATGACCTGTTGCATCATATTCAACACTTCATTCATTATTCTGGCACCCACGTAAGCAGCCTCTCCTTGAAATTCACCATTCTGGATACACAGCCACTGTGTCCGCTGTGCCGTGTAATTAAAAAAAAAATTCAAAGAACTGCTTTTATGGATTATGCACGTTCTTCCTGTTGTCAGTGTGGGTTTTTATCTCTCACATCCCAAAGACATGCATAACCTAATATAACATTCTCACACCCATTTAATCCAATTCAGAGGTCTAGAGCTGTTTCCAGCATCAGACAATAATTCTGGACAGAATGCTAGCCTATCACATACATATGCCAATTTGGAAAACTTGAGACGTGAGAGGAAAACTAATGCAGATATGAGGAGTGTGTCAAAAATCAACACTGGAGGCTGGAACCATTGCGTCACCCCAAAATACATGCAGGCTAGAATAACTGGTGATTGAAAATGTATCTATGGGATGTGTGTGCATGTGCCATGCCTTAGAATGGTGCCCTTGTCTAGGGTTGATTCCAAACGTGCTGTCAGTGCTGCTGAGATATTTACTGGCTTCCTAAGACCAAGAACTTGATAGAAGGGTTAAGAAATGGATCAATGAACGGATGGGTGAATGAATTCTGGTTGTAGCTGGAGATTTATTTTTTTATTTCCTCATACAGCAAAGCTTAGAGAAACAACTAAAAGGGGAAGAGCATCTTCAGCGAGTGCAATGCAGCTCACTATCACAGCATTCAATGCCTTTCCAAGGGCGGCACTGGGCCGCAGTATCAGAGCTTAGTAGGCTGTCACTCTTAATTACAGCATCCATGAGAAATGCAGCGGGTGGGCAGCTGAGTACTTAATAAGAGCTAAATTGGGTTAAAATGACGTACAATGCTAACTTAGCAGCTGACCTGGCTGGCTGATACACAAAGCATGCTGCTAAAAATCCTCAATACAATTATAGCTCCTTTTATATGTCACACAAAAAAGAATGGAACAATGACTTGAACAAGTCACTGTGACAGAGCTGACTGGAGGCTTACCTGCTTTGTGGACATTTAACATAGAAAAGAGATGTGGGCTTAGTGTGGATTTGCTTTGTGAACCCGCATCATGAACTGCACAACATTCAGAGGATAAGACCAAGGGGCATGCCTCCTTCACTGATTAGAGTCAGGATTTTGGGTAGTTGTAATTATAGCAGTTATAACTGGATGATGACGGGTTCCTTGAGTACCTTAAGAGTTAGTTTGATTGAGATTTTCTGTTTCACTCTATGTTAGAATAGATGTGGCAGTTGGGAATATAAATGCTGTTTCGGTAATGAAAGGATACAGATTCAGGAGTGGAGATCAGTCTTTATTTTATATTCTGCCTATCCTGAAAGGCTTAATGGCATCTGTGTTATTCTGCAGACAGGCACACTATGTTGGCATTTTGACTCGTGCAACTGGAACTACATGTGGATGTTTTCATGCCTTAGCTCTACCTCATGACATGGATGCTCCCATAGTCCTGGAGATGCTACAGTGGATGTCAGGGCAGACTTCACCCTTAAAGTCATCCACAAATCACATGGTGGACTGTGTTGTGAGTCAGTGATTTGTAAATGTTGGCTTTTTAGTAGATTTATAGGTTCATTATGCTAATCAACACACAACACTTTGCCTCTTCTTGGTGCCATGACTAGTGACTAGAACTACCTCACACGAGGGGACAAAAAGGGAATTGATTCATGGCTGTAGATAAATTTGACTTTAAGAAGCCAAACCTGCAGCCTTTAAGACTTGGAAGATTAGATATTAAACCGATTTCTAAGATGTTCTACTCCTTGTCAAAATGGAGGACATTAGATTAAATACAGAGCTCTCGTGAATACAGGCAGGTACAGAGGTCTGCTCAGAATGGAGCAATCATTCTTTAATGACTAAAAGTCCACTTCTTTTTATAATTAACTGTAAGTGAGGTACTTAGAGATACAAGGATTTTTTAAGGAGACGATAACAAGGCAAGGAGGTATGCAACAAGAAAGAATTATCTATCCATTACCAAACCTTCGAAGTCAGGGAGGCCACAGATGATACTAGAAGCACTGGGTACATTGGATGGTTCCCAAGTCCACTGTGACCAAATTTACTTGCATTTTCTTTGGGATGTGGTAGGAAAACCAAACTACCCAGAGAAACAGCCATGTAGATACAGGGAGAAAATGCAACCTGAACTAGGCCCAGATTCAGGTTTAGCCTCCAGAAGTGATGAGCAATAGTGCCTCCTAGGGGTGGCAAAAGGTGGTTGCAGCCATCATACAAAAATGCTGGCCACCTCACTGGTTGCCACAGTTTGCACTCTTTAAA
This sequence comes from Erpetoichthys calabaricus, assembly GCF_900747795.2. Taxonomy (NCBI): domain Eukaryota; kingdom Metazoa; phylum Chordata; class Cladistia; order Polypteriformes; family Polypteridae; genus Erpetoichthys; species Erpetoichthys calabaricus. The sequence continues at coordinate 158,213,252 of NC_041404.2, forward strand.
AAGTTTAATAAACTGACTGGGGCAAAACTTTCAGGGCATTTGCCACAGCATTACTGGTTACATTTCTTTTGCCCTGTATCCTCCCACAAATACTGGTTATAGCAATATTTCTTAAACTTCAGGTTGCAGTCTTGTTAATGATGGGTCATCACATGATTGTGTAATATAATGTAATTAACCAAGTTTGTCCAAGCACAGATTCTGTGGCAAGTGATACAGCACCCTCTGTTTAGAGTACTTTTTACTGCAGTTGTACACAATCTGAGACTTAGCCTATACAACATCTCACAACACAAAACAGAGCACTTTTATTTCTACGGTACGAACAACATAATTGATATTGCCTATGTAACAATCAAAATGGAGAAGACATGTAATAGAAAAAGGAAGATAGACGTGTGCGAGGTGAAGGTAATGCAGCACTAGTTTGAAATGTTGAAACGAACATATCAGATACACAATAAGCACGTGAGGGTTTTCATGTAGCTGTGAGTCAACAGACTGGGGGTATATATACTGCCATGTCAGAGTTGTATACTAAATGCAGTTTCAGTGACCATGGACATTCAGTCTGTGCCACATTGTGTTTCCCTTTATTGCATACAATGAATCCAATATTATTAAAGACAAGGTAAATAAACTGCATCAATGTATTATTTTTGAGTACTTTATTTCTTATTCAGTACCATGAGTCAAATGATTAAGTTAAGTGGCCATTCATACTGCCCTTTCAATAATAATAACCTCATTCCCCAACACCTTTTAAAAGGACTTTATTCATCTTTGCTTTTCTAAAGCTTACACTAAACATTTCCACTGGCAGTGATACACAGAAATCTATTCAGTTTAGAGTGAGAATTGCTGATTTATTAACAATACATTTGTTTTCCACTTTTTTGGGAGTTCTGTGTGTACTGTGTAGATGAGTGCAGAATTGGCTAAAACACAGGAAGCAGAGGGTAATGGTGAGAGGAGCCTTATCAGAACTGGGTGAAGTTAAAGAGTGGTGTTCCACAGGGGTTTGTGCTGGGGCCACTGCTATTTGTTATATATATAATTTGGTTTGCAGATTATGCCAAACTGGTTGGATTGACAGACAATCTTGAATGTGTTGAATCATTACAGAGGGTCTTGGACAGCAAACATGCTTGGGCAGTTATGTGGAAGATGAAGTAAATGTAAAGTATTACACATAGGAAGTAAATATGTTAGATTTGAACATCATATGAGAAAGGCTTAGGAGTTGTAGTGGACCCATCACTATGAACTTCCAGACAGTGTTCAGAAGCCACTAAGAAGGCTAACAGAATGTTAGGTTATGTAGCACCTTGATGTGTGGAGTACAAGTCCAAGGAGATTATGATGAACCTTTATAATGCACTGGTGAGGCATCATCTAGAGCAGGGGTAAGCAACGTTGGTCCTGGTGAGCCGCAGTGGCGACAGGTTTTCATTCCAACCCAATTGCTTAATTAGAAACCAATCATTGCCAATCTCAGACCTTATTTAATTTTATGGCTTGTTAGTCTGTGCAATGTAAGGCTCTTATATCGTAGATTTTTTTCCTTTCCAAGGATATCATCCAAATGATATGAAGCCTAAAACAGATCATTTTCAGTCTGTCACATTTTTCTATTAAGTGTTTTATTAAATCAAACCGTGCATGATGAACACACACAGATGTAATTGGGGGAAAAAAGCTAGCTGGAGAACTGCTGGCTGCTTTGTCTTTTACATCTTATTGCTAATAAGGAGCAATTAAAACACTGAATGCAGCAGTTTAAGATTGAAATAAGCAATTAAGGTTGGAGAACCTTAACAAGAGAGACCACTAAAATGAAGCATCAAAATGTCACTTAAGCAATATGTGCTTCATCAGCAATAATTGAGTTCTCGTTAAGGAACTGGGTTGGAACAAAAACCTGCACATACTGTGGCACTCCAGGACCGACGTTGCCTACCCCTGATCTAGAGTACTGTGTTCAGTTATGCTCTACAGGCTACCAAAAATACATATATGTGCTTAAAAGAAAAAGTCCAGATATGAGTGGCAAGGATGATATCAGGACTGCAGGGGATGACTTATGAGGAAAGATTAAAAATGCTGAGCCCTTTCAATTTAAACAAAAGGAGATTAAAAAGAGACATGATTAAAGTGTTTAAAGTCATGAAAGGAATTAGTGAAGTGGATCGAGACTGTAGGGACACAGTTGTCAATGTGTTAAGGGTAAATTTCACATAAACATGAGGACGTTTTTCTTCATACAGAAATCCATAGACACTTGGAATAAGTTACCAAGTAGTGTGGTAGATAAAAAGACATTAGGGACTTGCAAAATGTCACTTGATGTTATTTTGGAGGAAATGGATAGGACTGGCAAGCTTTGTTGGGTTGAATGGCCTGTTCTTGCCTAGACTGTTCTAATGTTTACTCTTGTACTAATATTTGTGTGAGAAACTTTCTTGAATGGTATTAAAAACATTACTGTTTTTTTTAATTATATGGCCATTGTTTTTTCTCTATGGTTGGCTCTGCTGTCATTACAGTAATCAACATCTTCTCGGGTCCCAGTATGGTACCAGCATGCTTATCTGAGTCCTCAGATTAAAAAATTTAAGAAGCCCTGTGTTTCACAGTGTTGATGTAGACAGCTGCGTCTGAAAACGTTGGATGGTTATTGAATGAGGATGGCTGTGCTGAAGTTATTTTCTTTGAATGGTGGCTAATTATGACATTAATTACAGCTACTGAAAATTACTACAGCTACAGTAAATAATGCAATGCTCAGTTAGCTAACTTTAGATAGTCACTTAGTATATCTGGCAAGCTACGTTTAGCTTCATTAGATAAATTACATGTAGTTGCAGCTAACATTTATAATAACCTTAAATTTAATCTCATTTTCACACATTTAATAATGATGCCTTTGCAAATTTATTTTTGAATGGTTGACACTTGACTGACAGGGAGATGTATACAGAGAACATGGTGTGTGTATAATGTATATTTTTATATTATTATGCTCTGGTTACATTGGCGTGCAAATGTTTGATATGTTTTTTTGTAAGTAGTTTACTGTGGAATAAAATGAAAATGAAATCTGGTTTGTGATGTCTTTTTATTACACCAGAACATTAACATTTTACAGTTCATAATTCATGCTTCATTATATAATAATTATATATAGAAGAAGAACACACATCCTACCAGACTGCAATTATTAGGTACAACATTCATCACCAGTAGGCTACTGCAGATGATTCCTTCAAACTGGGATTTTGCACATTGGTATTTAACAGGCCAAAGAATGATTTCTGCTCTCTTTAATACAATATTGCTATTATGCAATCATACTACTATATCAATAACTGAAATACCTTGTAGTTTGCCTATGCTGTAGACTTTAATAGTGCCACCCCATCATATTCACTGGTCGTATCTGGTCACACCTCTAAAAATCTTCTGGAGGTGCCTCGGGTGGGGGAACATTCGTGTTTGCCACCAGGTCACCCATCAGGAATTAATATGCATACTTAATAAGTTCTAAAATTAATTCAAATTAAATCTGATAGACAACTTATATTTTAGTACCATTTATTATTACATATGGTACCCCGGAAATGCAAAAAACACTGAAAACAATTAATAACATGTAAGAAAATGTATGGATGGCGTAACATTCAGATGCACTAACAAATTTAGTGGACTGATTTGAAAGTTGGAACATTTTTACATTTTCTAGCCGGATCATAAAAGAATTTATCACCATTTTATTACAAATTTTTGTAACAGTAAGTCACATTCAAAAATAACTGATAATAAAATGTGATTACATATATTATCAGTGTAAATAAATGTTTTTTAATATCATTTTACTATATCAGGTGGCTGAAGTTGCTTTCATAGACAGCAGATTCCAACTCAAGTGATGAGAAGATTCCTGTGCTATTGTTAGTTGTTGAATGTGGAGGCTCTGAAGCTAATCCTAGTTCACATTCTTAAACATAACATGTTTTTAAGAGAAGTACCAAATGGTGATTTAAAATCTTAAACTAAAATTGTTTGCTGTATCCAAACACGATAAACAGAGGGTTATTGTGGCATTTTGCAGATATTTTACAGTGTCAGAGAAATATTGCATTATTATAATCTTTAGATAACACAGTTAAGAATATGTTTTCAGTATAAGATGTTTTCACTCTATAGCATCAAGTGCTACTGAGCCATCTTTCATGCATTTTTATAAGTCAACTCTACTGCATTTTTTACTTTTACAGACATGAGCATCATGTCACATGCCAGCTTTGATTTCCAAGAGAAAACGTGAGCTGCTGTGACTGAGTGTGGAATGTGGCTGAGGGAAAAGGCTGACTGTTAGCATAAAATGACACCTACTGTTGCCTTGATATAGTAAGAGATGGTGATGATTAGTGAATTGAATAAATACATACACATACAGTACATACACAACGTCACCCAACCCAGCCTACATCTGACCCCACCCCATCTCTCATCCTGCAGAAAGGTGTGCTTGCTTTAGGTAGTATGACTGCAGGTTTTTCATAAGTGCGTTTGTATCAAATAGCTACAGCAAGGACATATCATGTGCGTTCAAAACGTGGTACGTCTGCTTGCAAAATATATCTCGGGGACACAACATGTGATGCTCACTCTCAAAATGTGCTACATGAGTTTGCAAAACGTAACACTCATACACAACGTAATGAGCGCTCACAAAATGCATGGTGCTTGCACACGGACTTTAAATAGTACTTTCATTCCTTAGATATTGACTTTTCAAAAATGTGAACAACACGCTATAGTTCAGATATATCAATGGAAATTGAACTGTCCTTGCATATTTCCATGAAGAACAAGTTTGCCAAGTTTTAAAAAAATCATTCTACTGGGAGCCATGTGGTTTCATGAAGACAGAGACAGACAGACAGATAGACATGGCTACTGGAATAGGTGCTTTTTGCATTATATCTGAACACACCTAAAAATGCAAACAAAAAGTATAAAAGGTATCACTACCTCAATTGTTTGGCCAAAAAAACTTTAACTCTAGTTTATAGGTACGCTCACACAGAGTTGCTAATTCGCTTAACTTTTATACCTAGGAATATGAGAGGCTGTATCCTCCTGAGTACTGGAGGACACCCTCATAAACATAGAAGGAACACACAAACTATGAAAAAACATTGATCTGGCTGGGATTTGAACCCTGACTGGTAGAGGTGTGAGGCAACATTGGCTACTCCACTACTGTGCAAACCATTGTATCAAAAACAAAGACGAGAAATATCAGAAACTTATTTTAAACAAATAGGACACTGCAAATTAATGACTTAGGTGTTTAGGAGCTGGACTTTTGACTACAAATATTCTGGGTCAACGCCCACCTCTGACCCACTGTGTGGCAATGAGACGGGTCACTTGACCAGTCACTGGTAATAATTTTAAAAGAGGGAAACAATTATTCTGCAGCATACCTGTAAAGTAAGTTGAAATGATGTATAGTGTTAAAAGGCACTATATATAAACTGCAAGTCGAAGATTAATTCTTTACTGTGGGACCCTACAAGAGATTCACCTACCAATGCTTCCATTATATGAATTTGGATGCAGTTGTTCTGAATCTACTGTGTAAAGCACCCTGGGATGGTGTTTACTGCAGGCAGTACGCCCCCCCCCCCCATGGCTAAAGTACTGAACTATATTGAACAAGGGTGCTGCTTTAATTCCCATCATGAACTCATTGTATGACACCTGAGCAAAGGCACACTAATTATTAATAATAGTATTACATTTATTAAAATTAATAAGATACAGATTTTAGTATGGAGACATTGTTTCTCTTTTTTATAACATTGACAAATATTTTTCTGGCACGGATATTTTATTTGGGTTAAAGTGATACTTTACCTTCTTATTATGAGACACCAAAGATAGCAGACATGTATGGTTTTCCTTTTACATGCCCATTTCAGATAGATTTATGATTCTAAACAGAACCTGTGTGCTTGAGTGAGACATGTGATCGTTTCCTGCTTGTGTTTGATGCTGTTTGGACAAGGCTCCACTCCTTCAACCTTGAATTGGATTAAGTAGGGTTAAGAATGTTAATACATTGTACCTTGAAGCTATGATATGGACATCTCATTCAAACTTTCATTTCTTTAATTTTCTTTCTTATTCTCCATGTGAGGTATATGGAAATAGTCATGATGTTGAAATTAAAGTATTATAATAATGAATATGAGACAGTATATACCGGGCCATTATACTGTGGGTAAGATTTTGGTGCTGCAAGAAATGTTTTGTACCCTTCTCCAAATCTGTGTCTCAACATAATCCTGCCTCTAAGCTCTGCACTCAATTACTAGACGGGTTTGCGCCTGTCCTAATCATATCAATCAATTGTACTGTCCACAGGTAGACTCCAATCAAGTTACAGAAACATCTCCGCAATGATCAATAGTCTGGGATGCACCTGAGTCAAATTTCAAGTGTCATAGGAAAGGGTCTGAATACTTGAGTCAACATAATATTTTATTATTTTACATTTAATAAATTTGAAAAAAAAAACCCCTAAAATCCTGTCTTTGAATTTTCATTTTGGGGTATTGGGTATTTGATTTTACCATAAGGATGCATTACACCAAAATGTGAAAAGGTGAATGAGTCTGAATGTTTTCTGAAGGACCTGTACATGTGTTTTAGTGAAGTTCAAAGTTCTTGGTAAAAAACTTCAAAGAAAACTGTTTATTGCAAATATTAAGTAAATGAATGTAAATTTAACTTAGCATTTTAGAACTGAGTACACTGTGTTAACAAAATGTTGAAAAACACATATAACAATAATAAGTAGGTTAATTGTTTGATGGCAGTTTAATTTTATAAACAGAATTGCAGTTTCCAAAAGTAAGCCACAATAATACTGTATTTTAATAAAAAAGTTTACAACTAAAAAAATAAAAAATAGAAATCATGGAAATTTAAAAGTGCTTTTTTCCTTGACTTCGCCTTTACAAACTCAGAAATAATTTCTTTTAAATCCATTGTCCTGGCTTATTCGCACCCCACTGATATATATATATATATATATATATATATATATATATATATATATATATATATATATATATATATATATACACACACACACACAGTGTCCTCCATAATGCTTGGGACAAAGACATATTTTGTCTTGATTTACACCTCTGCTCCACAGTTTAAAATTACAAGTTAAACAATCCAGAATTGATTAAAATGCACATTGCAGATTTTATTTTAAGGGTACTTACGTATATACACCATGGAGAAATTGCAACACTTTTTATACATGGTCCCCACATTTCAGATCAAGGCCAATTTATCTTTGGCCCTAACACTATGTAGGACACTGTAAAAACCACATATACTGTATATATACAAACAAATGACTTCTTGGCTGTTTGATAGCATTTTTCTATAATGTTCATTATATTCACGAATTATTTACATTAATATAGAAATCAGTAATAAGACTAATGCAAAAAATACACAGCATTAAATATGCTATAAAAAATGTACAATGCTTGTAAAGTGTATGTTCATCACTGGATTAGGTAGAACTGAGGCCTTAAGTGTATATTTTTGTTCCTTAATTATTTGTCAGGATTGATCAAAAGCACATAAACGATTTTTTTTGAACTGCAATGCATTGATCTGTCTTTGCAAAATAAACGAAGAAATGGAAAGAAAAGCATAGGCATGATTCCAAAATCTGCGCCACCCCAATGATGAAATAAGGATGAAAAATCAAAGAACAAACCATCTGATGGGGAAACCCCGCTAAAACAAAACGTCAAGCTACGACCAGCATTTTATGAAAATTAAAATAAAACAGTAAAGTTCAGCGTCTAGAACCTCTGTGAAGCGGAGTACGCTACAGTATCTTGGGGTTTTAATGAAGACCGCTCGTAAAGGTGTGGGTCGTCACACGCTAATACTAAAACAACGCTACTGTGCGAAATATAAAACAATATTGTAGCAGTCATGAAAGTGAAGCACTTTTCAATCGCAACTACAGTTTGACTGCGGGCAGACAGCACTTACAGGCGATGTGTAGCCACCTGATTGACATCGACCTTTCTAGAAACATCCCGTCTCGTCTGTTCCACGACTTTTTTTAGGGAACGTCGTACGGGGGCTGTGCACCTCGCATAATGGGTTATTTAATTTAGAGGAAGTTCACGAGGTCCGATGTGTGACGGTGACGAGGATCTCGAAGTGGACAACAGGTGCTGGCTGGCTGGCTGGAGGAGACGAAGTTTTGCGTGAGGCTAAGCAGGCGAGGAGGCCCCGATAATTCACAGGCGGGAAAAAGTGGCAAGGTTTAAGAACGACCCGGCCGAGTGGACGTTCACAGGACACGACACGAGGTAGGACGCGACTTTCTCCGTGTTTTGCGGTGTATTTGTTGTTGTTGCCCATGTCCCCTAACACATGAGGTTGTGGGTATTGTGGTCCGGTGATTTTTTTTATTGAGAGATGCCTGTTGTAAACCCGCCCGGCTGTCAGAGGGCTCAGAACCTGCACGTACTTTTCGGCGTCTTTGTGTTCCTGCGCTCCTTACATTGACGTCAGGTGAATGGAAAGCAGACAGCTGTATTGCCGGAGTGTTCGCAAGTCAGGGTCTGTGCTCTTTAAAAATACGCCACCCAAAATTTTTGTCGAAATGGTATAGTGGGAACTGTGGAGTAGCCAATCAACGCAACCCAGTGCGTGTAGATTTAAAAGTGAGAAGAGGGCAATAATTTGAACTAAAAATGCTGGATCCGTGAGACAGCAGTGCTAACAACTGTGCCACCATGCTACAGAAAACTAATATTATAGACAAATAATCAAAATGTTTTTTTATTTTATGAGAAACCTACTGATTACTACTTTTCCTATTGTCCATTGATATTATTTATATTCGAATAAACATTTGATCACCCAAAATATTCATAAGGTATATGATAAATGTAATTTGGTGCGCATTTCTGCTATTTCCAGACAGCTGCCGTATCTCGTGACAAAGTCTCCAGTAATAAAGTATAACATATTAACGATACATTTATAAGATTATATCTCTCTTAATCACGCCGTAGCAATCAAATATTTGAATGCCATATATAGTTTCAAAAATAACGACATACTCTTATGTCAAAAGTAAAATGTTTTTCGTAAGGAACGGAAGAAGGGCTCCGTAGAAGCTCGGTGAACCAACGGTATCCTTGGTTTGTGAAGCCATATGGTCTCGGCATCAGGTGTCACTCAGACTCGGCTTCAAGTGCCAAGGCTGGCGGCCACTCACCTGGCTGCTGCTGCTTCTTCTTCTTCTTCTGGCCTCCGTCGTCATTCAGTCCCGTCCGGTTCGACATTGCCGGTCATATTCAGCCATCTCATTGACTTTCCCCACTCAGTCTGTCTGTGTGTCCTCACTGCATTTTGATGCTCTCGATCCCTACAAGGCAATTACTTTTTATTTTCTTTTCTCACACGTGAAGTGCCCGCTAGACTCGACGTATTCAGCAGTGAACGCCCTGATGCCTCCCAATGCATATTTGATGACGCCTATTATTCTTCTTTTCACTCATGAATGGTGGCCAAGGTTCTAATCTTTCGTGTAGATGAACAATGTGCACGTTAACAAGTACACGACTGATTTAAGATCCAAAAAAATGAACGTAGCAATTGATACACGGGAAACACGCAGGTCAGAAGTAATGTTTATGTCTGAATATGGAGTTTCGCTCGGTTCCTCGGGTTCTTTTTGGTGCCTCGGATTCTTTTTGTTTATTTACCAGTTTTTGTCGATCAATGTCGGGTTGGTCGATGGAGTCAACCCCAGCGGGCAGTGGCAAAAGAACCTGATTGACTGGGACGAAATGTCACTGTCACCACACCATTCCTCCGTTTTAATCCAGCGTCTATTGATCAGAGGTACACTTTCCCGAAGGGGGCGAATTCATGGCTGTAGGAACGGCGCATTTCCATCCATCCATCCATTTTCCAACCCGCAGAATCCGAACACGGGGTCACGGGGGTCTGCTGGAGCCAATCCCAGCCAACACAGGGCACAAGGCAGGAAGCAATCCCGGGCAGGGTGCCAACCCACCGCAGACGGCGCATTTCGATTTGTACAATTGTGTTCCTCAAACAGCCACGCTTTTTACTTACCATTACCCATAAGAGCTCATCATTGTCTGAGTTGCTTATTGCCCCAGCATATACAGTGTAGGTAGTCAGACCCCATCACTTTCTGAAAACTTTTGAGTTAATTTTAAATTAATAAATTTGCCATTTTTGTCCGTCACTCAATACTCGGCAACACATAATGACAAAGTGATAACATGTTTTCAGAAAGGTTTGCAAATTTATTAAAAATCGAAAATTCTAATTACTCACAAGTATTCAGAACCTTAATTCAGTACTTTGCAAAAGCACCTTTGGCAGCAATTGTAGCTTTGATTATTCTTGGGTAAGCATCTACAAGCTTTGCACACCTGGATTCGAGCAGTTTATCCCATTCTTCTTGACAGATCCTCTCAAGCTTTGTAAGATTGGATGGGTAGCATCCATAAACTGCCATCTTCAGGTCTCTTCACAGATATTCTATGGGATTTAAATCTGGACTTTAGCTGGACCACATAGGTACAGTCAGAAACTTATCCCAAAGTCATTATTTTTTGCTTCAGGTCATTGTCATGCTGAAAGGGGAACTGTCACCCAAGTCTGTGGTTGTGTGCACTTTGGAGCAGGTTTTCTTTAAGGACCTCTCTGTATTTGGCTGCAGTCTCCCTGCACCTGCTGCTGAGAAACACCCCCATAGCATGATGCTGCCATCACTATGCTTCACTATTACAGTACAATTGTTTTAGGCAGGTGCTCTGCAGGGCCTGGCCTTCACCAGACGTGGTTCTTGGAGTTCTTCCCAGAGGGCTCAGGTTTTGTCTCGTTACATCTAGAATCTTTTCTTTGTGCGCTCAGAGTCCTTTAAATAACATTTGACAAGAGTGACTTCCATCTAGGCACCCTGCTATTAATACCAAATTGATGAAGTGCCGCTGAAATGGCTGTACTTCTGCTAGGTTATCCCATCACAGCATGGGACTTCTGAAGCTCTGTTAGAGTGACTATTGGGATCTTAATCACCTCCCTCACAAAGGCCCTTCTTGCCTGGATACTCAGTTTGGCCTGATGACCAACTCTAGGAAAAGCCTTGGTGGTTCAAACCGTCGTCCATTTCACAATTATTGAGGTCAGTGTGCTTCTGGGGATACTCGAGGTTTAGAAGTGGTTTTAGCCCCTCACCCTGATCTTTGCCTCTTCACAATTTAATGTCTGTACAATTAATTGGACTTCATCTTGTTTTTTATTTGCCCATACATGCATTGTGATTTGTGGGACAGATGTGTGCCTTTGTAAATGACGTCCAATCAATTCAATTTGCCACAGGCAGACAATTAAGTTCTAGACACATATTCAGGATAATTAAAGCAAACAGGATGCATCCGACTATACTGTAGTTTGGAGTGTGACAGCACAGGGTCTGAATACTTATATAAAATATTTGTTTTCGATTTTTAATAACTTTAAACCATTCTAAACATATCATCACTTTGTTGTTATGGGTTATAGAGAGCAGATTGATGGGCAAAAATGGCAAGTTTATCCTTTTAAAATTAAATCCACAATACAATAAAGTGTGCAGAAAGTGAATGGGTCAATATACTTTTTGTATCCACTGGAAAAGTACAGCGGGTGAACAGAACAAGTTGTCCAGTTACAAACAGGGATTGGCCTGGAATCAGAATGACTGGAGCAAAACCCCAGTTCCCAGGAAGAGGTCTAAAAACATATGGAAAGAGAAGAGTGTCAAACCGTTAAGACAATTGTCAAGACATTCTGAAGAAACTTGGAAATAGGAGCAAAAATATGGTAAAATACGTATTTACATACATTCATGATTATACATCCCCAAATAAAACTTCTGAGCTTTCACTTTGAACTGGTCTCCATCTCCTTCAGATAAGGGAATGCTTCTTCAGCCCGACTCAACAGCTGGCATCTTTGCCACACCTTGTATCTGCCACTCCGTACACAGTAGGTCTGTATAGGCAATGGCAGATTGGCTGTTAGTAGCTTTTCCAGAAAACCCGAACTTGGTACTAATTGTGATGCTTTAAGAGAAAAAAAGACAGTGCTATTTATTTATTATGCTATTTACTTACCAGTATCCAACGGAATGAATTTAGTGGACCACATTATATCCACTTTTTCAATTCAATAAGAATTAAGAATATCACATCTTTTAGCAATTGATTCTCCTCAGTTTTATTTTTATAGCATCCTTTACTGTAGTAGAGTTTTGAGGAGAGGTTTATAGCTAGGAGTCCAACAGTAAAACCTCTGACAGGAGACGTTCAATGCATTCTTTTGGTATTTATGGGCCCATTTGGATTTTCAAAAGCTGTGCAAGACTGTATGCATATAGGAGGATTATGGATGGCCTGTTTCTATATTGCTTTAAATTCAGTAGTTGTGTAATGAAGACCAATGTTAAAATTGCATATTCAAAAGCAAAGGCCATAGCACTACAACTTACTAATTAGCAGCATAGGGTACAAAGAAGACTTGACATGTGGAATCGAGGAATCCCAGGACATTCAAACTCACAAGAGGATATTTGAAAATAGCTGATCAAACTCATGACATGGTCATGAACTACATGATGAGGATGGATCCTCAGTAAACAAACAGTGGGAGAAAATGCATTCTGAACTTATAAAGGTACATCAGCCGGGAATGTACAATACCAGGAAGGTCCAAGTACTGCAAAATGCCATTGGATTTCAGACTGTTTTGATTTATCAAATAAAAAAAAAAAAAAGACTCCACACAAGTGCTTTCAAGCTGGTATGTCTGTAACATCTTTTTCCTGTCATATGTGTTAAAATAAAATTTGAATTACTCAAGGTTTAGAAGTAGTTTTAACCTCTTACTCCGATCTTTGCCTCTCCACAATTTGAGGTCTATACAGTTCAATGCAACAGTTCATATAAAGCTTGGACTGTAACAATAAATACACTGTTACACTGCCCTCTGCTGGACGCCTAGAAATGAGTACAATTAATAAATGCAAGTATCTAATGAAGCTGACAAACCCTGCCAATGGTCACACACTTCACAGTAAAACTGATCTAACCAACTTGTTTTTTCCTGATTAGGAAGCCTTATAATACATTTTCACTGAAAAGCTGTTTAGTAAAGTATACAGGAATACCTTTATTGTTTGGAAAGTTTTGCATTTATCTTGAAAGATACAGAAGTGACTACAAAAGCAGCGATAGAGAAACAAAGGTACAGCATAAAAAGCTGCCTTTTTATTACCAAGAGGATTCTCCTTTCAGTCAGTGTCACACACTTGAATAATGTTGAAGAATGAATGTTCCAGTACCAAAGAATGAAAGCATCTCTTCACCTAATGACCAGAGGCTCTTGCCTCCCCTATCATGATGATCTTTGAGTGGCTGATACTGGAGTTCTCTTGTGAAAAAACAATTGGAACCATTGCAGTTTGCCTGTCGGGCAAAGACTGTAGTGGAAGATACAATTATCTATCTACTCTACAAAGAAACGCTAATGGGGCGACATCATACCTACAACAATATGCCTTTATAATGGCTTACTGTGCTTGTGACTGCTCATTTTATCTTAAGTCGTAAGTTTTTGTTTTTAGTAACTCTTGCTTGTATTTGAAGGGAATAATTGTTGTTTGTTATACTGTATGTATTTTTGAGCTTCTGTAAAAAGCTAAATTTTCCCCCTAGGGACAAGTATCTGAAGAACAAATACACAAAAAAATTAAGAAGATAATGTTGGCTTTAGCTCAAAAAATATTTCATATGTGGATGGCTTTATCTTCACTGTATCTCACTAAGAAAACCTGGGGAACCCAATATTCTTGACTGACCCACAAGTCTTATAGAATGTTGAAAGCTGGAAAGTCACATCAAATGGGCTTTAACCCCTTTACTTACATGTATAGTTTTAAAATGCTTCAAGTTAATTTCTGTTTAAAAAGTTGTATTAACGTTAATAAACCACTACCCTTCAGACAAATTAAATACTGAAGGAAACATCCAATATACCACATCCAACATGCCTTATTGCAAAAGCTGCTAACATATATGCAATCTATATTGTCATTACTGTCATAGTACAGAGATATTCTTACTTGTATGTGCTAATCAGCATGCAGCATATACCACTGACCAATACCATAATTAGCGAGTTTCGCTACCTTACATTGAAATTTATCTCATTGCCTGAAAAACCACGTAAATGTTCTTTGAAGACATTTCATGTACCTTTATTGCTGGGCCCTGTTCCTCAAAGAACACAATAAACCTTCACAAAACATAAAGTAGACATGAGCATGCAAGCAGTGTTCAAGATTTATAAAGTAATAAAATAAATACTAGTTACCTTTAGAAAAATACCAATGAGAAGAAAAAAAAAACTTGAAAATATATGCAAATGAACAAAATGATTTCAGTAGTTTTCCTTTTTATTGCAATTAAAATTGAGTTGTCAAAAAACTTCCAGGCGAAATTAAAAAATATTCTATTCCAGGGTGTATAATATTTATTTATTTTTTTAACTGAGGACACAAATCCTTCTTTAAAGACAAATTGTTAAAGTAGCATTAGCAAAGCTGTCCTGGCAAATTCTTGCATTTTGTCTCACTTCCCAGAGTATTGGATTTTGTTTTAATTCACTTAGCTGTACCTGAATCACATTACACAGTTTGTATTTTCTGTATCAGGCATTCACTGATCTATGGCCATGGTGGCATTTGTAAGAACTAATGCAGTTAAGTATTTAATTTAGACTTAAGAACACGTAACTTTCACAAAAGGCATTATTTAGAGTAGGTTTATTATACACTGTATAAATCCTCTGAATGCACTTCCCTCTCAGAAAACTTTTTTTTCCCAATTTGCAGTTAAATTCATAATGTGTAATGCATTCAGTTCATAAATTCCCATTAAAAAGGCTGTATTAAAATACTAGGGCACATGGCATTTGACATCTGCAGTATATTTCTGAAAGATGCAGAAGAAATCAGCATTTTTATATACATTTTATATGACTTCTTTACTTTGTATACAGTCTTATTTTGGTGTTCACTTTGTTAAATAATATTTCTGTGTCACTTTCTGGACTGAATTCTAAGATTCTTTGAGGCATGACTGGTGTACATATTTTTACATTTGGCTATTTTTTCACAATCTGGATAACATCCTCATGTTCCATGATGTGTGTCAGTCCAACTCTCTGAGGACTGTACTTGGTACTTGTTCCCTTAAAAAAAAAAGTACATAATATATTGTTATTTTCTACATTTTTAAAAGTTCCTCAAAGAGTGAAGGATATAATACTTACCCACACCAGAGCATATTTAAATTGACTTGCTAAAGTTCTATGAATTCGATGGCACTTAAAACAAGGAAAACATTATTTAGTTAGAAAAACAGATTTAACATATCTCAAAGTTATTTTAGACAAAAAAGTTTAATAGATTTACATTCAAACATTTATTAGGTGTTTTTCTCATATATAAAAGGATTACCAACGCTAAACAAAATATGTCAATCTTCTTACCACATGTTCCACTGATGCTCCTCTTCTCATGATAATTGCATCACTGAAGTCAGGCCTCTCTGTGTAAAATGAAAAGGTTAAATGTGGCATATTAATAAAATCATAATGCAAGACACTAACACAGATATGGTTTTACACACAAGGAAAAATGTGAAAAAAATTAGAATCCACACCTCCCCTCCTCTTTGTGTAGATACAGATAAGTGCCAAGTACTCCCAAAGCATCTCCAGCAAGTAATCCAAATTTAGTTTCATCCCACAGCTTTAAAAAAAAAAAAAAAAAAAAAAGGTAGTTATTTTTTAATTCAAGTCTACTTTTTGTGGAAGTGTATTAGGGCCACAGAAGAAAAAAAAAGTCTAGTTTATGATTAAAGTCAAAATTTCGACTTTCATCTCGAAAGTTACATTTTAATGTCACAGTTTATTTTGTCATTAAAGTAGAATGTCGTAAAATTAAACTTAAAATTGATGTTTAAATTTACTAGTTTCAAACCCTATTGTAACTAAAGTACTATGTTAAATGCTTTGTATTCTGTGTGTTCCCTGACCCAGTCGTTAACCACTATGTGCTTCTTATGCAGAATTCCTCTTGCACTGAGAGGAGCCGCAGGCAGGGATCGTCACACGGAATACAATTATTTCATGATATTACAGCTCCCTGAACATTTGGAATACTTAGATTTATACTTGATGTCATTTTAATGATGGAATACGATAAAGGATGTATATTACATTTTACAGATACATCGATAATTTAAATAATGCATACTGTTAATAATTAAACATACAGGGGCATGGTGGTAGCGCTGCTGCCTCACAGTAAGGGGGTCACGTCCCAGGTGTTCCCTGCCTGGAGTTTGTATGTTTTCCTGGAGGGTTTCCTTCCAAAGGCATGGAGGTTAGGGTATTTGGTGATGCTAAATGGATGCTAGTCTATATGTGTGCTCGTATTGACCTGCAGTGTTCTGACATCCAATGAAGGGATTGTTCCTGCCTCACGCCCGATGCTTGCTGGGACTGGTGTGACCCTGGATAGATGGACTAAATAATTAAACACGTTTTTCAATGTTCCTTAATAGTTTTGAAGAATTGCTATTCTAAGTTTGCAGCTTGTTTTACATTAACTACAGATACTTATTGTTTGGGGATTGGTTATGTGGAAAAAGAAAATGAAAAAATAGGAATTGGGGGTTGGTATATTTGACAGAGACAGTGTGGCTACAATAAAGAAAGCACATCCAGAACAACATCAATTAAATTCTCAGGACACCTTGCTGTAATATCTCTAAAAAGTGACTGCAAAAACAGCTGTACGTTCAGTTCAGAGAACCTTTATGGCAGGTGTGATGAGCCTCCAAGAGGCTGGATATATGAATGGTTATCCAACTGGTTTAATTTAAACAATGTTAAATGATGGTAGTCGGAGACACGAAAACAGAATTCAATGGATGTTTTTCTGAGTGGGCTTTCTTTATTGTAGCTATACTGTCTCTATCAAACCTAACAAACCCCAGTTCCTATCCTTCAGTTTTCTTTCTCCACATAACCAATCACCACACAATAAACATCTTCATGAAAGTAAAACTAGCTATAGACTTAAAACACTTGAGTGTCCGGAACTTTTATGGAACACTGAAAACTCTTTGTTATACATGTTTAATTATTCCATCCATCCATCTGTCCTTCATCCAGGGTCATGCCTGTCCTAGCAAGCATAGGGACTGAGGCGGGAACAATCCCATGCAAAGGTAACAGCTCATCGTAAGGTGAATATGAGCACACACACATACCCTAACATCAATTTAGCATCACCAAATCCCATAACCTGCATGCTTTTGGAAGGAAACTGAAGCACACAAAGGAAACCCACCTGGAAACATACAAACTCCAGGTAAGGAACTTTCAGGACATGACCCCATTACCGCAAGGCAGCAGTGCTACCACCGAAACACCGTGTCCCCACATGTTTAGTTATTAACAGTATATACATTATTTAAATTAAGTATACACATGCTTTAATGCATTTCATCATTAAAATGATATTAAGTATAAATCTATGTTGTTTTCTAAATGTTCAGAGAGCTGTAATTGCATGAAGTTAATGTATTCCGTGTGACGATTGCTGCCTGCGGCTCCTCTCAGTGGAAGAAGCGGCTCATTTAAGAAGCACGTAGTGATTAATGAAGGTATCGGGGAACACATAAAACATGAAGCATTTAATGTGGTACTTTAGTTTATAATGGGGTTTGAGAAACTCTAGTAAATTAAACATCATCTTAAAATTGATGTTTAAGACGTTCTGCTTTAAAGACAAAAACTGAGATTAAAATGGACATTTAGAGATTAAAGTCAAATTTTTGTCATTAATCAAGACAAACTATGAGATTAAAGATGAAATTTGAAGATTAAAGTCGAAAATTCACTGTGTCCCTATTTCTTTTCTCAGAAAACACATAGTACAAAAAAGTTCATTTTCCATTAAATGAGACTAACGTATCTAATAAACATATCTAACAAATCTGTTTATTACAAAAAAAACCCCACCGTGTTTCAATATTATTAAATAATCTTTCACCTGATCACAACACTGTTTGGTCTTCTTGCAAGACGGTCTACTTCCTCCATGGAAATTTGATCTACTTTATTGTAAACCTGTAAAAAAAGTTCTAGTTATGTTTTGCCTTTTGTGAATTGTCAACATTTGGTAATACTGTACCATTTCAGAATGGCATAGAACAATTAGAAATACTCCCATTGTTACATACAGTGGTGTGAAAAACTATTTGCCCCCTTCCTGATTTCTTATTCTTTTGCATGTTTGTCACACAAAATGTTTCTGATCATCAAACACATTTAACCATTAGTCAAATATAACACAAGTAAACACAAAATGCAGTTTGTAAATGGTGGTTTTTATTATTTAGGGAGAAAAAAAAATCCAAACCTACATGGCCCTGTGTGAAAAAGTAATTGCCCCCTGAACCTAATAACTGGTTGGGCCACCCTTAGCAGCAATAACTGCAATCAAGCGTTTGCGATAACTTGCAATGAGTCTTTTACAGTGCTCTGGAGGAATTTTGGCCCACTCATCTTTGCAAAATTGTTGTAATTCAGCTTTATTTGAGGGTTTTCTAGCATGAACCGCCTTTTTAAGGTCATGCCATAGTATCTCAATTGGATTCAGGTCAGGACTTTGACTAGGCCACTCCAAAGTCTTCATTTTGTTTTTCTTCAGCCATTCAGAGGTGGATTTTCTGGTGTGTTTTGGGTCATTGTCCTGTTGCAGCACCCAAGATCGCTTCAGCTTGAGTTGACGAACAGATGGCCGGACATTCTCCTTCAGGATTTTTTGGTAGACAGTAGAATTCATGGTTCCATCTATCACAGCAAGCCTTCCAGGTCCTGAAGCAGCAAAACAACCCCAGACCATCACACTACCACCACCATATTTTACTGTTGGTATGATGTTCTTTTTCTGAAATGCTGTGTTCCTTTTACGCCAGATGTAACGGGACATTTGCCTTCCAAAAAGTTCAACTTTTGACTCATCAGTCCACAAGGTATTTTCCCAAAAGTCTTGGCAATCATTGAGATGTTTCTTAGCAAAATTGAGACGAGCCCTAATGTTCTTTTTGCTTAACAGTGGTTTGCGTCTTGGAAATCTGCCATGCAGGCCGTTTTTGCCCAGTCTCTTTCTTATGGTGGAGTCGTGAACACTGACCTTAATTGAGGCAAGTGAGGCCTGCAGTTCTTTAGACGTTGTCCTGGGGTCTTTTGTGACCTCTCGGATGAGTCGTCTCTGCGCTCTTGGGGTAATTTTGGTCGGCCGGCCACTCCTGGTAAGGTTCACCACTGTTCCACGTTTTTGCCATTTGTGGATAATGGCTCTCACTGTGGTTCGCTGGAGTCCCAAAGCTTTAGAAATGGCTTTATAACCTTTACCAGACTGATAGATCTCAATTACTTCTGTTCTCATTTGTTCCTGAATTTCTTTGGATCTTGGCATGATGTCTAGCTTTTGAGGTGCTTTTGGTCTACTTCTCTGTGTCAGGCAGCTCCTATTTAAGTGATTTCTTGATTGAAACAGGTGTGGCAGTAATCAGGCCTGGGGGTGGCTACGGAAATTGAACTCAGGTGTGATACACCACAGTTAGGTTATTTTTTAACAAGGGGGCAATTACTTTTTCACACAGGGCCATGTAGGTTTGGATTTTTTTTCTCCCTAAATAATAAACACCATCATTTAAAAACTGCATTTTGTATTTACTTGTGTTATATTTGACTAATGGTTAAATGTGTTTGATGATCAGAAACATTTTGTGTGACAAACATGCAAAAGAATAAGAAATCAGGAAGGGGGCAAATAGTTTTTCACACCACTGTAAGTATTTTAATACAGGTGAGCTCAGGTCACTAAAGTGACTTACTGAAGTCATAGTGAGAATCAGTAGTAGAAGCCTTTGAGACTTAAAGTCAAATACCATAAACAATAGGTCATACTGTGTGAAACATCTTAGCTAAATAAAAAAACAAGTTAAATTAAACACACTTCTGTTTATTGCTCCTGTTTACGTGCCATGTCCTCCATTCTTCTCACAGGTCTATTTCTATGAATGAGCTTCTATTCAGCAAAATGTAGCAGAAGTGTTATCACCTGCACTACTGATCAATGCAAGACTCTAAATTCTGAGGGAACAGAAGACTGCAGTTGCCTAATTATTGATAGAAGACTGGTTTCCTATTTATTGCTATGTATACAAATGTCCAGAAAGGTAATATATAAAAGTGTTATTAATCATTTTCCAGTTCTTTTTGAGGAAAGATTTTACTAGAGTAATAAAAATGTAAAAAGTATCAGATGTTCTAAAGTTTAAAATATACTGTCTAGATGTGTTGCAACAGCTCTTTCACACCAAAGCTGAAGATTGACCTGAACTCATACTCAATTCATTTAGATGGGAACTGTGAAAGACTGAGAACTGAGACTACTTCAGTGAAGGCCTCTGTTCAATTCAATTAAATCTCAGAAATGGAAGAGGATTCCCACCATTGTCCATACAAATACAACCACATTAATTAAAGAAAAAAAAACTTGGACATAAAAGAGCAAAAATGCAATGAAATGTGTTAAACCGTTAAGCTTTTTGCAAAGCTATCTCTATGTTTGTGTTGTTTATAATCTGATTTTCTGATTTTCCTAAGGTTTAGATTATATTTAAGACCAAATAATAAAGAAAAAATAAATAAATAAAATTAATATAGCTTAGAACAATTGAAAGCCTACTGATACACTTCAATCTTGCCTTACAAATAGAAACAAATACTTACATAAAGACAGGGCATGTACACTCGGTTTCCAACAATCACATCAATAAATTCATCTGGGCTGCAGTCTTCCCTGAACAAAACCTCTGCATTAAAGATTTCTGAAGTAAAATGTAATTAAAGATTTTTTTATATAAACAAATTTTAAATTATACTTAGCACATTATGACTTCTTATATGAAGGATCCTTTGTTTTTTTGTTCTAGATACAATCTATTGGCCTACTACCCCCAAAAAAGTCTAAGTAGCAATTTAAATAGCCACATCAGATAACAGATGAGGAAAAGAAAGAAAAAACCCACAAAACACAGTTACACTCCCATGACTCAATCAATCACTTTTACCTTTTATAAAGTTACCAAAAAGAAAGTAGAAGTGAGCATTTATTTATGTGTACCTACAGAATCTTAGCATCAGAGGCAGGCAGATCATATTATAGTGGACAAGTGATGACATTTTGTAACTTTGAAGACTGTTTACTTCTCTAACACCTCCTACAGACAACACACTCAGATAAGTAGCCAACAGAAGCCTCCTTTTTATGTGTGTTGCAATACCCATGCTCCTCTGACGACCAGTCTCATCTTTATACTTGTTTTAGCCTACAATTCTTTTACACTACCAGAATACTTAGCAGCTGTGAAATTATTTCACTGCCTACCACAATAGCAGGAAGTTACAAAAACATTAGCTGTTGCTATCTGCTTAGATGTAAATTTGTTTTGATGTAAAGTTCATCCTACATCCTTTAGGCATGCTGATTGTTCAGTGGTTTGGGCATGGTCTTGGTGATCAAAACTTGAGGTTAAATGTGTTACTTTTCTTTTGTATTTTCTTGTTTTTCCATTTTCATTTATGTACACTAGGCCTGAACACTATATCACTGAGGGAACTAAGGATAAAACTAATAGATATACTTTTGCTCCTAGTTTTAATAAATAAAATAAAATGCCAAGATCTGTGTGATAATGACACTTCTGCTTGTTCTTTTTAGCTTTGTTTTCATATCTGATATTCCAAGATGATGTCCTTGGACCTGTACCTGCACTTTAATTCACCCTAATCCTTAGGTACAATAAGGTATTTCTTTGACATCAGTCTCACAGCTTTAAAGATTTCTGGTTAGCATCTTTATGAAAATACTTTTCACATTTCAGTGACACGTTCTGTCTAAAATAACATTTGTGATACACAGACCTAACAAAGAAAATTACATGTTGACGTTTCATGCATGCAGAATTTCCTTTCATATACTGAAGCAGAAAGGTAAGTGGAAAATCCAGTTCCAATTATTATACCATGTAAACCTCTCAATCTTCAGCACACCTCCTCCAACCCTCATATCACCATTTCTCAACTACACTCAACTACAAGTGTCCCTTCTCTCACTTTACAAAAATTATGCACTAGGCTCACAATCTGTGTAGGGTGGGTGTAGTCATTGTCAAATTAAGTATCCAAAGAGAAAGACATAGCTCTAAGGATACAGGGACAAGGCATTCATAAAAATACTGTATTTTAGATGTCAGGTACTTAAGGTTCTAAGGCATTCTTTCAGAACATCACTATAGTGTGCTTAATTTTCTATTGTTTACAGCACAGACAAAGGTACAGCCTTCTCTTTCAATGATGGGACACTATCTTTGAGGAGATATTCTTCAATCAATCAATGTTAATCTTTCTTTTTATTTTAAACAGATTGTGCTTCTATCAAAAATACACACGAAAGACTTGCTCCATACTAAATTAAACTAAATTATTACCGATGAATGAGTGCTCAGAATTAAAAGTCAGAAAAGGATACTGTATTCATGTAGAATAAGTTGAACTAGCTTTTCAGAACACTGTGTAAGAGGAACTGTTGAGTTGTAAGAAATACCACCACCTTTCTTTGGCTATAAAAAGAACACAGTATAATTAATAATTAGAAACTGAAATTACATTTAGAAGAAACAAAACAGTTTAAGGGTGCAGACCATTATCATACCTGTAAAAAGCCCTGAGCACCCAGCAAACACTTAATATCCTAGAGATGGGATAACTTGCAATTCATGTAATGCAAAGTCATACATATTATTTAAATATATATTTAGAATATGCTAGCCCCAGTAAAGAAACATTTCCATGATCACCACCCATTAGAGTATTATTTAAAGGTAGTTATTCTATTATATAATATGTTATACAATATATTATACAATATGTTATAATGTTGTGGAAGATCTGTATGTACTGCAATGTGCCTTACAATTATACTATTTGCATTTTAGAAATAAGCAGCTAAATAAAAATCACATTATTTGTGGGGGAAAAAAAACAAAAACCTCCATGATCTTACCTTGAAGTATATATTAGGTTTGGACATGTTTAACCTAATTCCAACAGATTCCAGTTCTTTTTCTAAGAGACTCCTTCATTGAAAAAATTAAGGAATAAAATTAGTTTTTATTTAATTATTAATGCTCCTCTTAAGGTTGTTTTGTCTATTTTTTTCCATTTTTAAAACTTAACCAACAAAAACAAAGCCTAATCTTTGGCACATGAAGCATAAACAGTCAACAAATCTTCATCAAGTTAAGCATACAGTTATGTTTTGTGTATATACTGTATATATTGTTTACAGACATAAATGTATGACCTTCATCCTATCAAGCATGATAAGTGGCAATGAAAGGTTTCTAAAATTACTATACAGCATATATTAAGCAATAATCACGGCCAAAAAGGCCAATGTCAGACATTAGTACCGCATGTTAAGCTCATGTTTACAATTGGCTCTTTCCCACCGCAGGAACTTTTTTCAGGAACCAGAGACTTTGTAGCATTCCTACCACTGGAACTTGGGTCATTTGTAGCTCCTGGTACTTTTTTTTATTTCCTACTAATGGTATATACTTTTCATTCAATCAGGGACTATCATGGGATGGCTTGTGCAATGAATTGTGCTGATTGGTTGACCACATGCACCAACACCATTTTACAAATCTGTTAATAGTTTGGAGTTATCAGTGATGATGGAGTGCCACACTTTGCATCGCATCATTCTACTTAGCCGCCCCATGGTCCGCTGCACCATGTACACATTGAAGCAGTAATATCTTC
This sequence comes from Erpetoichthys calabaricus, assembly GCF_900747795.2. NCBI lineage: Eukaryota > Metazoa > Chordata > Cladistia > Polypteriformes > Polypteridae > Erpetoichthys > Erpetoichthys calabaricus. The sequence goes on from NC_041404.2 coordinate 158,237,381, forward strand.
TGTGAGATCATGATTGCTTCGAAGCAATAAGGTGGAGGAGTCTCCTCATGAACTCCCAATTGTGCCGCAATTAGCACCTCATCACTCTTCTTTGCACATCACATAATTTACATAAAGCTTACAGTTCCTGTTGCACGATGGGAATGCAACACACAAAAGTGACTAGGGACCACAAGTGGCCCTGAGCATAAATTGTACAGGAGCTCATTGGTTCCTTCAAAGAAAGTTCCTGCATTGGAAAAATTCCTACTATTAAGCTCAGTAATGAATTTGAACTTGCACTATTATTGCTATCTATTCTCTAATGAATCCAGTATTTCAAGATGTCAATTTACCTGACAGACTTTTATTTTTAATATCTTAAACAGGCTATAATATTTTAACAAAGGCTTCAAGTTATCCATCAGGGTAACACTGGCTTACAGCCACCTATTGATGATATAAAATACTAAACAGTTTCATAAACTGAACTACATTTTAAAGGCATAAAATACACTGCTCTAGGCACTGCTTTTTGGTTCCAATCATCCAAATAGGTCTTGAAACCAACCTCTGAACATCACCTTTAGTAGCATCCAGCATCATAATAACAACATCTGCAGTCCTGGCAACAGCTATCACTTGTCTTCCACGTCCTTTTCCTGCAAAAAAAAAATATAAACGCTCTTTTTATTTTTATTTTTTTTAATTTCATGGAAGAAAATAAAATTCCAACAAATGAAGTCAAACTTAACAAAACAGAATTCAACAACCCACCTGAGAGAAAGAGAGGAGAGCCAACAGCATGGGCAAAAATTTAAAAAGAACAAAGAAGGGAGAATGCCCTGTCCCCAATATAAAGGCTTATTCTAAAATTTTATCAAATTAGACCTTGCTATATTTTAAAAATAACTTCTTAAACAACACGACTCGATGAATTTGAGGTGCAATACCACAACTAAAATATTGCTAGATGATTTCTGAGCTTTAGCAATTCACTGACCAATTTGCTCTTTTTTTTATTGTATGGATGTTTGGAATATGATAAAGGGACTATGCTTTATAGGCAGCTCTTTGGATGTATCCTTTAGAATATACATGTAAAATTTTCTTTCATTAATAGAGTGTAAAAATATTGCACCTATTGGTGATGGCACTCAGTTAATGCATTGTGTCCATCAGCAGTAGAATGATATTCCATGAGCGCATGTCTCTTTTAACCCTCTATCACAACTTAGTACATTTAGCATCTAACTGGAATCACAATGTCACAGATGCAAACCCAATCAATGCATTTACAGCTGTTGTCTTGGTTAAGCTGGAATACATTCACCATTATTCCTTAAAATAATTTCCAACATGGATTGTCCATCACCATTTAGTGAGGAAATGCATGCAGAATGTAAATCTATGATAATAAAATACTTTAGTATTTCAATAACTGATAGTTTAATGGTCACTTGATAACCATGGTTAAATTCAGAAAACTGCTGCCTTAAAAATCTTTAAGTTTAAAGGCTCACTCTAAATAAGAACAAACCAACACTTAGGTTTTAATCAACACTATTAGTATAGGATATACTATGTAGTGGCTTCAAATAATTTTCTTAAAATAAGAATAAAAAATAAAGCTGCTTCTTCAAATGTGTTTCAATTAATTTGACATGTCTTTTAAAATTTCAATAAATGGTTTTAATATACAGTATATTTTAAATCACTGCCATTATTCAGAAGGTTGAAATATAAAATGTACTTGTTGGCAGTGACCCAATACCAGTATTCCAACTGCACAATGATCTCCTTTCTGTCTGTTCCCCTGCACCTGTTTTCTTCCAGTTTTTTATAATAAAGCATTTAAAATGTAAAAATGCCCCATCCAACTCCATTAAAAGCAAAGGCAGAGGAACTGTATTTTTTAACTCTATCCAAAATACATTTATCATTATTCTTACAAATTTCTTGCGGCATTGATGGGACTATTTTTAATGTCACACTGCCTTAATACAAGTGGTAACCTGCAGTAAAAGTGTAATGCAAGATAATACTGTCATTTAAAAATAACGTGTCCAAGTGCCTCGCCATATCATTAGAAGTATGATTGGTGATAGCATCTGAACAGTGTAGGTCTGGCAGTGTTTATGATAATGACCTTAATGGACTAATGGTATTCATCAAGGAAAGACAGTAGAATATGTCCAGTTAACCCCGATGTCTGTTTTTATTGGTTATTGCTTTTACCTAACATATCACTATGTCAAATACCTGATATGTAATTAAGCTGTAAATTTGCTAAAAGACAAAGCAGACACATAATTATATGCTGATTTTTTCACATTTCTAAGTAATTTCTAAATTATTTATGCTGTGTAAAGATAACAATTATATTAAAATGAATAAGAATATGGACAAAACCAATATAACAATATAAAAGCAAGAATATACCCCTTCAATTTTCTCTTCAAAGACATACAAAAATATAGCTTTGCAAAAGATGTATTTTATTACAGAATCAATTTATTCAAAGAAAATAAGCTTCAAAACTCATTAAATGCTGTGGGAGTACTGCAGGGCAGGAGAGTTAGGATGCTATATATCAATATTTAAAACATTACACTAGATATTACAGATTTATATTTGAGGCAAACAATTAGTTGAAGACTAAACTTGAATAGAAACACTGATTGAAGAGGTTACCTTGTGCTGCACCTTCAATAATTCCAGGCAAATCCAAAAGCTGAATGTTTGCCCCTTTATACTGAGAATCAAAAGAAATATTTTAAAAAGTTAAAACATCACTCTAATTACTTAATAATTTTAAAAAACAAAGTGCATTGGTGCTGTCTGAGTTCATCAATCACTGCAGTCTTAAATTTATATTTTTTATTTTGAACTAAAACATGTCAGAAATAACTTTTTTTGTGTGTGCATTTTGTGCCCAATTAGATTTTAGGTCATAGTTGGCTCAAACTGCAATCAGCCTGAACAAAGCAATGTCCACTGTTACCTAATTATATGGCTTTGACACTTACATACAACAACAACATATACAAATTATTTGAAACAGTCATACTTTGTTTATAGTTTTTTCACAACCTCCAAAACACAATGTGAAGTTCTAAAGCAATTTTGCAGAATTACTTAACCATTTATGATTTTCCTTTACTTGATAACTGTTTGTCTTAGCAATATACTGTATATTCCCGTTTTGTTCCTGACCATATCAGCAACATCCTTTGTCAAAACTCTCTGGTCTGCTAAATGAGGTCCAATGCTGGCAGTCTTTTTCTGTGTTCAACTAACTTTTGTTTTATGGTTGACAGAGACCTGGCACTCTGATGCTGCAATGCCTTCCACATAGCTGTTAGATCTTTAGACCCTATTCATTACCAAAAAAAGTGACTTAAAATCCCCAGTCTTAAGTATTAATCTTGCACTGAATGCATAAACCCTTTCAACTATAATTTATTTACATGATCAGATTTTTCCTGTTTTATGTCTACGATAAATAATTTATTGTAGATTCACACGATTGTCATTCAACCTCTGTTTGTCTCTGTGAAGAGATGCTTTATAACACTTTGTACCATAGTCATGATTGCTTTGTTTTTAACGCCCATAAGTCAGTCAAAACAAAGAAGGAACATCTTATAAAAAAATTAAATACAATCTCAACATAATCTGCCAAATGTTAGCCTGAACTAATTTAAACAACCATGTAATGATTTAAAAAGATGTTCCCTGCTTTGAATTAAGCGGGCTCTGAAAATGTTATGATATGGTACTGTATTTAACTAATGATACCAATAATTAAAGAAAGCATAATCATAAAAATTAAAAATGTAAGAAATAAAAATGTGAAGAAATAAAATAATCTAATTTGTAAAATACTACTGTACCTCAATAACACCAGGAATACACGTCAATGTAGTAAATTCATAAGATGCAGCTTCACTGGCAGTTGATGTCATCAAGCTCAAAAAAGTAGACTGCCAATGAAAATAAAAATGTAAAAGAAATTATTAAGCACTGTCAAATTGTTAGAAATCATCTTGATCATTTTTTTTTAAATAATGACTGCAACTACTTTACAACTATTCCAAATCTATATATATAAAAATGGAATGAGTGGGTCGTCGGGTGGGCCTTTTTTTCATTCCGTCGTTTTTTCGACGTTTTGAAAATGTAGAATGATTATTTGATTTTTTTGTTTTTATTTGATCGTGTCTATGTAGCCGCCGTCGTAATAAAGTATCGCTAAAATCGTCATTTATCGTAATTTATTTTTGACGTATAACGTCGCCGTCGTCGAGGTCAGTGATACCACTGCAAAAAATCTGCTTACGGTTGAAAGACACGCCCTACTCACTGGACAGTTAAAAACACCAATCAAACTAACGATGACATCAAGTATTACCCAATCAAAAGTAGGAAAGGAGGCATCTCATAAAATGCGTGTGGGATGATTTGCATGACACGCTGCTTTAAAAAAAAAAATGATAAAAAAAATATGGGATAAATCCCGTCCAGTATTGATTCAAAACGGGACGCGCAATTTCATTCTCAAACGCGGCACGATTCCGTATTTTAAAGGACGGGTGGCAACCCTACAGTGCCAGGTAACCACCCATACAATCACATTGTGATTCAGACTAGGAATGCAATGAATGTAATTACCCCCGATCTACATACAAGGCGAAAGTCTTGCAACATTCAAAGATGATGGTTTGGGATAAGTACACCATACAACATAAAAGAGCTTATGAAGCCTTGAACCGAAAAAAGCAACATCTCAGAGATCATAAAAAAAAAAATAGGAGCTAATGTCGTTTTACTCGCTGTAGATTTTAGTCAAACATTACCAGTTATTTCACGAGGGAGACCAGCACATCAACTCAACGCGTGTTTAAAATCCATGCTTCTCCCACGCTCGGTTATATGTCGCGTGTTCTCGGGTAGGTGCACCAAAAAATGTATACATTTAAGCATGTAATGGGCAAACAAAAAATGAGGTATACCCGAAGGCACAGCAGTAGTACTTAATGTAACTTTACTTCTTAAATGTTAATGTTTTACTGTTTAATAATTTATACGCTCCTTATATGTTGTTCAAATTCTTTTATCAAAATACCACTGACAGCGCAATGCACGATAACATCGAGTGAATACACCATACGCATCCGCCCACGGCTGCCCTGCTGTGCGCAGATAGGACTTGATTGTACAATAAAATAAATAAAGATAAAAAGACTAAAACAATCATCACCCATAAAGCGGATAGTAGACGTGACGTACTATATGTGTACCACATTTCAAGTGTATAGGTGCAACGGTTTGCGAGCTACAGGTCATTTAAAATCCTGGACAGACACACAAATTGCCACGGTAGCAAATTACAGAAGAAGATTTTACTGTTTAATAATTTATATTTATATGAAATGTGCTTCTTATATATTACTTCATATTCTCATATGATAATGATGTTAATGTTTATATTGATTTCTGTGTTATTAAAACTGCATGTATGTGTGTATATGTATATATATATATATATATATATATATATATATATATATACGAGCTGTATATACCCGGCGTTGCCCGGGGCAGAAGTAACCTAATCGGTCAAACACTTACATATATACCAAAGTAAACCTAATCGGTTAAACAGCTTCATATATACAGAAGCGAACCTAATCGGACAAACAGCTAATCTATATACATAAGCAAACCTAATTGGTCAAACAGTTACATAAATACAAAAGCAAACCTAATCGATGAAACAGCTTCATATATACAGAAGCGAACCTAATTGGTCAAACAGTTATGCATGTGCAGAATAATTTTACAAAGATTATGCGTGTTAACACTCATTAAAAAGAAAAGATTGAGGAACTCTTCTTCTATATGTGATGAAGCTGGATGAAGCTGACTTGACGAAGACGTAGGTGGCATAGATTGGTTTTTCTAAAACAGAAGAAAAAAATGAGTATCTATTATTATTTTAAATTAGAATGAAAATGAGAACCTTGATTAGAGATAGATTATCCGTATTAAAATATGTGCATGAATAAACTTTTGGTAACTCTCTAGCAAAAGTTTATTCATACAAATTGCCATGGGATGGCTTTGTGAAAAAGTAAAAATTAGATAAAAATAAATTGAGAATGCGTACTTCGATTTGACTGAGATTATCTGTAATGATGAAAAAAAAGTTTAGTATGTTTTTTTTTTCCATACGGGAAGGATGTAAAACCTTACATAGGCACCCTTCAGCCCGTACTGAAGGGTACTGTCAGATTCTTACTGACTAAAAAACACCCTTTTTATTCCACACCTACCCCAAAAACCACTATTAGGCATTACTTTGGGGTGGCAGTAGTTTAGTTATGAAACAGCTGGGTCCTGAAAAAAATCTATCACATATAGAAGAACAGTTCCTCAATCTTTTCTTTTTAATGATTGTTAACACGCATAATGTTTGTAAAATCATTCTGCACATTCATAACTGTTTGACCAATTAGGTTCGCTTCTGTATATATGAAGCTGTTTAACCGATTAGGTTTACTTTGGTATATATGTAAGTGTTTGACCGATTAGGTTACTTCTGCCCCGGGCAACGCCGGGTATATACAGCTCGTTTATAATATTTAATCATGTAAACAGGCCTCAAAACTCAGCATTTCTGGTATAAACCAACAGTTGTCTTGTGGATGCCGTTCAACCTAAAATTGTCAAACTGTCCTTAAAGATTCATTTAATAATTAAAAAAAATAATTTTGGGCACAGGATAATCAGTTACAAATAGAACCTTCATACAATGTTAAATCCTCCTTTGTTCATTATAGACAACTGGATAAGAGGACACAGATATGGCTAAACTAGACAAAGAGCCCATTTCGACAACGTAAGATGAAACGGGCACGAGTTTGTGTCAGCAGTGTATGAAGAACAAATGATAAGTAACGAAGAAGTTGTTTTGTAATGATTGTAGTCCGCTTTACTCATTACTGTACAGGCTTGTACTGTTAGTTGATGAATTTTCCAGACCTATAGTATAATATTGAATGATGAATGTTCCAGTACAATATGGAATAGTAATAAGTATAAGCACCACAAACCTGATATAGGTGTATTGAATGAATGCGTAATTGAATCAGAATGCGTAATTAGGCCTCGAGCTGTAGTCAAAATCGCCGTTTAGATGGCCGGCCAGCTCTAGGAAGAGTCCTGGTGGTTTCGAATTTCTTCCACTTATGGATGATGGAGGCCACTGTGCTCATTGGGACCTTCAAAGCAGCAGAAATTTTTCTGTAACCTTCCCCAGATTTGTGCCTCGAGACAATCCTGTCTCGGAGGTCTACAGACAATTCCTCTGACTTCATGCTTGGTTCGTGCTCTGACATGAACTGTCAACTATGGGACCTTATATAGACAGGTGTGTGCCTTTCCAAATCATGTCCAGTCAACTGAATTTACCACAGGTGGACTCCAATGAAGCTGCAGAAACATCTCAAGGATGATCAGGGGAAACAGGATGCACCTGAGCTCAATTTTGAGCTTCATGGCAAAGGCTGTGAATACTTATGTACATGTGCTTTCTCAATTTTTTTATTTTTAATAAATTTGCAAAAATCTCAAGTAAACTTTTTTCACGTTGTCATTATGGGGTGTTGTGTGTCGAATTCTGAGGAAAAAAAAGAATTTAATCCATTTTGGAATAAGGCTGTAACATAAAATGTGGAAAAAGTGATGCGCTGTGAATACTTTCCAGATGCACTGTAGATATTCTTTCAACAGTAATTCGACTGGTGGAAGACCGGACAGTGTTAACGGTTGTAGATATTCTACCACATATATATATGTAAAATATTTACAACCATTAACACTGTCCGGTCTTCCACCGGTCGAATTACTGTTGAAAGAAGGATGTATCGTAATGTTATTGCATAATTTAGGTATGAGTCGTGTTTACGTATGAGACATGTAAAATTTTAACAGGCGACAAGAAAGTCAATGTGGTACATCTTCCATGGATAACATTAGACACCAAAGGAGATCTTGATTTGCCATTCATATTAAAATGTTTACAGTTTCCCATTAGAATAGCTTTTCCTATGACATTTAACAAATCACAGGGACAAACATTCGAAAAAGTTGGTTTATTTACTAGAGAGAAAGAAACAATATTCACTCATGGGCAGTTAAATGTTGCGTTGTCACGATGTAACTCCAAACACGGAATCAAAATTCAATACGATATTGACAAAGAGTTACGTTTTACAGTAAAAGTGTAAGTTTAAAAAGTATTTGCGAGTTAATTTCAAAGCCAAATAGAACGAAAATGTGCAATGCAATGAATGCCTCTAATACAACATAAAACATAATTATCTTTCAATTTATGTTTTACCATTTTTTTACTATGGTTAATTACTCGCTGTAATGTAAAATAGTTAGGTCTATTATGCATATGCAACAATTCCCATGAAAATAACAATCTGTTTAAATTGTACATCCGCTTCCCCATACATGAGTGACAGTGCCGTGAAGTGGCTAGCCCACCCTAGTATATGTATGTATATTTTATATATATTATATATAAATATTTGTGTGTGAAAGTATTAGTATTTATATTTTTTTTTTTATATTTTTATTTTATTAATTTTCATTGTAATCATTCCATACAAACAGATCAATTTATAACCCAACAAATTTGAAAACAAATCAAACCCCATCCCTGAGAAGGAGAGCTTAGCTAAAGGAAAATTTCTTTAAGCTTTTTAATAAGGCAAAATTAGACAAAAGAAGGGGAGAAGTAAATATCTATATAAATAAGAGATGGAGAAGGGAGTTAAATGCAATAATAGTTAATTCTCTTATTCTAAAATAATATTGATTAAATCCTGCCAAGTTTTGAAAAAATTTTGTACAGATCCTCTAACTGAAAATTTGATTTTTTACAATTTCAAAAAAGTATTAGTATTTAGTTACAATGTATCATAACTCCCAATTCTGGTTAATAAAAATAATTACTATTGTTTGGTGACTATCAAAATGCTGAACCTACCAATACATCATCTTTAAAACTGAATGGTAAAATATAAAAAATGCTGTGCTGTAAAATTTATTGTTACATGTAGAGAAAAGCCAAGCAAAATGACACCTTTTATTGGCTAACTAAAAAGATTACAATATGCAAGCTTTCGAGGCAACTCAGGTAATTACATCTTGCCTGAAGAAGGGGCCTGAGTTGCCTCGAAAGCGTGCATATTGTAATCTTTTTAGTTAGCCAATAAAAGGTGTCATTTTGCTTGGCTTTTCTCTACATTCATAATGGCTAACACGGTACAACACCCTAGTTGTAACATGTAGGAAAGAACAGTTGTGTGGTAGTTAACTGTGCTGCCTGACAGACAAATGGGCCCAAATTCTACCGATTGGTCAAAATCCATACAGGCAGGTGCTGCACTTTCTCCCTGTGTTTAAAAGGGCTTTCTCATGGAATTTCAGTTTCTACACACAAAAATGAGACATACACATTAAGGTATCCTGTGGATGTGTAAAAGACCCAGCAATGCACTGCCTTTCTGAACAGAGTTACTGCTGTCAAAGACGATTCTGCCTATCAACAACACCATAATGGAAAATGCAGGCTCAGATATGGATGGATTCAGCAGCTTTATGGATGATCATATAATATAATGAAGTATGACATGCCTTACCTTCCCCACTGAAGGGAACCCAATAAGTGCAACTCTTGCATCTCCAGATTTCATGACATCAAACCCCTCACCTTTTGTTCCACCGGATTTTGAGGGTTCTAACAGCTGAGCTCTATATTTAGCTAGCTTTGCTTTTAGTAAGCCCAGGTGGTATTCAGTGGCTGCAAACAAAAACACAAAGCATACATAAACACGACAACATCATTTAACAATTCAATTGGATATACAGTACATCATGTTGACTGTTGGAAAACATGTACAAACGTGTGATTACTGTAGTGTTAAAAATGAAAAACTCTGATAAAAACAGTATTAATAACATCATTATTAATTTAACGAATTAAGTACCGGTATATTAACCTTTATAACACCAGTATTTTAAACTTAAACTTCATTCTTGCAAAAAATATTAAACTGGTCACTTTAAAATAATATGTAAAACTTGTCCATATAGGCAAAAGAGTGTAAAATGGCTAATTAACTTTTGTTTTTGAATTTTAGTCAGCTCTGATGGGTACAGGAAACAATTCTTTATAAAAATCAAAAAATGTTTTGAAGTAGAACACATTTTTAAAATCTGCACCTCGCGTTTAAACGTTAGCCCCCATTCACGCACACTAGCAGTATTTTCTTACCTTTATTTTTTTGAGTTCGTGAGATTTCCTTCTCAATTTCAGATATTTTTTCTAATATGCCCATTTTGATATCCTTGTAGGATGGCTCGGAAATGCAGAAAGAAAACTTTCAAACAGGTATAAATAAAATCCTTAGCGTCGTGGCACCTACTGCCCGGTCAAAAAAAATCCGCTAGTTCACAAGAGGCATGAAATACACAGGCTTAGTTCCGAATCTATAAAGTTTACTCTTATATTTTCTGGGCAGAAAAAAAATAATAAACAACATTAAAATGTTGATAATAGTTCAAATATGTTACCAACTCGCTCAGCTCCACGCACTGCCAGCCTGAAATCTGGCAGCAAATTTCGTTACGACGACTAAATCTCACGGCGGGGAAACGCGAAACAAAAGTGTTTTTCGTTCCTAGTCAAGTCTCATCCACTAGGTGTGTCTTGAATGCGTTTGCAGAAACGTGCTGTGGCACTGCTTGAAATTATATGTATATTTTCTAATTTTTTAAAAAAGTAAATGACTCCACTATTTGGTTATGCCAGTAATTGATTATGCTTTATTGTAGCTTTTAATTTTAAAAGTTGTGTTCACCAGAAATAAGAAATCCTCACATTTTCTGGAAAATTAACATGTTTTGTGTGTGGTTATCAATGTCTACTTATAAAAACATCCACTCATTCCTTCATTTTATGAAAGAGCATATTCTGCAGGGGAGTGAGAGTCCACCCTGAAAGAACGAAACGCAAGTGAGCGGGCCGCCCTGAACCGGACGACAGTGGATCGCTGGACACCCGTGTGTTCTCCCGCAGTCACTCTCACTCAGGATAGACCTGTTTATTAAAGGTAACCTTTGGCAGTTAGGAACAATCTGATATAAAATCATATATTTTTAAAACAAATTTGCATTATATTGCAATGCCAGTTTTAAAACATTTTAAACACGTGTCATTTTAACTAGCAATGCTGCTTTATAATTTCTGGGATATTAAACCCCAATGGCTGGGCACTGACTGCGTACATTTACATTTACATTTACATCATTTAGCAGACGCTCTTATCCAGAGCGACTTACAACAGTGCTTAGTGTTTACAAATTCTACCCGCCCCTACGTTGGTTTTTAATATGTACAGTACAGGTATTGCGATTTTCTTCCACAAGGCAGTGATTGACTGGCATCCCATCCAGGGCTGGTTCCCAAGTTTTGGAATACACCCCTACTCCTTGTGACTTATTGTGGAATGAGAAGATTAAGGGGAAAAACATAGGGCTAAATGTCATTCTTTTTGTAGAAATTAACCACTTTAGATTATTTTACAGTCTTCATTTACTGCATATATTGTCAAAGTAAAACAGGAAAAGCTAAACTCATTCTTACCCCAGAATCACATATTTATCGAAGGTCTAAATGACTAACTAACTTTCTAGTCTCTCCCTTAATCTTCTATAATGGCTGCTTTTTCCTCACCTACTCTCATCTTTTCTTTTTTCATCTGCCCAGTTTCCTTCATGTATATGACACCTGCTCTTTCATTTTCAGTTGCACACCTGATGAAGGACACACATAAGAATAAAATCGTATATAACCTTCTGACCTTCTAAGCATAAAAATATCACCAGCTTCTCTCTCTATCTCTCCGTCTTTCTACATACATATATATTTACTATACATACAGTATATATTATACATGGACGCGAGGGTCTGTGATATCGGTGTACATATTTGTAGGTCGTAGTCCACAAAGGTAACAAATGAATCACGTATCTTAAAATAGTTTTTATTCCTAAGCTTTCGCCATCCTACCAGGTGTCACCATCAGCGGGAAATGATTAGACAGACATGAATCAATGGCAATATATAGCAAATGAGGGCATGGGGGTGCAAGGGTCAATCAATAAATTGGGGTTCGGAAGTTGTTGGTAGGCATCTTGGCGTTACTTCACGTCTGATGCAAATATAAAGGAATAAAAGTTTTTCATAGCTGTGAGCTACTCGGATAGCCGATACAGTACATTGGAGGGCTTCTTGATACTAAAGGATTTATACGTAAGCTCCCAAAGTGCTTAGTTGTTTTCTCTCTGATAGCTTCAAGGTTAATTGACGTAAAGGTGTTAGATACTTTGCGTTAAACTTCGATATATTATATTGCTAATATAATTTGATATTAATCATAATAAAAATTACACATACATTGCAGCAGTTTCACACAAAAAAATCACTGTTTTCTGAGTTCTGGTGCACTCAGTGATGGCAATAACTAAACGCGTACATTTCGAGACCTATTTGACCTGAACGTTATTCTGTACTCATTTAGCCGGTACGCTTATGAAAGGCCACCGTCACGTGTCTCGTACGTCACTCTGCGCGCGACCGAAATGGCGATGCACGGTGGGGGAGATACGGGCTTTGGGAGGGCTGCCGGTGTTACTTTTACAATACCAGACGTTACATCTGAAAACGAGACCACACAACACGGGGAACAGCAAAATAAAAAGCCTTGCAGGGCTTGCGTGGACTTTAAGTCTTGGATCAAAGAGCAAAGGAAACAGAGCACCGCGCAGGTTTGTCCTTCGTTTAGCGTTAGGTGGAGGGCAAAGGAAAGGAATGTGGACTTTTCTGTTTGCTCCCCCGAGTTGACGTTGTTTTCGGCATCACCAGGTTGTTGGTATAGTTTTATTTTTTCTGACATGCTTGACCTTGGTATCGCACAAGATTGTAGATGTTCGCAAATTGGTGAAACGTGATCATATTTTTGAAAATATCTGGCACTATTAAAAGTGTATTTTAATTTCATTTTCGAAAAACAGAGCATTATCATGGCATTCGACACAATCAAAGAAATAATGACATTGAGAAAAAAAGCAAAACAAAATTCAAAACGGAAAGGGAAAATAATGTGAGTCAAGCAATGCATTTGAATATTAATAGCATGAGAGTCAATCAAAGGCCAAGCTTTTTTATTCTAAGATAATATAAATGGGGTGGCGCAGTGAGTAGCGCTGCTGCCTCGCAGTTGGGACACCTGGGGACCTGGGTTCGCTTCCCGGGTCCTCCCTGCGTGGAGTTTGCATGTTCTCCCCGTGTCTGCGTGGGTTTCCTCCGGGCGCTCCGGTTTCCTCCCACAGTCCAAAGACATGCAGGTTAGGTGGATTGGCGATTCTAACTTGGCCCTAGGGTGTGCTTGGTGTGTTTGTGTGTGTCCTGTGGTGGGTTGGCACCCTGCCCAGGATTGGTTCCCTGCCTTGTGCCCTGTGTTGGCTGGGATTGGCTCCAGCAGACCCCCGTGACCCTGTGTTCGGATTCAGCGGGTTGGAAAATGGATGGATGGATGGATAATATAAATGAATTCTTATGTTTTAGAAAAGTTTTTGACATATCCTCTAAAAGAAATTCTTCATTTTTTTCGTTTTGAAATTTGGGATTAAACAGAATGGAAAATAAAGTTACAGAAGGAAGGTTGGGATTTTTCTGACTGAGCAGGATAAGTCTAGTAGTGTGGTATAGAATATTTAAATCCATGTCTCCCTATGCATTTTAATCCCATCCAGGAGTAGTCCAAACATCAGCATTAATGGATTAGGAGTGACTATAACACCAAGGCTGCACTACAAAAAATGAAACCTAAGCGATTAAAAGCTTTTATATCAAGCCATTTGGCTTTGTTTTCCTTATTGTAAGATGTATTGACTTATCAAGAAATTTGTATTTAACGTTATTTCGATTATTTTAAGAAATCTTGTCAAGTAAACTTTGCTTACTCCATTGGCATATTTATTTATTTGCTAAATTAAAGTTGTTTTGTTGTTATTTAACAAGAGAAATCTGCCAGTGGGGTAAGCAAAATTTACGTAACAAGATATCATAACCTAAATAAATACTAAATGTATATTCCTTGATCAGTCAGTAAATCTCACAATAAGGAAAATAAGATTTATTAGCTTGGTGTAAAAACTTTGCACTTGCTAAGATTTCATTTCTTTGCAATGTGTCTGAGAAGCATGTAAAAATGTTTGTCCAAAATGTTGTTAATTTAGGGCATTCCTACAACATATGGCCAAGTGATGCTGGGGCTAGACGGCAGCACTCGCAGATTGAATCTGGTTTTTACACTATACATTTACAAACTTAAAGCAGGTGGTTACCTTCAAAAGATTATTAAATGAATGAGTCACTTTTTTGCCGTCTGTGTTTTACCCTACTGTATGTATTGTACTATATTTTTTGTGATTTTTGATTTTTTAATACAATAATTTGTAATGTTTTGTGGTTGGAATGTACATGGAATAATGCCCTGAGCTATTAAAGTAATAAGGAGTGGACGAGGTATCTCATTTGAGGCAATACAGTGTTTTCTGTGCAACCAATTAATTATTCATAAGAGAATTCTTTCTGTGAGATGCACTTCTTGAATAATTATTATTCTAATTTACTTTTGGAGTCACTGCATCCCAATTTACCTTAGTTGTGTTTTGGTACTGAGAATTAATTCAACCTGTAACACATGATATTGAATATGGATAAAATAATGAAAATGCCATATCAAAAGGGAGTTGAACTTTGAAGTAAAAAAATTATAATTACAAATGCAGCTACAAAGATGAGTCATATTAGGTTGATTGCCAGCTTTGAAGCAGGTCTGACAGTTATAGCTTTGATATGTGAATGTTCAAAACGGCATAGAGGTCAAAGTGATGCCGGACATGCAGGTGCGTCAGTCACAAAACTTAATACTTTTTGTGGCAAGGGGCGTTATTTCAAAAATAATGACAACATATTTCAAACATGAACACAATGCCTCAGTATGGAGAAACAGTGGTTGGAAAATGAAGCTAAGCAACAGGGATAGTTGAACACTTCAGCAACAGGATAGTTCTTAAATGCCACAAAAGCACAGCATAACAAATTACCACATAACCGAATCAGCACCTCTGAGACCTACTTTCAGTAACAAAAAAAAAAAAAAAAATTGGCATGAACTTCACAAAGCTCAACATTAGTGCAGGACTGCCATTTGGACATCCTTGTATCCAAGGCCAATCCCTAATGATGCATATAACGTTATGTAATAAGAACAGAACTTGCACCCTTGAATATTCAAAAAAGTACTGTTCTCTGATGTGTCATTTTTCATGTGTTTCCAGCATCCAAACAGGATTATGTTTGGAGGAAGTCAAGGGATGCCTGAAATTCACAATGTCCATTACCACCTTGTATGAACGATGAGGTCTGACAATTGCCCCGCATGATCATATAACGTCCAAGGAATAACATCCAGGACCAGGTGCACACTGAGGTGCAAACACTTTCCCTCATGAAGTTCCCCTGTTCTAGCATGACAATGCCCCCATACACACTGCTATACTGATTTAAGATTGATTTCATAAACCGCAATATTAATTTAAATGTCTCCAATGATATCTGCGATAACCACATCTAAACATAATTATATCTTTATGACAAGATCGGTGGCACGGAGTTGGAAGCAGATTTTCACCTCTTTCTTCCCACAAAAAAATTAAGGCTTTTTAACTTGTGGAATGGTGCACTGTTTCACTACACAGAGTTCAGGGCTTGTATGATAGCATTCCAAGGAGGGAAGCAGTTCTCAAGAAAGAGGCTGGTCCTACTTCTTATTAGTTCTCGGTTACCATTGTGGTGTTAGGAGTTTCTGCTACTGTATTATGACCATTTAGTGTATTTATTGGACTTCTTAATTATTTTATGAAAAAGCCTCCAGTGCAAGTTATCACTCTTATCATTTACCATAAATGATTACCTTCATGGAAACTACTCAAGAATGCTTCAGACAGTTGAAATAAACTTACTTATTCCTTTTACCTAAGTTACAGTGTTTAGATATCTATTAGAGTGCAACCACAAATATCCGGAGTATTTAATTTAAATCAATTGATTTGGTACTGAATTAACTAAGAATTCAGTGGCAGGCTGTAGGTGAAGATATGCTCTAGAGAAGAGAGGAATGAAGGTCAGTAGGACCAAGACAGCATACAAAGGTATTCTAGCAAAGGTGGATGAGTTTAAATACCTGTGATCAACAGTACAGTGTAACGGGGAGTGTGAAAGACAGGTGAAGAAGACAGTACAGGCAGGGTGGAGAAGAGTGTCAGGATGTGACAGATGGGTACCAGCAAGAGTGAAAGGGAAGGTCTACAAGATGATAGTGAGACCAGCTATGTTATATGGGTTGGAGATGGTGCCACTGACCAAAAAACAGGAGACAGAGCTGGAGGTGGCAGAGTTAAAGATGCTAAGATTTGCAATGGGTTTGACAAGGATGGGCAGGATTAGAAATGAGGACATTAGAGGGTCAGCTCAAGTTGGATGGTTGGTACACAAAAGAAGAGAAGGAGATTGTGTTGGTGTAGATATGTGCAGAGGAGAGATGCTGAGTATGTTGGGAAAAGGATGTTAAGGTTAGAGCTGCCAGGCAAGAGGAACAGAGGAAGGCCTAAGAGAAGGTTTATGGATGTGGTGAGAGAGGACATGCAGGCGGTGGGTGTATGAGGAACAAGATGCAGAGGACAGGAAGATATGGAAGACTGCTGTCAACCTTCAGGAGAGGATTAGAACAAGAACCAGTAGGCACTGTAGCCTTCCGAGGTCAGGTTACTGTGCTAGATTATTTTTTCTTCTTAACCTTATAATAGATGAACTGTTGTTTTCTTGCAAGGCAAAGCTCATGGGAATGTTGAACCGATAACCAGCAAGTCATCTAACACCCTGTATGTCCCAAGCTAACTGTGTAACCGGTTAGTGTTCCAGCTGTACTGTATGATTTGATTTGTACATTTATGGAGTTATCTATCTAATCAGTGTGTGGATAGGACTACTAAATGCCCTAATTCAATGAGGCGTAAACTGCATCCTAAAGAAATATTGTATAAAGTAAGGAAAAAATGAAGGTTGGAAACTTTAGCAAAGGTGAAGTATCAAAATGCTTAAGGAGAAGCTCAGACATGTCTTAACCCCTTGTAGGAGATTGTCATGAAATCACTTCAAACTGCTTCTGGCCTGAATGCAGCCAAGGTAGCGTATGTATCCCGCCAATGCCAGTTGATGTATATTTGATACGTACCAAGGATCGTATTGGAAGCACTGGTCACACCATCTAGCAGTCATAGTGGAAACTACATCTGCATACTAATTTCTTTGTTATTTAATTGTAAATAAATTTAGGCAATTTTCTGTCTGAGTTATTAATTGATTGGGTCTGCTTATTGTTTATTGGCTGATTAAAAAAATATTAAAATGGTTTTGAATAGTAAAAAGCAGCAATAAATTCTGAGAAAAGAGAAAGAACATAATGTAGTTTTACTAAAAGCTATGCAAGTACATAACATTTGAAAATGTTTGTATAGCCAAATACAAGTGCAGAAGTATGCTGTTATGCCCCAGTGTTTTCCTGTTGACTGTATATAAGTAGGGGTGGCACAGTGATATCACCTGCTGCCTTGCAGTAAGGAGACTAGGGTTTGCGTGCCAGGTCCTCCCTGCATGGAGTCTGCATGTTCTCCTCATTTATGCGTGGGTTTCCTCCCACAGTCCAAAGGCTCGCAGGTTAGGTGAATTGGCGAATACTAAATTGGCCATAGTGTCTGGTTGAGGTTGTGTGTTTGTGTTTGCCTTGCAATGGACTGGCACCCAGTCCAGGGTTTGTTCCTGCCTTGTGCCCTATACTAGCTAGGATAGGCTCCAGCACCCTTTGCGACCCTGTTCAGGACTGAGCGGGTTTGAAAACTACTAACTATATGCAAGTAACACTGGGCTGAAATTGTAGATACATTGATTTGGATTCTCATGGTTTTTGTGACAGATGTATTCCTATTTCTTTATTCTTTACTTATATTAACTTGAGGTTACTGCCAATTGCTTTATTTTTAAATTTTTAATTTTTTTGTACATTTTTTGTTAGTTTGGCTTTATATCTATGGGACCCTTTTAACATCTTGTCCCTCTTATGAGATCTGTCCCTAGCTTTGTGAATTAGAGGGTGAAGGCCACACAAATGTCTTTGAATGCCCAGGCAGAGAGAATCTTTGGCTGCTTTGGATGAACAAAAAGACATCACAGTTGAGGAAACAAAAAAGTATACATTAGCCAAACCTACCAAGAAAGCCAGAATGGCATACACAAATCGTGTTTACCAGAAATCAAAATATGCCATTTTATAGCTTTATTATCTCTAGAACATCTTATTTTGCAGAGTCAGCAAATGACATGCTTTTGTTTCACAAAATCCTCCATTTCTGTCCACACATTAGGTTAGCTAAAAGAAAGATCAAGAATAAATGGTTAATCATAGGCTAATCTAAACATAGCTGTATTGTACAACACATACAGTTTAAACACGATGAGGAACAAACAAAAATTGCATGTTTGCTTGCAACAGTGTAGGGAGCTGTAATGTACCCTTTGTTGATCTGCATAATCTTTGTTAGTTGGCTTATGCCACTTCAGAGCCATACTTTTAAGCGGAATCTCCATCTAGTACATAAAGTAAGGTACAGAACTAATAAACATGTATTTTAGGAATATAATAGTCTGGTTTGTAGGCTCAACATGAATTATTAGGGAATGCAGATGTGGAGAGGAGTTAAAACAAAGAAGAAAAATCAAAATGTAGAATTCTGCACTTAGCGCATGGCCCCATATAAAATGTATGTTTGTGTTGCCCTGCTTCCCACTTACTATACTTCACTCATGCAAACTCTTTCACGTTTTGTTTTTCAGAGCACAGTATCATTTAAATTTATAATGGAGTAGGCACTGATGCACTCAAAGCAAAATATTAAACCCTTTGAGTTTAAGATGTTGCACCACAGTTAGTTTCAAATGTTAAACTCAATGATGATGCTAAATGTGCTTTGTTTTGTTTTAGGGTAGTCCAGCTGAAGAAAAAAATGAGCCCGTGGATTGCCCACTAGATCGGGAACAACTTGGCAGAAGTACTTGGTCTTATCTTCATACAATGGCCGCATACTATCCTGACAGTCCCACAAACAGCCAACAGCAGGACATGAAACAGTTTATTAATTTGTTTTCAAAATTTTTTCCTTGTGAAGAATGCGCTGAAGATTTAAGAGCCAGGTTTGTCTTTTTTTTTTTTTAGTGGCTGCACACATTAATCTTCTTATATAATACGCTACTGTGGCTGTCCATTTGTCTGTCCAGGATTTTAAATCACCTGTAGACCGCAAACCATTTGACTTATTGACCTGAAATTTGGCACACATATACTACATGACACCTACTATCCGCTTTTGTGGTGATGATTGACCTCCAAGGTTATTCCTCTTTTTGTTTTTGTTTTGTATTAAAAATAAATTAAGAAACAATGAAGAGTCACTAATGTGCTTGTCTTGCAGTCTTGTTTGTATGTTATCACCCAGTTGATGCTCGGAACCAGACAACTCTATTTAATTTCAAAAGCAACAGGGGTGCGGTGGAGCTCAAACATAAAGAATGCTGGCAGTCACCTCCAGTTCGCCATCTGGTGGTCGTTCCAAGTGTCAACTAGATGATAACATGCATAAAAGACCGCAAGATGAAGGGGGTGGGTTAGGGTTGATTTCACCCTACAGTACAGTATTTTTATTCGACCAATGAGAAACATGTGTACCAAGTTTCATGAAAATTGCTCCAGCCGTTCAGAAGTGGTGCTGGAACATACATACATACACACACACACACACACACACACACACACACACATACGTACATTAATATATAGATTGTGTATAAAAATCATTTTTCACAGCTAGCAAAGCTAGGCATGCTGTTAGCTAATATTGGAAGACTGTATTTCCTATGCTACAACTGACAGAATTAGTATGGGGATTTTCAAGAAAAAAAAACAATAATCACTTATTATTCTATAGCTAACCTTTACTTACCATTTGATGGAAGCCACAAATTATATCATAATACAGGTGGATATTACAAGTTTGGGTATGAATACAGTAAAGTAAATGGACAGGTCAGTTATGTGCTCATACAGGAACAGGTGGGTATGAAGCAGGGAGTGATGCATGGGAGATGCAAGTATACTGAGATAGACCACAAAGGGGAGATGAATTCTTGCTTCAGTCATTATCATGTAAAAATTGTGAGCCCAGCCTCCCTTTATCACTAATGTGAAAAATTCACACTACAAATATTACATTCAGCACAGAGGCTGTACACTGCAATGGAGTCCATGCTCTTTCATCCCTCAGATAAGAAGTTAATACCCTAAGCTTGATTTGAACAAAGCATTCTGTAAATTAGGAGTTATGCTTGTCACTGGGATGCACCATGCACAGTAAAAAACGGTGTCAAGGAAAATGAAACAAAACTTAAAAAGAGCATATAAAACTAAACGGGTTCCATTATACAGTGGAACCTCGGGTCACGACCGTAATTTGTTCCAAAACTCTGGTCGTAACCCGATTTGGTCGTGACCTGAAGTAATTTCCCCTATAGGATTGTATGTAAATACAATTAATCCGTTCCAGACCGTACAAACTGCATGTAAATATATTTTTTTAAAGATTTTTTTTAAGCACAAAAATAATTAATAATACCATAGAATGCACAGCGTAATAGTAAACTAAATGTAAAAACATTGAATAACACTGAGAAAACCTTGAACAGAGAAAAGTAACATTGCAAGAATTCACGCTATAGCCTTACGAACCGCTCTCTGTAAACACTTTTTTTAAGCACAGGGAAAAATTTGAAAACCCGTAATTTAATAAACAACCAAGAAAAGTAACATTGCAACAATGCACGCTACGAACCAATTGCTGTAAACAGAATTGAAGTGGAGGTTAAAATCCAATAGAAAAAAGTCTTCATTAAATACAACGAGGTTAAAACAATGCTCGAATCAGTCGCTTTAAAAACAAGCCCGGTGCATTCTTTAACTGCCTTCTCGGTCTTATACGGCCAGCCCTCCCCTCTCTCTCTGTCTCTCTCTCTGCACAGGGATAGACTGAAGAAATCATCGGCGCGTACAAACCGGAAGGGAAACTAAATTGTTCGTCACCCGAGTGTGTGGTCGTGAACAGATGCAAAAGTTTGGCAAACTTTTTGGTCGTAACCCGATTTGTACGTGGTCTGAGATGTTTGTGACTCTGTGTTCCACTGTACTTCATAGTCTTTTACAGACATTAAAGTAACAGATGCAGATGAAATATGTACATCACTGCAACATCAGCTGTCATGGGTAGAATTTAACATAAATTTAGTGGGCTTAATAGACTAGCAGGCTGAAAAATAGACCAGTCCTTTTGTAAAGTAGCCATGCATCCATTTCTTAACCCAGTTGTCCAGGACAGGGTTGTGGGGAAGCTGGAGCTTGTCCAAGCAAGTATCAGGCACAAGGCAGGAACAGTCGCTGAACAAGGCACCAGTCCATAGCAGGGTGAGCATACACATGCACACATTAGGGCCAGTTTAGCAATACCAGTTCACCAATTTTAAATGTTTTTGGACTGTGGGATGAAACTGGAACACCCAGAGGGAACCCACAAAAACATGGGGAGAATGTGCAAACTACACACAGGGAGCACTTGGGAGGTGAATTTTTGTCTCTTTGTTGCAAGATGTAGCAGTGTTGCCACTGTGGGTCCCTTTTGTAAAACATATCAGACAAATATCAAGGTGAACAAAAATTGTATTTTGTAGTTAACAAGGCTAAGTTTTAACAAAACAGTTCTTTAATTAAATCTGAACATATTTCTCGAACTATATCAACCACATAGTGATATCTTTAGCAAGTCATTATAACATTACATGCCTTGTGCTAAATCCTACTAAATCCTATTTTGTTGTTTTAACTAGTCAGAAAAAATCTGTAATTGTATTACAACTAATGAAAACTAACACGCTTTTCTCATGGACTATGGAACTTTTAGTTAGAGAGATTTATAATTGAAATTTGACTAGTTGAAATAACACTTGTAGTTATCTTTAATGTGTTTAAATTATAAATATCCAAAAGGTACATTTAAGTATTCTGAACATAATTAAATATATACTGTACAGTATGTAATCTTTATTTTGGTTATGGTTGTGGTTAGTTATGGTTATCTTCTAAATGTGTCATTCAGATTGTCATTGAATATCACAAATTGAAGGTGGTATATAAGTCAATGGGGAAAAGTCAATCAGTTATGTATATCATAAAGTATATTATAAATATCTCTAATGAGAATTCTGAATAGTCAATACATACTCAATAGTCAATATTGTTATTTTTAATTCTGAAGTTTTATTAGTCAGTGATTTCATTCAATGTATTGTGAATTTCCCCTTAGATAGATACTTTATTAATCCTATCCTATCTATCTATCTATCTATCTATCTATCTATCTATCTATCTATCTATCTATCTATCTATCTATCTATCTATCTATCTATCTATCTATCTATCTATCTTTTTTTAATTAATGATATAGATGCGTATTTTATTATACCTACTTAACTTTTATCGACAATTTATCTAACTCTATATTTATTTTTCTAGTATCAGAACAATTTTTAAAATCAAGTTAATTTGTTTTGGTTTCAATAGATGTATTTTTAATATTTTCGATTCTTGTTTTCTTTTTTCACATCTTTGCACCCCCCTTTTTGTTACTTCACGCCTCCTTAGGGGAGCCTGCCCCACAGGTTTAGAACCACTGAGATATATTATAATTAGTCAAGTGTAGACACTAAAATGTTAAAATATTTGCCATATGAGCATGAGTCCATAAATGAAGATTTTCAGTTTACAAGCAAACCTTATGAAACTAAAAATAGTCACAATAGTTGAAAGCAATCACAGTTTTAAAAAAATATAAAAATAAAAAAGGAAACAAAATGATGTACCAGACTATTGTTCAGCTCCTTCTTCCTTAAATATTTATCACTGTCCTTGTTGTTCTGTGGCATAAATATGTAAAATAAGTTCCTGAGAACTTCTCAAAGCTAGATTTATAGTGTTACAGTCACAGCGCAGCCTTAAGCTGCATGCGGACACCTAAGCGTAATAGAGACATCCTTAAAAGAAAAGCCGCTAAGGGAATACAAGGAAACCTTCAAGCACAAAAAGTTAAGAGAGAACCACTGTCTGTACAAGCTGAGGTGGTAAAAGCTGCTGCTGAAGAAGACTATTTGGAGTAGCACTGTCATATAAACATAAAAATGTGTTATGTAGCTCAGCTTACCAGAGCAAACTATAGTCCTTTGTCCTGTATGATTTTGTTGTGCTACCTTTCCTATAGATTTGTCAGTGGCATAAAAGACCTGAACTAATAACAGCATGGGGATTTTTACATAATTCTCATTGATACTCCTTTACGATGAAAACATTTAGTAGCTCTGTTGATACTGCCAGGGTTACTAGTCTGACAGATACCATCAATATCATGCCCTGGCTGTGATCCAGACTTGTGTGCAAGTAAGGCTTTATGAGTGGAACTGGGAAATGACCCATGTAATCCAGTTCAGAGTCATGGATAGCCGGAGTCCATTCCAGTAACATTTAGGTACAAGGCAGGACACAGCACCCTGGACAGGGCTTCAGTCCATCACAGTCAACCTAACCTTTACATATTTGAAATTGGTGGCGAAAAACACACACATCGAAAAAATGTGCAAACTTCATAGGAATAACAGCCAGGTGTGGGATTTGGACCTAGGATGCTGGATCCGTAAGATGGAAATGCCACCCATTGTGCCACCATGCCTTCCACATCACAATCCCAAAACATAAAATTCTCAAATCATGACACCCCTAGACACAAGGTTGGAAACAACACTGGAGAGTATACCAGTCCATCGCAGGGTCTATTCCAGCACACACTCCTATTCAGGCCAATTTGGAATTGCCAATTAACTGAACCCACACATTTTTGGAGGAAGTGTGGAGTTTGCATGTTTTCCCTGAAACATCCATCTGTAGTATTCAAGCCTCGGATGCCAGATCTGTGACGTGGCGACTCTGCTCACTGCTCCTCTGCCACCCTCTTCACAAACACCAATTTTAATTTTTTTTCCACTGTAACACTCATAACTTTGTTCATCCACTGCTTTTAATTTGAGTGTGTGGGGTTTATAAATGAGCAAGTCAACATAATATTTAGAAGCTATTAAGAAATATTTGTGTCCCCAAATATACAGTTCAGTGTGTTTTCTGTAGTCATTTTTTACAGTTTGCCATTCATAAACAAGTCAGTCCCAACTTTTAAAATAGTGAATTGCATTTTATTCTTCTGATTTTGATCCAAAATAAACCAAGTATTAAGTCTCAGGTACATAAAGTTTAAGTACAAAAAAACAAAAAAAACAACGCAAACCAGAAAGTGACACGAATTTCTTAGGGTCATAAAGTGCATAGGAAAGCTGGCTGACTTGCATTTTCTTACATACATCTCAAAGATGGTTGCTGTATTTTAAGCTTAAGGGTGAAGCCTCATTTTTAATATTTTGCATCTACCTCCGAGAAAAGTAATTTTATTTATTTCCAAACTTTTTGTTTAATTTATTATTGTCCAAATAATATTTTCCAGATTAAACTGAATCAGATTTAAATAAACATTCAAAAATGGCACAGCAAAACAGCACATATCATCAAAATGCTGCTAACTCTCGCTTGTTTTGAGGCAGGTTACACCTAACAAATCACTGGAACAGTTACCATTGTAAAGGGAGCTGCCCATGCTGCGTACTGACCTGCTGCAGACTGAGTGGCCAGAGATTTTAAAAATAAAAATATCAGAGTTTGGACCTGTTATTTCTTAATGAAAAGAGTAAGAGATCTAATTAACATAAATTAGCACATTTATTTAAAACAATTCCTATTTATGTATTATGTTAAGAGCGCTTACCGGCCATCAAATGGGTCACAGTGATTTTAAAAATTGTTCATTTGTTTTAAATAGATACAGTAGGCTTGGTAGAAGTGATCTTAATATTAATATTAAACATCTGTTGTAGGAAACCACACCCATTTCTTGATCTTGCCAGATAAAAACAATGAACTTTTTTTTTTTTTTTTCTTTTATTATATTGTTTTGGGTCTTTAGGCTAAAATCAAATCAGCCAGACACCAGCAGTCGGTACAATTTCTCTCAGTGGATGTGCACTCTCCATAATGAAATCAACTTACGATTAGGAAAACCTGAATTTGACTGTACCAAAGTGGATGAGAGATGGAGAGATGGTTGGAAGGACGGATCTTGTGACTGAGACAAATTAAATTTACTGTACAGAAAAAAAGAACCTGCGTGTCTTGTTCTTCAGACCTGCAATGATGGAAACACTATTCTGTTTTCCACTGGATGTTGCCTGTAATTTTTGTAATCTGATTTATTTTTGTACATATCTCAGGTTTGTAATGAGTGGTTTTAAAATTATCAGTGCTTTCAAGTTCCAGATTTCACTTACTGTGATTAAAAAGTAGGCAGCATTTTTATAAACAAGTAATGTATTTCTGTTTAGAAACATTTTAAACAGTTTCTGTCTTGATGTTTCCACATATGTGACTGACGTTCCATAGTAAAACATGCCTGATTAAAGAACTGGTGACAAATGTTTTTATCATTAATTGAAATCACTTTCATTGATGCTTGCCAGGTTGGATTACAATTTCTGAAAAATCAGGGGTAACAGCAAAGTTTGTTGAGTACTGTACTTTAAATGTTTCATTTACATTGTGAACGGCTGTATAGAATTTGACACCCTAAACTTACATTCACAATATTCTGAAGATTGTGTGTGTGTGTGTGTGTGTGTGTGTCTCGTCTCTCTACCTACAGTATATATTGCATATGCAATTTTATGATTAGTGAACTTTGCCTTGAATGATCTTTTTGTCTTTTTGTATTTCCCATTTAGTGAAACCTTTTGTTATATAATTTAATACTGTACAGGGAGTCTGATTGGGTGTCTACTATTGAAGTGCAGCTGATACTGTATATAAAATGATTTTTATTTATATTTTTTGTTTAACCTGATGTTAATATCAATTGTGTCTGTTTATACTGATTATAAAACTGTTAATCAGAACAACATAATTGTATGCAGTAAATAATAGAAAAAGAATAATTATGAAATTATGTAGAGAAAAGCCAAGCAAAATGACACCTTTTATTGGCTAACTAACATAAAATTATGTAGTATATACAGTAATATTCTGTCAGTAAGCAATGTGGTATGGCAGGTGGTGAAAACCAGTCAATACATTGTGATGATGTGTTTAAACCCTTTGCACAGATTTCCGTGTATTTTGTTTTTCCTGTGCATATGTAAGATGAACTGATCAGCCATAACATTAAAATCACTGACCTGAGAAGTGAATAGCATTGATTACGTCATTACAATGGCACTTTTTAAAAGCTGGGATATGTATGGCAGCAAGAGAACATTCAGTTCTTGAAGGTGATGCGCTGAAGGCAGGAAAAATGGGCAAGCTAAAGGACCTGAGTGACTTTTCACAAATGGTGATGTCTACACAACTGGGTCAGGGCATCTCTAAAACAGCAGGCCTTGTAGGGTGTTTCTGGCACTCGGTGGTTAGTACCTACCAAAAGCAGTCCAAGGAAGAATAACTGGTGAACCAGCAACAGGGTCATGGGCACACAAGATTCATTCATGTGCATGGGGAGCGAGGGCTAGCTTGTCTGCTCCGATCCCACAGAGGAGCTACAATGGCACAAATTACTGAAAAACATAACGCTGCATGTGAGAGAAAGGTGTCGGAACACACAGTGCATCACAGCTTGCTGTGGATGGGGCTGCGTAGCTACAGACCAGTTAGAGTGTCTATGCTGAACCCTATCACCAAAGTGCCTATAGTGGGCACGAGTGTCAGAACTGGACCATGGAGCAATGGAATGGTCTGTTCTAATGAATCATACTTTCTTTTAGGTCATGTGGACAGCTGACGTGTGTGTCGTTTACCTGGGGAAGAGATGGCAGCAGGATGCACTATGGGAAGAAGGCAAGCTGGCAGAGGCAGTTTGATGCTCTGGGCAATGTTCTGCTGGGAATCCTTGGGCCTTGGCATTCATGTGGATGTAACTTTTGCATGCACCACCTACCTAAAGACTGCTGTAGACCACGTACACAACTTCACAGCAATGGCCTCTTTTGGTAAGATAATACACCCTGCTGTACTGCAGAAGTTGTTCAGGATTGGTTTCAGGAACATGACAAAATGTTTAGGTGTTGACTTGGCCTGCAAATTCCCCAGATCTCAATCCAGTTGTAATCTGTGGGATGTGCCGGAAAAACAAGTTCGATCCATGGAGGCCCCACCTTGCACCTTACAGGACTTGAAGGATCGTCTGCTATTGTGATACCAGATAACACAGGACTCCTTCGGAGGTCTTATGGAGTCCACGCCTCTATGAGTCAGAGCTGTTTTGGGAGCACGAGGGGGACCTAACAATAGGTAGGTGGTTTTAATGTTGTGGCTGATTGTTGTATATGTGGTAGGATAATTGGCAGTTCCAAATTGGGCAAGTGCCTGTGTGTGCATTAAAGTGGGCTTTGCCATAGACTGGCACAATTATACCAGTACTATCGATATAAGGTGTAGCCGACCTGTAGTCACTAATTGCATTAGATGGTGTATATATAACTGTGTATGTGTGTATATATATATATATATATAGTAAGTACAGTATATGAGATAGAAAGATAGCACTTTATTTGTCCCAAGAGGTGAATTTAGCTTTTGCAGAAGCCTAAGAAAAACAGCAAACAACACCCCCCTCGAACACACACAAGAATTACAGGAAAAGTAGAAAAACCTTCAGAATTGGCTAAAGATAAGAGATCAGTCGCAGTGAGGCATTGTAAGGGCACATTGCCATTGGAGCTCCATAATGTTTATTGACACATTTCTGCTGAATAATTTGTTGGCTGAAAGTCCTTTGTGTGTCACAAAGAGGATGTACAGCAGCATTGTTTATAATGGCACTCACTTTTGTTTTAATTCTCTCCTTTGCTACGACCTCCAGGTGTTCCAGAGTGTGTCCGATAACTGAGCCTGCACTTTTAATTAGCCTGTTGATTTGCTGGGCCTGTCTTGAAGTGATGTTTCCAGCCCAGAACACCACGGCGTAGAAAATCCCACTGGCCATCACAGTGTTATAGAAGATGTCGCTTCCCACATTAAAGGAACACAGGGCAGAGCAGGGTCTTTTTCCTTAAGAAACTTTCTTATAGAAGTCCTCTGTGTTCAGAGACCAATCCAACCTGTCATTAATGTGGACCCCCAAGTTCTTTTAGGAGTGGACCACCTCTCCATCCACTCGTTGCATTGTGACTGAACACGGAGGCTCTTTGATGTGGTGAAAGTCAATAACCAATTCCTTGTTTTTTTCAGGTGTTAAGATGCAGACAATTCTCTTGGCACCAAGAAGCAAAGGTCTCCACCTGACTCCTCTCCTCTGTCTCATCCCCCTTTATCAATACACCCCATAAGTACAGAATCATCTAAGAATTTCTGCAAGTGACACAACCTGCTGTTATATTTGTAGTCTGAGGTGAACAGAGTGAAGAGAAAATGAAACGGGTTTGCTCTTGGTGGTGTTGACCAATGTACGAGGAGGACGCATGGGATTCCAATGCAATTCCTTTAAGTCCCCTTAAGGCTTTTGTGATAGCCTTTAGAGTTGAGTATGGTCTAAAAATTTGCTGGCTTAAGTTCCTACTTTCACCAAAGCAGATCAGATACTCATGTTCTGAGGGGCAGAGTAGGTTGCAGAATTCCTTTACAGCAAGGATGTCTCTTAAAGCTGTTGCAAGGTTTATCTGGCCTTAAAAGTTGGATTTTCCAACTGTGGAATGAATTATAACCGTTGTAAGAAGACACTATATAGTGCCCGACCTGACACAGATTGGACATGGGAGGCACGTGTAAAATAAAAGAAATACTTTTTATTTTCTTCGTCTGTGGGCTATGCCTTCCTCGTACCCACAGACACAACATAGCCCCAAATAAGGCACACCACTAATCCACCACACTTTCTCTTCTCTGGCACCACCACTCTTCCCCAACAACCTTGTCCTCCTCCACCCGACTCTGGCCGCTGAGTGGTGGTCGCTTTGCCATAGCCGAGCCTTCACACCATTTTTAACACAGGTCCCGGTCCAAATGGACAGACCGGAATCCTGCTGGCTACGCCAGTGTAAAAGGCGCTCTATAGCGCCCGACCCGGCACAGACTGACACAGAGGCACTTTTATTTTTCTTCAGCTGGAGGGCACGTCTTCCCCATAATCCCTCCAGCCACAACACAGTCCCAAATAAAGCACTGAAGACCACTCCAATCCTTCCTCTGCAGCACCACCACTCCTCCCAGGCAACCTCTTCCTCCCGATTCTGGCCACTGAGTGGTGGTCACGGGCTCCTTTTATAGTTCACCCAGAAGTGCTCCAGGTGCTTGATCACCGAGTTCTGGCTGCACTTCCGGGTCTGATGTATATGCTGCCCACACGGGCTCAGGAGTCCCAAACACAGCACCCCCTGGCAGTGCCTGCGGGACCCAACAGGGCTGCACCCAACTCCAATTCCTAGGGAGCCCTGTGGGAAACTGAGGCACTGCTCCACCCCAAGGGGGCAGCCATCTAGTGTCCAGAGGGCGGTATTGCAGCGTCCAGGGCTGCTCCCCCTGAATATAGTGTGCAGGGGCATCCTGGCTGGGCATGGACGCCAGCCGGCTGCCACACCGTGAACTGAAAAGTGATGGTGCATGAGACAGCAACCACTAATGTTGAATAATGAAATAAAACAATCACGTCCCTTAGCATTCCAAGAATAATCTCAAACTAATAAGTCCAGATGGGAAGAAATTTAAGACGAATTTCAATACTGGTTATGAACCAGCACCTATACAACAATGAAAACAATAAAAACACTCTCTGTAACTCCAGAGCAGTTCAAGGTCCAAGCCAGTGCACGACTTTGTATGACTTTGAGAGTGTACTCCATTCACGTGACCAGTCAATAGAATGCTAATTATGCTGACATTTGGGACGCTCAATGAAGGTAAAAGGAAAGCTGCATCCATTTCCCATTTGCTTTCTAACAGTGGCCAGCTCGCCTCACGTGGGTTGCAAACTTTACTCCACAAAACTCTGGATTTGGAACGATGTCACCCGCATCTCATTCTCCAAACCCAGTCCTGTGTACCAACCAGTAGTTCCCAATTTCTGGAGCCCTAACTCTGTCACACTTGCTGTTGGGAGTGACGAAGATGTCAGGTCATCTACACATAAGGAAGACACAATGACTTTGAGTGACATTGAAAGGCTTTGGGGACTCAAGTGTTTTAACGTTCACAGGGATTATCCTGAAAATTGAAACTTTCTACTGGCGTTTCTCTTAAAATATCAAGCTAAAAATGTTTTGATTACCAGTTTAGGAGCCAAAACACTACATAAAGAACCTATTTTGTTTCCAGTTCTTTTTTGTTTCCTAAATAATTTGGACCAGGCACATGGTTCAAAGGAATGGAGGTGTGTTGGTGTGAGACTCGCGTACGGTAAAGCAGTATGGCGTGTGGATGTGAGCCCTGGCAGAATAGCAGATCCCAATATACAAGGAAGTAGACTCACCTAAAGTCTGATTACAAATGCTTCTCAACTAAATTATAAAAGCCACCTATCCTGGTAAGTTTTACATGATTGTTGCAAATAAGCATGCCCACTTTGTTTGCTTCCCAGTTCCTCCCTGTGTGGATAGCGCTTTGAGTACTGAGAAAAGTACTATATAAATGTAATGAATTATTATTATTATTATTATTAATAGAATAAATAGTTAATGCAGCAATTTTCACAGCATACAGTGGTGTGAAAAACTATTTGCCCCCTTCCTGATTTCTTATTCTTTTGCATGTTTGTCACACAAAATGTTTCTGATCATCAAACACATTTAACCATTAGTCAAATATAACACAAGTAAACACAAAATGCAGTTTGTAAATGGTGGTTTTTATTATTTAGGGAGAAAAAAAAAATCCAAACCTACATGGCCCTGTGTGAAAAAGTAATTGCCCCCTGAACCTAATAACTGGTTGGGCCACCCTTAGCAGCAATAACTGCAATCAAGCGTTTGCGATAACTTGCAATGAGTCTTTTACAGCGCTCTGGAGGAATTTTGGCCCACTCATCTTTGCAAAATTGTTGTAATTCAGCTTTATTTGAGGGTTTTCTAGCATGAACCGCCTTTTTAAGGTCATGCCATAGCATCTCAATTGGATTCAGGTCAGGACTTTGACTAGGCCACTCCAAAGTCTTCATTTTGTTTTTCTTCAGCCATTCAGAGGTGGATTTGCTGGTGTGTTTTGGGTCATTGTCCTG
Source organism: Erpetoichthys calabaricus (assembly GCF_900747795.2). Classification (NCBI taxonomy): domain Eukaryota; kingdom Metazoa; phylum Chordata; class Cladistia; order Polypteriformes; family Polypteridae; genus Erpetoichthys; species Erpetoichthys calabaricus. Next base: position 158,269,067 of record NC_041404.2, read on the forward strand.
TTGCAGCACCCAAGATCGCTTCAGCTTGAGTTGACGAACAGATGGCCGGACATTCTCCTTCAGGATTTTTTGGTAGACAGTAGAATTCATGGTTCCATCTATCACAGCAAGCCTTCCAGGTCCTGAAGCAGCAAAACAACCCCAGACCATCACACTACCACCACCATATTTTACTGTTGGTATGATGTTCTTTTTCTGAAATGCTGTGTTCCTTTTACGCCAGATGTAACGGGACATTTGCCTTCCAAAAAGTTCAACTTTTGTCTCATCAGTCCACAAGGTATTTTCCCAAAAGTCTTGGCAATCATTGAGATGTTTCTTAGCAAAATTGAGACGAGCCCTAATGTTCTTTTTGCTTAACAGTGGTTTGTGTCTTGGACATCTGCCATGCAGGCCGTTTTTGCCCAGTCTCTTTCTTATGGTGGAGTTGTGAACACTGACCTTAATTGAGGCAAGTGAGGCCTGCAGTTATTTAGATGTTGTCCTGGGGTCTTTTGTGACCTCTCGGATGAGTCGTCTCTGCGCTCTTGGGGTAATTTTGGTCGGCCGGCCACTCCTGGGAAGGTTCACCACTGTTCCATGTTTTTCCCATTTGTGGATAATGGCTCTCACTGTGGTTTGCTGGAGTCCCAAAGCTTTAGAAATGGCTTTATAACCTTTACCAGACTGATAGATCTCAATTACTTCTGTTCTCATTTGTTCCTGAATTTCTTTGGATCTTGGCATGATGTCTAGCTTTTGAGGTGCTTTTGGTCTACTTCTCTGTGTCAGGCAGCTCCTATTTAAGTGATTTCTTGATTGAAACAGGTGTGGCAGTAATCAGGCCTGGGGGTGGCTACGGAAATTGAACTCAGGTGTGATACACCACAGTTAGGTTATTTTTTAACAAGGGGGCAATTACTTTTTCACACAGGGCCATGTAGGTTTGGATTTTTTTTCTCCCTAAATAATAAACACCATCATTTACAAACTGCATTTTGTGTTTACTTGTGTTATATTTGACTAATGGTTAAATGTGTTTGATGATCAGAAACATTTTGTGTGACAAACATGCAAAAGAATAAGAAATCAGGAAGGGGGCAAATAGTTTTTCACACCACTGTAAACCACATTTTTATTAATGTAAAGTACCTTCAGAAAGTATTCAGACCCCTTCACTTTTTCACATTTGCTTATGTTGCAGCCTGATGCTAAAATAATTTAATTTTTTTTCCTCATCAAGCGAAAACCAAATACCCAAGAAAGCCAAAGGGAAAACAGGACTTTTGGATGTTTTGCAAATTTACTGAAAATAAAGAAACTAGCCGATTGACAGTAAGTATTCAGACCCTTTACTTGGTGCTTTGTTGAAGCTCTCTTGGCAGGAATTACAGCCTGGGGTCTTCTTGAGTTTGAGGTGACAAACTTTGCATGAGTGGGATTTGGGGTTCCTCTGTCATTCTTCTCTGCAGGTCCTGTCAAGCTCGGTGGACAGTAACTTTCTGGTCTCTCTGGAGATGTTCGATTGGATTCAAGTCCAGACTCTGGATGGGCCATTTAAGGACGTTCTCAGAGTTGTCCCTGAGATGAGCCACTCCTGTGTTATCTTTGCTTTGTTCGTTTGGAAGGTGAACTTTCTGACAAATCTGAGCTCCAGCATGATCTGGGAACAGGTTTTCATTAAGGTTATCTCTGAGCTTTGCTCTGTTCAACTTTTCCTCTACCCTGCCTTGTCTCCCAGTCCCTACTGATGAAAAACATCCCCACATCATGATGCTGCCACCACCCTGCCTCACCTTTGGAATGGTATTATGCAGGTGAAGAGCGGTGCCTAGTCTTTTCCAAACATGACACCTAGAACTGCAGGTCAAGCAGTTCAATCTTGGTTTCATCAGACTAGAGAATCTTGTTTGTCACAGTCTGAGAGTCTTTTAGGTGCCTTTTGGCAAAGTCCAAATGGGCTTCCATGGGGCTTGCTAAAGAAGAGGCTTTTGCCCGCCACTCTGCCTTATCAGTGGAGTGTTGCAGTGATCGTCATGGTTGTCCTTTTGGAAAGTTTCTCCCAGGTTGTCTGGAACTCATCAAGAGTGACCATTGGGTTCTTGGTCACCTCTCTTACCATAACTCAGTTTGGTTGGGTAGCCAACTCTAGGTAGAACTGAGGTTATTCCAAACTTCTTCCATTGAAGAATTATAGAGACCACTGAATTTTTGTGAACCTTCAATGCTGTAGAAAATGTATTGTATCATTTCCCATACCTGTGCCTTAACACAATCCTGTCTCCGAGCTTTGCTGGCAATTCTGTCAACCTCATGGTTTGGTTTTTGCTAATCTGTGGAAATTTCGATGGACAGGTGGATGTTCTTTCTAATCAGGTGCAGTCAATTGAACTGACCACAGGTGCACTCCAAGCAAGGTATAGAAACATCTCAAAGATGATCAATAGAATGGGATGCACTAGGGCCAAATTTCAAGTATCATGCATGGGGTCTGGATGCTTGTGTCAATGTGATATTTCAGTTTTCTACTTTTAATAAATTTGCAAGCATTTCTAAAATCCTTTTCACTTCGTGATTCTGAAACACCGACTGTCGTTTGATGAGGGGAAACAATTAATGTAAACGATTTTAGTACAAGGCTGCAACGTAACAGCATGTGAGAAAAATGCAGGGGTTTGAATACTTCCCGAATGCAGGTGATGCAAATCCTTTTCCTTATAATGGCAGTCTTGGACTCTGAAAGGTTCTTTCCTGGTAACTTTGTGTCCGTCGTCTTGACTGTTTGCTGAACTGCTTTGAACCACATACATTCCCTCACCCCTTCAACGACAGGCAATCTAATATTGTCAGATGAAAACCACAAGATTGGAAGTTCAGCCTCCGCCACAAATTTACCGGGTGTCCCAGAGTAAGCCGCTTATTCTTCCAGGACGTTAACTTTTAAAATCTAACACTGTCAAAATTATGTTTTAGCTATCAACGTACTTCGAACTTTCACAAAACGTGGTAAGTGCAATCTTGTTTACATGCACCCGAATTGAATGATGGGAATATAACCGCAGAAAAGGTGCAGTAGAATAAAAGAAAGCCGCTACATTCGAACGTATTTCTTAAATCAAAGCGCGTCACTGCACGCGCGTTCATAGGCTCAGAGACTGGGGCGCGCTCGCGATAGCTACACGCGCCCCCGTCCAGACAGGGGTGTTGCTTCTTCAGTCGGCTGTCCAAAACAGGAGCGCTGCGCTGTGCTGCGCTGTTCCGAGATAGTCTGCGAGCCGACAGGAGAGGTGTGGTTCGCGACGTTCCTGCAGGGAACGCTGGAGTAGCAGCGGCAGTCGGAGGCGAGGCGAGGGGGTGTGTACACACGCCCGCCCAACCTCTTCTGTGGCACCGAGCTGGGAGCGCAGGGCGCAGTGGGGCAGATCTGCAATCAACATGGAAGCAGGAGGGTCGTTTGGAGCTGGCAGAGCCGGGGGTGCCTTCGATCCCGTCGCCTTTGTCAAGCAGCCGCAGACCATTCTACGAATACTCTCCTGGGTAAGGGTGGACCTTCCTCCTTCGCCGTTATTTTTCACCGGTCATCGCCGGTTATTGATTTGGGTTAAAAGCACATTCTGTTCTGTCTGCTCGCTAGCGGGAAGGCGTGCCGGTACCTTTGCCAGCCACCGTGTCTGGCCGTGAGAACCGTAACTGATTAGTGGACATACATTATTCAGGGATAAGGCTGGAGTGAAAGAGATCGCAGAAGGAAAGTATTCCATGCAAATATCGGGGTCCAACCCACATCAAGTCTGCAATTTTATTCTGTAAAGGTATGCCTAAAGAAGTGGCAATGAAATCCTCATAGGTGCTTGAAAGGACAAATGAGTTAGCTACAAATAATCCGTCCGTTTTCAAAACCCGTTTGTCCAGGACAGGGTCATGAAGAGGCGCTGCTTTTCCCTGTAGACAGGTACAAAGCTAGGACAAGCCCTGGACGGGATGCGGGTTCTGTTTCCATTACAAATACAAAATGCATGAACGATTATAATAAGCATCATGTTGAGATGAATTTATTGAAGCGTGCGTGAGATCTTGTGCGCTGACATCACCTGGACGTCTAGCAATATAAACCGGCAGTTCAGGTGCCGCACTTGCGCTGTTGAGGAGCCGTTTTTTCGCCACCTTCCCAGTGGAGGAATAAAATTTTAAAACTGAAGTTTAATTACGAGGGAGTATCTTTTGATCATTATTTATGAGGTATTTATTTGGTTAGGTCTCCAGTTATCACAATTTTATTTTTACGGTAGTCACTCTTTTGATCATTATAGCATCTCTGTCGCCGGCAGTGCCTCCATTTTGGCAGAGACCGTTTGCACCATATCGTCATCTCCATGGTGACTCTCCAGTCTGATGATTTCCAGTCTGTTTTTTTTTTTGTATCTGAATTAATCTGAAACGGACAATCCCAGTGTAGCCATGTTTCGGAATTCTGGTCATTCACATATGCGTTAATTTTATGTCTTATATTGTCACAATCGGCTGGTGGAGTCGTTTTGAAGCACTTCTCTATTTTAGAGGAGCACAGACCGAGCGCTTGTGGTTTTCCACCCTCTCGTTCGCTTCCTTCTCTGCAATCATTCTACTTGTATTCTCATCATCTTCTTTGTGTACTATTTAGCCAGAGTGTATGGCGTTACGTTTATTTGATGGGTGTGATACCAGCGAAGGCAATGGAGGTTTATCTTTTCGTGTTTTCGTTATCATCTACTGTCTAAATAAGTAGATAAAGACAAATAAAGACATAATTAAACAAGAGCCCAGTGCTGTTTCATTTAGCGCCGCCGTTTCACAGACCCAGCAACCTGGCCCCGAATTCCACGACTGATCATTGCCTGTGTAGAGTTTATATCTTCTCCAGATGGCTGCGTGGGTTTTCCTCCATCACAGGCTAATGTACGGATTCAAATCGGTCCCAGTGTGAGTGTATACGAATGCGGTGCTGCAGGGTAGGTGAACCGAAAGTGGACCAGTCGGGTTTGAAGATGAGATGACAGAGAATCTGAAACTACAGGCTATAATTGTAATGTATCAGTAAATGTTATGTAGCATATTTTGAAGGTATAAAAATATTGATTTTACAGAACTTGGCTGTAAAAAATCCTGAAATGTATTGTTTAAGATATACCGGTAATTTTCAGTAGAACATAAGGTAACTTTCCTTTTTTCAGAAAAGGTATTTTACTTTAATCATTTACAGTATTTTTTACCGTTAAATTTACTGACATTGTTTACAGTGTATTTGAGCAAAAGAAACGAAAGGAGTCATCAACCAACATGCTAGGTGCGGTTTCGTTATTTCTCAGAGAGCTGACGACCAAATGCGTTGTCTGTTTAGCAGCAGATAGGAATCAAACAATTGCTCTCTCTCTCTCTCTCTCTCTCTATATATATATATATATGTGTGTGTGTGTGTGTGTGTACATACAAATACTGTATATATACACACACTTTAGTTGAAAGATGCTTTTAAAAATTGTACAGATCTCCTTCTATGTTAGGATCAGGCCAGTTGTTCACAGGAAAGCACCCAAAATTTGAAAAGCATGTAAATTTGAAAAACCCATCACTTTCTTTTTACAGGAAGTCTAGGGCACTTCCTTGGGGGGTAATGGTTACAGTCACAGCTATGGGTGCAATGAAGGAATGGGAAAACCCTGTTCATCACCTGCACCCTTTAAAAAAATAGGGTTATTTGCATATGAGGTGGTTCTTTGGGCTTTTAAAAGGTTCATAACATGTGGACAAAACTGAAAGTTTCAATAGGCTACTAACAGATCAAGAACACCAGAACAAGTCTATAATTGTATGCAGCAAGTGGCCTTTTAAAATCAGAAACCCATTGGTATTTCACAAATTTGTTATTATGTATTTGTTATTTATGGAACCTGTTACAGATCTAAATAAATAAAAGACTTTTTTCTGTAACCTTCATGTGGATGGTTCTTCTGGGAACCAAAAGTGGTTTCCCTATGGTATAGCTATAAAGAACCACTTTGGAATATTTCTGACAGCGTGGACTATCAAATTAGCAGCATGGCTTTGGCCTAAGAACTTGCAAACTCCAGAAAATTTTAACTGGTGTGTACCTGTGCACATTGAGCCATTAATTGTACCAGCCTTCATTTGCCAGTCTGTATAATTCTTTTGATGGCTGGTGCTATCAGCGACTGATTTGTGTAGAGTCCCATGAAATGTTTCTTCTCTGCACATTAGTTCAATCAAAGGATGTTACTTGTTATGTATCGGGGTAGTTCTATTGCCTGCCTGATAATGTGTCCTGGGTGCAAAATTGTCTATGGAGTGTGCATGTTTTACACTGTGTCTGCTTTAGTTTTCCTTCCAGATCTCCAGAAGCCTTGCAGGTTAGATTAACTGATGGTTACAGATTGTTCCCAGTTTGATTGGTGCACAGTTCAGGAACATTTTCTGCCTTGTGCCCAGTATTGACCGTGAAATGGGATTGAGAATGTTATGTTTTGATGTATGTGAAGGCTCCTGAGTCACCTTATGGAGGTTAACCTCAAACAGCTGTATAATTCCATGAACATGGCCACCCAACTTTAAGGAAGGAGACTTGAATCTACTAGGCTTATATCCCAATTCTGACTCACTGTGTCATCATGAACTAGTTATTTAACTCACCTGCTGTCCACATCTTGAAAAAAATATATAGTGTCAAACTTGATTCATTTGGTCTAGAATTCTTCCCTTAAGTTTCTTTAACAGACACTTTCCTCTGCTGGAGAACTCATGCAACCTTGTATCTTAGTAAGATATTTTCTTCCTTAGCTGAAACTCTGAATTGTGCCTCAATGGACAAGGATATCATTTTACATCTTTAACTCCAAATCTATACTTTGGTGAGATAGTCCTTAAAGGGGCTTATAATCCTTAAGGGTGTAAATATGTATTATCTAACTGCCTTACCTTAACCTTTCTTGTTTCTATTTGTCTGTTTTATTTCATTCTGTCTGTTATTAGATGCAACTGAGAAGGCAAATTTCATGTTTTCTTGTGTAAACATGACTAAATAAAGAAACCGTAACCTTAAAGTCACGATATGATGACTTCTCTGTATAATTTTGTGATGTTATGGTGGTCAGCCTACAGTGTGGAAGGTCCATGACCTACCCCGAGTAAGTGGTGTAGGCTTTCTGAACATCCATCCATCCATTTTCCAACCCGCTGAATCCGAACACAGGGTCACGGGGGTCTGCTGGAGCCAATCCCAGCCAACACAGGGCACAAGGCAGGAACCAATCCTGGGCAGGGTGCCAACCCACCGCAGTTTCTGAACATTTATTTAAAAAAAAAAAGATAAATACTAGCCATGTATAAAGATAGTGTGTATCAAAGGCATTATATGAAAAAGTTTAACTGATACAGCATTGAGCATGACCATGCAGTGGTTTGTGCTACTGCCTCACAGCCTCACTTGTCTGGGTTCTCAACCAAGCCTGGTTGCTCTTTCTAGAGTTACACTTTCTCTCTTTGGTTCAGTGGATCTCCCGCAGACTTGCATATTAAACTACTGTAGTCTGAAAAAGAGCAGCCATGGACAGGTATACCACCCAAAAGTGGTTCCTGCCTGGCACCCAATGCCGCTATGATAGGCTCTGAACCCAGAAGCCCTACAGTGGAATATGCAGGTCAACTAAATGGATGGATGGATGATAATGTGCTCAGTATGGAAGAGCAATAGAAGCACTAAGGCACATGGCAGTCACCTGCTTCAGGCAGCTGGAGACTTAGCTTTGAATCGTTTTGTAAATCTTTTTTTGAAGGGGAATTACAAAGGCACGATGAAAGTAAATAGGAGGAAGTGGACAACGTGTCATAAATGAAATTCATTTTTTGTCCCTCAGCCATTTTATATTTTACCTATTTGACTTGCATACCTTCTGAGAGTGCTCTGAAGAAACGGGTCTTGTAAATAATAAGTGATGAACATTTGAAATTTGTCTAACCTGTCACAGAGTCTGGACTTTGCTTTGATCCACAGCTAGGGTGCCCTCTGTTTGGTGTATAAATGTTTTCCCATTAGTCATGGGGATTTCCTTTGGGGAAGTTTGTTGTCTTCCTACAACTTAAGGACTGGTAATCAGTAGCTATAACTTAGTGTGTGTATGTTGGTGGGTACCGTGTGAGGGGCCCCGTCTCACCCAGTGTTGGTTCCTGCCTTGCAACAGCGATGGACCTTGACTCAATGTGATCATATACTGGATAAAGCCACTTTAAAATGAATTTTTTCCAGTATGGGAATATATTTTAGACAAGTAACTTTTAAAAATTTCCAAAAATATCTTCTGAACTTGGGCTGCTACCTTCTCCTGCATGTTCGGCATCATCTAGCAATGCTCATGTATAGTAACAAGGCACATTTCTTTCTGTGATGTGTCATATGGATCACAGGACCACAATGTTAAATAATTTTATTTTTTCAAAACTTTTTTCTTCTTTTGCTTCATTATCTGTTTTTCTAGTGTTTTAACTTGTCATATTATTAATCTAACCTAATAACAGGTGAAGACTTCTCCTATTTTAAACAGATTAACTGACATAAAGTGTATAATCTTTGGCTCACAGCTTCAAAATTCTTGTGCTGGATGATCACGTATCCCCAAGCAAGACACGTCATGATTTATAAGGCAGAGTAGGTCTACTGACATGTACAGACTGAATATGCGTATTCAAAAATAATGTGGGTGGAAAAATAATCAAAGGTGTGGTTGAATTATTATTATCTAGTATTAGAGTCGCACCTCAAACCGTACCGCATGTAGTGAGCTGAAAATACAGAAAGAGACTCCACCTGAGTTTTTAGAATCTGTCGAAAAATTGCCCAAAACACTTTGAAGTGGCATTTGGTAGAAAAGCTAAACTAAGGAATTGCTGATTTGATTGTGGCTAAGGAGTGAGGCTCAGTGCTTAAGATCATGGCTTCAAATTTCAGAACAGATGCAGTATAGTGTGTAGTTCTATGACATATGCACAAATGTAAATGGGATTGGCATTGCTGCCAATCCTCACCCTTTGTTTTGGAGGTGGTGAGCCTTCATGTTACATTGGCTCCAAAAGTGAGTCCCTGAAACCCTTAGGTTTGCACAGATTTATTTAGAACCATTATTAGAGTCTCCATACACTACCAAGAATCCAGAGATTTTCAGGAAAGGCCCACATTTTACTTGCTGATCATGGCAGCAAGCAATGGCAACGTGTTGTATGTTGGTCAGATGTACCAGTAAGGATTTCACTGTACTCTTCTGATATGTGACACTAATTTGAAGTTCATTAGTATGTTACTGGGTGTGATGTGGTTGAGATGTTGAATGAACACAAAAATCTGACATCAAAGTCCTCTCTGAGGAAAAGTGTCATGTTACCTGCACGTAAGCATTACGTATTCGGTCAAATTAGAGGATTTGAGGACCACACCTTTATTCTGTTTATGTGAATTTTAGTTGATATGTTGGGAGCATATGAGGCCACTGCTGATTTATGATGAGCTCATATGATGTAGGAATTTTCAGGGTTTCTCCTTGTGATTTCTCACCCCTTCACTTTATTTTGTTTACATGGAGTTCCTGTTGGCAATTTGGGGGAGAAAAACAACACATTAATCTTGTATTGCATTGCTGTAGACATAATGTAACCATAAAGATGTAATATCTGGTGAAACTGGTTATTGTTGTCATTATATATGAAGAAATGGGCTGAGCAGTCAGCATGACATTAAAACTTGGATGATTTGTATAACAAAGATGTCTCGCAATTGTTTGGAGCCTGAAATTGGAAAGACGTTCCTCTTGGAATACCCCATTGGGAAGTTTGTATTTTCCATCATCCTAATTAAGCACGAAATCTTGAGATGATACCAATGATTTACTGGTCAATTTACATCTTACACGCTCTGGGTTGTAATTTAAAGGATGAAATGGTGAGTGCATGCAGGAGGAAAAGAAACGTCTGTCCAAGGCTTGCTGTTTGTGACAGGGTGAGGACCTGCTACTTCTCCAGGTTGAGATGACCAAGGGGAAGGTCCTTAGACATAGTTAGCAAAGAATTAATTTCTTGGAGGTGATGAGAAAGTACATGAATCAAAATTCTGTCCATGATCAAGAAATTGTAATTGCAATTCAGACTCAAAATTCATTAACCTGGCATTACCGATGGGTAGGACCAGGATATCCTAGTTGCCTTGCTTAACTGTTGCCACCTTGACTTTATCATAACAATCGAATTGAAAGTGAAAAAACAACAATAGTCATCATAAACTATATAATTTAAATCATTACCATAAATGTTATTTCATGGATTAAGTCATTCAATAAAAGAAATAATAATGCACTTTGGAATGTTTTTCAGCATCAAGGATGCTATAAAAATAGGAAGCAAGTCAGCAGTTCAGAGACTGACTCATTACTATCCCATGAAAGAAGAAGATAGACAGGCAGGAGGTGAGGTGTGTGTGGTTGTGGTGGATAGACAATTAGACTTACTAAACCACAGGGTTAACAGTCCAAACTCATTGCATGTCACAGAGGAAGTCACCTGACCATTCTATAAACTATTGCAATGTACATGGATGCCATAGGCTGCATTTGGCTACTAAATTAATCAGTCAGTTATCCACCTCAAGGTTGGGGCCTGAAGCGTTTCCAGGCAACATTGAACACAAGACAGAAATAAACCATGGATGAGTGGCCAGTCCATCACAGGGTACTATACCACCATACCTTTGAACTGCATTTCCTTTGTGTGGTTGGGCGCCACACTAGTTTCTGTGACATATGGCAGAGAGACCATGCCCAGCTGTGTCCTTACCTCACTGGTGGTTTTATTGCAGAACACAAATGTGCCTCATATTTCAAATTAAACATGAATAATTTGAATATAGGATGGCACAGTGGTTCACACAATATGTCTCAGAAAAAAATTCTCTGTCCCAAATATGGTAAAATCTTTTTTGTGGTAAGAGGGAAAGGAGCATATCAAGTAAGCTGATTCGTATTTTGTGTTAAATAGAGTTCAGTTAGGGCGGCACAGTGGTAGTGCTGCTGCCTCGCAGTTAGGAGACCCGGGTTCGCTTCCCAGGTCCTCCCTGTGTGGAGTTTGCATGTTCTCCCCGTGTTTGCATGGGTTTCCTCCGGATGCTCCGGTTTCCTCCCACAGTCCAAAGACATGCAGGTTAGGTGGATTGACGATTCTAAATTGGCCCTAGTGTGTGCTTGGTGTGTTTGTGTGTGTCCTGCGGTGGGTTGGCACCCTGCCTTGGATTGGTTCCTGCCTTGTGCCCTGTGTTGGCTGGGATTGGCTCCAGCAGACCCCTATGTTCGGATTCAGCGGGTTGGAAAATGGATGGATAGAGTTCAGTTATGTACTTTAATACAATCTAGTTTATCATGGCTCTGGACAGTGGCATGTTGGTCGGACATGTAATTTCACTATACTCTCTGCACATGACAGTATTATTACTACTGTTACTACTAGCCCTTCTACAATTACTACAAATTCCAAGGCACCCGCATTCATTTTCTTACCTGCTCACTGACCATGTGGGATTTGCAAATTCTTCTCATTTCTTGTGTGCTTTTCTTTTTGTACTCCAACTTTCTACCACATCTGAAAGGTATATGTGTTAATGAAGTGGATCGAAGGGAGTTAGTGTGGTTCGTTGTGGTAATCTGGCATCCCGTCTAGTATTCGTATGTTTATTGCTCTAGCGGCCACTAATCCTGTGACAAAATCAAAAAACATTGTCAAACAATGGACGAATACTAAATAAGTGAGACATCTGAATACAGCCTGCTCTCTCAGTGATAGCTAGTCAACATGTAGATGGCAGAATTGTTTATCTCATGATTCCTGGCACCTAGCGTGGCCTTGATCAACCTCCAGGTAGTTGACGCACATTCTGTTTAATTGGTGGGAGATACACTAATTAAGAAAAGCCAAGAGGCTTCAAAAGTCTGTGTCTCATGGAGCAACAGCAGAAGTGTTCATTGCCTATTGCCAGGACAGAAAATAATGCAAACATCTTGAAGACAAATGAGTGAATAGCATAGCAGGACAACAAATTTCAGTATGTCTTACCAGTAATGCTCTACATTTCTGGAACTGCAGTGGATTCTGGATATCCTTAACTACTACCTTAGTTCAAGGCTGTTCTCATTTGAGACTGCTGTCTGTTGACTGCCTAGACAGAGACAGGGTCTTTGCAAGAAACAGCTAAGTTTAACAGTCTTACCTTATTGATTTACTTATTAATTGAGGTGAAGGTTGGATGAAAATCCATTGCAGTTTAATCCCTTCAGGCAAACAACACTGGGTCAATATAAGAAAAACTTTTGCCTCAGTGTTATCTGCAGGGTTAGTCCCATAACTGCACCATAACAAGCTTGGACATTGAATGCTGTTGTATTTATCCATGCTAAATTTCTTTGTTCTTCGTCAATGTCATCTCACCATTGTCACCAATTCATGGCTGCTCCTTACTATGGACCATCCTCCACTTGAGAACAAATCCAAGTCCTTTTGTACAAACCCCAGTGTGTTGGCCTTCCATAGTTGTGATTGTAAAGGCTGAACAAAAGACTCACGGTTATTAGTAGGATGATGCTACCACTATTCTCCAACAAGCTTCCAGGAGCCCACTTTCCAGAATTTTGTATTTTGAGGGATATCTGCTACTACCACAAACTGTAACTGGGCTATGACTTAACATTGTGTCCTGTACCTAGGATGAAACCCAGAACATCTTGTGTACATTGTGGGTCTGCAAGACCACTGACAAAGTTGCATTTTTTTGGGGGGGGGGGGGGGGGGGGGTGGTTGGTTAGGGGGGTAGTGGTGGTGGCATTCATTGCTGGCATGAAGCTTAATTATGCTTCATTCTCTTATGCTAAAATTTTCAGACCTCAGCAAAATGCATCCCCCAGTTGCCACCATTTGTAACTTGTATAGAGCTCACTCTTAAAAAAATAACCTTTATTTTATACATCATCATTTTACAGAAAATGTCCAGTTCATTTTACTAGTTAAGTACATTGTACAACTGTTTATGTTTATATTTTCTCATAGATGAAGCACAGAAGACTAAATGACTTAACTCATGATCACAAAGAGGTTTGAATGTGGGAAGAGAACCAGCATTGTGTCTAGTTCCTTATCCACTAGGCTACACCACCTTCTCAGCTCTTATTGCCAGGGGTCAAAACTTGGATATTTTGCTCATAGGTCCCATTTAGATATTTGGTGACACTCACGGAAGCAAACTGCTAAGAAGAAGCAGTACCTGAGTAAAAACCATATTGTTACCTGCAGGTTGATGCCATTTGTCCACCACAACAGGATCATATGTGATAGATAGTGTATGTGCTCAGTGTGTTTATTTATTAATTACTGTGGATGCATTTATATATTGTCCTTTTAAAGACCCCTCCTCCCCTTTGCATATGACAGCAAGCTAAGAAGAGTTTGGGTTTAGGCAGCAGCTAGCAAATTGCTTGTGTTATTAATCATTAAAGCCAGCATTTTGATTCCCAGACTTCTGTTAAGCAGGCATGTTTTGTTACAGGAAGATTGGCTTCATTTGTTGAATACTAATGAATCCATACTGTTCTGATGTCTCAGAATCCTAAATGTTTACTGTATGCCTTTCATTAACCTTAAGACCTAGAACTGTTTTTTTTAGATTAAGCCAGTCTTCAAAATGAATGGATGGATTTTTCATTTGCAGGCACTTTACTCGGTAGACATATATCAGTACTTTTGCAAGTATAGTGAATCTTTAAAGCTGGATGTTGGAATGGTATTCACAAAGTTTAATAATGAAATCAATTAGTCCATATTAATTTTAGAGATTCAATAATTATGCATTGGGCTGGCGCCCTGCCCAGGGTTTGTTTCCTGCCTTGCGCCCGGTGTTGGCTGGGATTGGCTCCAGCAGACCCCCGTGACCCTGTAGTTAGGATATAGCAGGTTGGATAATGGATGGATGGATGGATGGATTCAATAATTATATTTATAGGCAACACTTTAGTTTAGGTACTACCTATATTGCATCTCTTTGACACACACTTTTATGTAACAAGACATTAACAAAGGCATCTTTTGGACTTAATGACACTTACAAAGTATCAATAGAGAGGTTATTTATTTCTGTGCAATGTGGCATACTAAAATAACTTCACTTTCAAAGGGTTGGGGGCTTAAGTGGGAGTTAATGTCTATCAATATTTCATCCTTCAGTATAAGGCTTAAGAATCCTTAATTAATGCTTAATAAGACCAAATGATGCTCTCATATCACAAGCTCTTAATATGACACACTACACAGAGACGAATAACCACTTTACCAAGGCTTTGTAAATGTTACTAAAACCAACAGAAGCTTTGTTAAAGTATGATTGCATGTGACTTAGAGATGCTTTATAGGTGGTACCTAAAGTGTTATTAAGTTATGGTTAAATGCTGTTACAAACTAATGATGACTCAGTTTTACTCTTTCTGTTTTAAAAATCTAGATGTAACAGTGATGTTTTGAAGGTGATGGCAAGTAGTGTCATACATGGGCAGACAAGAGATGATGGAAATCTACAGTACGCTGAAGGAAAGACAGTTAACCCAATATACTTTACCTTACTTTAATAAATGCTTATTAAAATTTCTAATGTTTCCAGTACACTGCACTTTGAAATATCTACACATCACCTCCTATAAAAACGTTGCCATATTGTGAAAATGATACAAGGTTTATCCCCAGCAGTGCAAGGTACACTAATCAAAAAAAGCCCCGTTTTTTCCAGCTCTTGAATGATTCTTGAATCAAACCTAACCTCAAACGATCCCCAGACCTGCAGACTTGATCCACTGTATACAGAACAATAGACTGTATATGCATATATAGGAAGAGAGTGAATGGATGGAATAAGCAGGGACATACAGTACAACATGAGACACATCTGAAGACACAAGCTTATAATTCTGTATCTGATAATAAAGCATTATGGGAAAACATTGAATTGTAGGTGCATCAGCTAGTTACTGCTACATAACTAAACCTTAACAAATGCTTTGTTTTGCTCTTAATAAAGCTTAACAAACCACCAAGGACAACACAAAAATTCAGAGGCTACTTACAGTAACACTGACATCTGTGAAGTCCCCATCACACTACACGACTTTTACTGATTTTCAGTTGTGGACTTCCATCCATCCATCCATTTTCCAACCCGCTGAATCCGAACACAGGGTCACGGGGGTCTGCTGGAGCCAATCCCAGCCAACACAGGGCACAAGGCAGGAACCAATCCCGGGCAGGGTGCCAACCCACCGCAGGACACACACAAACACACCCACACACCAAGCACACACTAGGGCCAATTGAGAATCGCCAATCCACCTAACCTGCATGTCTTTGGACTGTGGGAGGAAACCGGAGCGCCCGGAGGAAACCCACGCAGACACGGGGAGAACATGCAAACTCCACACAGGGAGGACCCGGGAAGCGAACCCAGGTCCCCAGATCTCCCAACTGCGAGGCAGCAGCGCTACCCACTGCGCCACCGTGCCGCCAGTTGTGGACTTCATTTTCATAATTGTTGTGGTGTGAAATTGGTAAATATTTTGTATGTTTTTATTTGTAACTTAGACAAAGCAATGTAATATTAGTGTTACATTATTGATAAGAACAGCAATGGTTTGATGGTTAAGAACCCCTTCCCCCTTTCAAGAATGAGTTTTTACGACAGGGTTGGGCGAAGTGCCTCAGACAAGTCTGGCAAGTGATTCTCTGCAGGACCCTCTCAGTCAACCCTCACATGGAGGCCAACTACCTAGCTCGCAATCTTCACTTTAACAAATGGTTTTGGGGGCAGGTGTGAAGGTATTCTGTGCCCCATTTGTCTGAAGTATGGCTGTTTGGAATTGGCTTGTATCAGAAGCCTTTAAGTACCATGACGCCCTATTGGCTGTAGGGGTTGGACAGAAAATCTATAAATTTGCTTGCTTTACCTCTCTCTGTTTCTCTGACCAACTGATGAAAGACCATCTCACACACCATGAACTAAAATGGACAACACAATGAAGAGCACAGCTTGGCAGCCATATTGAGACAGGCATGCGGCCTGTTCTGAAGAAAGCTGACCAAAAATGAGGACTTGACTAGAGACATTTTTAATAACTAACAAGTCTGTGTGCCGCCTGAAACTACACATCATCATTTATCACGTTGTATGGTTGCCAATATTCAAATGTACTTTGCATATTGTTATTATTTATGAATATTATCAGTAATACATTATTTAAATTGTAACTTAACTCCTGCTTGTCTTTTACTACACCTAATTGCCTGAGGTTATAAATGTAGAAGGGAAGGTGGGGAGAAGTTATATGGTACAATAATACATCATAAAGAGTGGTAAGTCTGTGAGATTTGAGGCATTCTGACAAAGGCTACACATTAATAATATAAAAGGAGAAAGTGGAGTAAACTCTACCAAGACAAAACAATAATCTTTCCAAGTCGGGTTCAATCACAGCGTGTTTCTGTGACTTTGTGTTATGTAGTCTAACATCCCCAGGGACTCCGTGAGACTGTTCTGTCACTTGCCCAGACTTTGATTTTGTGTTACGTTGTAGGGACGGGCCTGTGTGAGTGCACAAAGAGCTGACAACTAATGGATGCTCACTTGGAAGTAAAATGCAGGAATGCTGCCAGGAGTAATAAGGAGTATATTTTTTTAGGACTGTACAAACAAAAGAGAGGCTTATCTGCATAATGTCTTGTGTTTGTTGTGCCACAACAGAACTGAAGAAGACAAAAAAATATCCAACATTGCAGATGAATTTATCATACCTGGAAAATATATATGCAGACACCGGGGCTGTCGCATGTTAATTGGCTGTCAGCATGTGGCAAGCGATACTTTGGAAATATGAAACTGCTGAAAACTTGTCTTGAAGTCAACTAATTTGTATTGTTCGTAAATCATAGTCCTGTAATCTGACATACTAAGGCAACAAGATCAGCAACTCAGTCATCAAGTTTGACATTCCCTCCAACTATAGCAGTCATATAATATGCTGCCGGCTTACTTTACTGCTACGTAAGAAACCCATAAAAAAGGCCTTGTTTGGTCTTAAAACTGCAAAGCACCAATGTCAACACTATGGAATGGAGATGTAGTACATCTAATAGTATCTTATGTCTGCATAACAACTGATAAGACCTTAACAAAGGCTTTGTCTATGCTAAACAGCAGTAAATGACTAAAAGATGTACTAAAATGCCTGTAATTTAAAGTATTAATAATATACTGTTTTGTTTGTACTTTCAAAATGAATGTCAGTTTACCTTTGACAAACCACTACCATGATGTGCTTCAGAAATAAAACTGAAATAGAATTCAGCCTATTGTAGAAACTTAAATTGTGACAATACGTAATCTTCGAATTAGGGGTGCAACTGCACATTAATTGTAGGAGGAAGACTCACAAATGCAAAGCACATTGCTTACTTTCACAAGTGTGACATCCATGCTGACGTTCTTTAAAAATGAAAGGTGTGTTTGGTACAAATTTTACTAAGAGCCTCTTCTTTATGGCAAGCCAAATTAACAGAAATATCAAAGTACAGTTTAAGGGTTCCATTTTGGGGCCACTACTTTTTTCAATTTACATCCTGCCTTTAGGTGCAATTTTTAGAAAACATGCAATCTCGTATCACCTATATGCTGATGACTGCCAAATTTATTTCTCCCTCAAGTCAACTGACTCCACTAAACCTCTTCTCGACTGCTTATCTGACATTAAGGACTGGCTGGCTGTAAACTTCCTTCACCTGAACGATTCAAAAACCGAGGTCATTGTTTTTAGTCCCGACCCCAAACAGACCCTACCCCTTGACCTCGACTTTCTTCCCATTCCAGTAACTTCGTCTGTTTCCAATCTTTGGAATCAAAATGGATATGGTCCTGAAAATGGATGCTCAAGTCAACAGCACAGTAAAATCCTGCTTTTTCCATCTCAGGCGAATTGCCAAACTCAAACCAATTCTGCCTTACCACCTCCTGGAATCAGTAATCCATGCATTCATTACGTCCCGGCTCGACTATTCTAATTCCTGCCTATATGGTATTAGTAAAGCCACTCTTTCGAGACTCCAATTGGTTCAAAATGCGGCTGCAAGACTTTTAACTGGAAGCAGCAGAAGCCAACACATTACACCGATTTAAAAACCCTACACTGGCTGCCGGTTAGCTTCAGAATTGATTTTAAGATACTCCTCTTAACCTATAAGGCACTAAATGGTCTAGCCCCTGCCTACTTGAGTGTCTTGCTCCATCGTCACAATCCCCCTCGTGTTCTTAGATCCGCAGATCAGCTGCTCCTAACCGTTCCCAAGGCACGTTTTAAAGTTTGTGGTGAAAGAGCTTTTTCCGTCGGTGCACCCAGGCTCTGGAACTCCTTACCTTTAGTGGTTAGGCAGGCCGCTTCAGTCACCACATTCAAATCAAACCTAAAAACTCACTTCTTCACATTGGCTTTTAATTCTTAACCTGTCTTATTCCCACTTGCTTTTTGCTATTTCTCTGTTTTATTGGGTCCCCTGACCTGTTTTTTAGTGTCTCTGTTTTAATTCTCTCTTAATGTTTGTTTTTAATATTTTGCTTTTAGTCTTGCTTGTTTTAACTGTACAGCGCTTCGGTCAGTTGTAATGCTGTGTTTTTAAGCGCTTAACAAATAAAAATGGTATGGTATGGTATATCATAAAATGAATTACAGATACCTAATAATAAGTTTATTTTTAATGGTATCTTAAATGCATTTTCAGTTTTAAAGGAACATATTTTGGGATATCTTAATTTCAATTTCACATACCTGAAAAATGAAAGTTAACTTGAATTAATCTGAAAATTATTTTATAAATAAAAAATGATTTGTTATTTTATATGTCCTACTTAATCGTACTGCCTCATTTTGAAAGGAAGCTGGGCATGGAAGGGCACTAATGCACAGTATTTTACCACCCATCTATTTCTTGGAACCATTTAATTCACTTTACGGGTAACAGAGCACCAAAGGACAGAAGAGAGGAAGGAACTAACCTTGGACTGGCCGCAACTCCATGGGGTACACCCACTCACTTTTTACTGAAAAGTTTGGGATTACTATGAGCTCCTAATTGCCAGCTTTGTGGGTGCGCTTTACCTGCAGTTGATCAGAAAGTGTTTACAAGGTATGTTGAAAGAAAGAATAATTTACTTAAATTCATGCCTAACTGAACCCTCACAATCTAGTTAAGTGTAGCAGAATCTGGAGCCTATCCCTGCAGCATCTGGGTCATGGCAGCATGCAGTGCTGCAAGTGTAACCACTTGGTCTATAGGTTGAACTGCTAATTCTGGTAACTCACAAAGAATAAGGAAAGATTATAAAACATCCAGACATACAGATATCAGAAATGGAATTGAACCCAGACTCCTTGAGCTATGAGGCAACAGAGTCAATTACTGGACCATCTTGCAGTCCCATCAATTTCTGTACCTCTTTCTTTTATGAACTGGTTCTACAGACCCTTGATAGGATATACTGTACTCACACACATGCCCATGTTCACTGACCTCAGTTTTGACCCACAGTAACCATTTGATGTAAAGTGTGAAGAAATTAAGACAAAATGAGGAGATCCCTTGTGAACACAGGGGGAGTGCAGGGGCAGATGAAGACCATTACAGGCCTTAAGCACTTAAAAGATTTTGGTGCCCCCATATATATCTAATTCAAAATATAAACAATATACCATAATATAAAATTTTATTTTTTGACATGAAACAAAACTTACAGTAAGATGGAAAATAAGGTTTATTTTGCAGTTTTGCACTATATGGTCCATGGTGAATCTGGCAATGGAAAATTTGTGTGGTGGCCTCCTTCCCTTGATGCCCTAACCATGTGCTTATTTGTGAAAGTGAACTGCCTGGCATTTGAATGCAGCTCCCAGGGGCAACAAAGAATTCTATGTGTACAGAGCCTTTATTGTCACCTAAAGTACAGTAAACTTCTTAACCAGTCAGCATATCTTTGTATGCTGAGTTTATGTTTAGAATTATTATTTATTATTTTAACAATATGCTAGTTGCAATGTGTTTTGGCTTCAGATACTGAGTTCACTTCTGACCCTCTGTGCTTTTATTGCTTTTGTTGGTGATACTGGCACTGAGGGGTTTGACTTCTCTCGATTTTATATGGGGCTTGGGTCATAGAGATTTGCCTTCTTGGACTGTACTTGAAGTGGCTTCTGTGCGATCCCGACTGCGACTCCTAATGTTTTGAAAACGTTAAAAGGAGGCAGTCCCATACCAGGTGGCAGGGCCATTTCTGGCCTTTTCGGTTTCCTGTAAGAATCTGTTTTGCTCTCCTCGTTCTTCTTCAGTCCTCTTCTATGTGTAGGTTAGGGCGCACCTCATCAGCACTAACCGTGGGGCATCAAACAACTTCTGGGATCACTTATGCTAGCAAACGACCCTGCTAAGTCCGCTCCCGTCTCTGTCTATTCCACAGCAGAAGTGATGTTCCGAGTTCGCGTCTGATGGGCAATAGTTCGAATGACCGCTCACTATTTATGAGAAGGTTTCATTTATTTTCAGTTGTTATATGCTAATTTTAAAAACAAAGAGAGCTAATTAAACACACATACGTATTAAAAAAAGAAAAACGCTATCTCGCACGCAGCTGTTAAAGTGGGAAATTGGTAATTGTCGGGAAAATTTTTAATTGCAGTTTATTCTAATTCAGATGTAAATATTCTCGAAAATACGCTTAGCCTACTACTTACCGGGAAATCCCATCCATTTTGCTAACCCGCACTGTGAAATGACAAATTCAGATATTTCAAAAGAAAATCTTCTCTGAAAGAAATGTGCGCAGTGCTACATGAGTGCAGATGAACAGATGGCCATGTAGGCAAGTGAGCGAGTGTGTCTCTGACGGTGCATGTCTACATTTCCGTGTCTTTCTTTATTTCAGGGCAAACGCATGAAGAGCATTTTCTATATTTGTAACGCATTTATTCAATATTAACTCGACTCGGAAAAACGTTGATGAGAACCCCATGGGAATACTTGGCAAATTCCACCACTCCAGAGCCTCACACAGAAAGACCGTCATGGCTGCTTAATGACCCAGCAGGCTGTACGAAAAGCTGCGACCTGCGCAACATTGTCACCTCCGCGGTGAAACGCCACTGAACCACTTTTTTTTTCTTCTCCTCCCGTTGCCATGAAAGCAAAGATGCTGGTCTCATTTACGTCATCTTACAGATTCCCATATCCAAAATTAGCACAGAGCCAATATATTTTTATACGCATATTGTGACGTTTTATGTCATTAGACCAGTCTTTACTCACAAGCAACAATCCTTTTGTGTTTAAATATATTCAATGTGACATTTCATTC
This sequence comes from Erpetoichthys calabaricus, assembly GCF_900747795.2. Lineage (NCBI taxonomy): Eukaryota > Metazoa > Chordata > Cladistia > Polypteriformes > Polypteridae > Erpetoichthys > Erpetoichthys calabaricus. The sequence goes on from NC_041404.2 coordinate 158,290,545, forward strand.
ACCACTGAAACGGACATAAATCCGGTATCTACATCATACAAGATTTTCTGTCGGGCTTGTCTGTTTGATTCCTGCGAGCTTGCTGCTGTTTCATTTGATTTTTCATAATTATAGCGACGTAGTATGTAATCATAATGTAGCACAATCCTACAATGATAATAATAATAACAACAACAGTAAGCTATATGGTCCAGGTTTAGTTCCCAGCTCGCGCCAAGTAATGTTAAGATATTCATTCGCTCGCCGCGATCCTGACTAAGACAAGCGATTTAGAAAATATAGGAATAGATATTAAATAATGGAAAGCAGGCCAATGAGGATCTCGGTGGATGCCTTGTAGCCTACCATTTTGTTTGGGTCACGATAAGATGTAATAGCTTCAGCCCTGCAACGTAAAACGTTTCAATAGTCAATTGGTGAACAGCAAAACGTATTTTTTCATTCTGAATATCGTGGTAATGCCCAAAGAAAAAACAAAGTAATGCTATCTATCTATCTATCTATCTATCTATCTATCTATCTATCTATCTAGTTGTATATAGCCCCATATCTATCTATCTATCTATCTATCAGGAGGGGACCTACCCGCACGAGTTATTGATGTGAATCTTGCACTGCAACAGAACCCTAACTACAAAGAGGACTATTTCATTTATGTTAGGTAGAATGCCCAGAGGGGACTGGGCGGTCTCGTGGCCTGGAACTCCTACAGATTTTATTTTTTTTCTCCAGCCTTCTGGAGTTTTTTGTTTGTTTTTTCTGTCCACCCTGGCCATCGGACCTTACTCCTTTTCTATGTTAACTAATGTTGTCTTATTTTAATTTTGTATTTTGTCTGTTATTTTTCTTTTCTTCATTATGTAAAGCACTTTGAGCTACTTTTTGTATGAAAATGTGCTATAGAAATAAATGTTGTTGTTGTTGTTTTTCATCAGACGTAAACCGTTTCTCATGTCCACACGCCAAGTTCACCAAGATGTATTATCCAAGCTACGAAATCATCCATTTTCCAACCTGCTGAATCCGAACACAGGGTCACGGGGGTCTGCTGGAGCCAATCCCAGCCAACACCGGGCACAAGGCAGGTCCCCTAACTGCGAGGCAGCAGCGCTACCCACTGCGCCACCGTGCCGCCCACCAAGTGGGAAATGCTTGCGTGACCCTGCACTAAGAGCAAAAGTGGGAATTAAGTTTTAAGTATGATTGTCTCTCTGTTAAAGAGTACTATTCATTAGGTCATCCAGGGTCCTGCAGGGATCTTACTTCAGATTTGCTATACTGTATATCTATCTAAAAAGGAACACAAATCTAATCTATTTGCAGATATTAATTCGGATGATTTCGGCAAAATGCCTTAAACTTTGCAAGAAATATATGTCTCCATCATAACTATAAACTTGCATATAGAATTTTTGTGTGGACATTCCAAAAATACATGACACATAAAAGGTAGCTCTTTCACTAGGGGTGTGCATTTAAACAACTGGTCATTTTAATTACATTGTAAAGCCTTAAATGAAATTAAGATTTTCTTAATATCACATCCCTGAAATGTTTGTGTTGCAATTTGAATTATTTTGGTACTGGCTAATATTCTGATTTTTTTGCCATAAGAGAAGTCAGACATTCGGGGATATGGTGGGTTTATGATGCTCACAACCACTTGACATCCAAGGAGCCTAATGGAATGGAGGTTAATGTATCTCATTTACTTAGGCAAAGGACAGAACTGGATTTACTTAATTAAATTCTCCCTGAGCCTTTGGTCTGGTGGAAGAGTGATGCTGAAATGAATTAGATGTACCACCAAAGTGTCGCTTCCCTTAGTTCTGTCAGGCTTTTCCCTTTTGAAAGTAAATTTAATAACAATTGGAATTCTTTTTTGGAATCGGAATACTAAGTAACAGAATAGATGTTTCCAACCAAGTGATCAAAAAGGGAATAGAAAAGTTGGGTGGGGGAGTTGTGGGCAGCTTCTTCATGCAAACGTTAGCCACACTAACCTCTGCAGGATCAGAATCTCACGCAGGAGCTCCACATTGCTGTCTAATTGAACAAAAACAACACCTCTGTGTGAATTAAAAGAACTGGCCAGCTGGTGTGAGTGAAAGCAGGGTGGTCAATGCCAGTACAACCTATACGAAAAAAACATGACATTACCAATTTAGATTTCACACTGTCCATGACTGAGAGAGACTGCCACAGTGTTTGACATAAAAAAGTCATCAACCACTGTCCTTCCTGGAAATTCTCAAATCTCATGTCTAATTAAATTCTCATAGTGGAAGACATTATAAAAAAGGATTAAGCAAAGCACGGTGGAGGCACAGCACTGAATTCTTTTCAGTGCACATTGTTTCACATTATGCTGTAATATACTAATGCAATTTTTCTTGTAAGATGCTCACATTGAAAGGCATTGCATTTATCTAGATCTAGCCAACTTCTACTTATCTGCTTTTCTGTATGTGTTAGTTGATTCATTTAATGCAATCTGGCTGATATATCGGCAATATAGAATGACCTTATATAAAGCTGGAGGCCAAGGAAAGACCCTTTATAAAGTTGGAGGCTATGAACTCCATCCAGAACTTACTCTTTTTTCATATTAATGTATTCCTTTTTTATTTTAATAGATTGACATTGACTGTAGGAGGCATAATATAAACTAAATTTAAACTTCTGCCTACATTGTGGCATCCTGCCTGAATCATTTATGCTGTAATGTTTTAAACTATTTTGAAGAGCACTTTGAGACAGTATGACCATGGCCTCTTCTTTCTTACAGATTTTCTCAATAGTGGTTTTTGGCTCCATAGTCAATGAGGGCTATGTTAACAGTGGTAGCGAAGTACTCCACTGTGTGTTCAACAAGAATGAGGACGCCTGCAACTACGGCATCACAATTGGCGTCATTGCATTTTTTGCTTCCATGATGTTTTTAGCCCTGGACATATACTTTCCCCAAATCAGCAGTGTAAAAGACAGAAAAAAAGCTGTCCTCCTGGAGCTAGGATTTTCAGGTAAGCTCTAATTTTTTTGGCAGTTATCCTTTACTAAGAGCAAGTATCTCATTTTTGAACTCATTAACAAAAGATGTTAATATGGTAGCAAACATGAAGGACTCTGTAGAAGACCCAGTTAGAATAGTGACTGGGAATTGAACCCAAATCTCCAAAGCTATATGGCAGCTGTGCTAACCATTGCATCCTGTACTTGAATTAATAAGACTTCAGCAAACCTTTATAATACAGAGAAGGTGGGCAGTGTGGTGTCTTTCATACCTGAGATTACTAGTTAGTATTTTAGGAAAATGACAACCAGATGTCCAAGAAACATCAAACCAAAAGACTGCAAAGTGGCACAGTATTCTATAACATGTGTCTGTCAGTATAAACCCAATTCTGTATGAGCTGATATGTGAAGAATAACAAATGGCTAAAATCAAAACCACAGTAATTTACTAATTAACGCTGTGGTCCAGAAGAAGAACGAAAAATTTGTAAGCAGGTGGCCGAACACATACAGGAGCAGCAAAGGTATCCAAAAAAGTACAAGCCAAAAATAAAAATCACAAAGGACATAAAGGCTTTTATAGAGGCTGGATGCCCAATGCTACAACAAAGAGCCTCTCCCAAGTGTCCTCTTCCAACTTCTGGCACCTCCTACCATGTGACCAGTGCCTGACTAAGGCTGTATGGCAAAAAGACATGATAGGAGGAGCCAATATGCAGAGAGGAGGCACATATGCAGATAAAGCAAATGTCTGGGGGCAGAGCCCAGCGACATCCTGACATGGATGAAGGCAGTGGATTCTGTGAATGACAAAGAGAACTCCTAGTCAGTATATGATGTACATTTTAGTGAAACATTTTACTTTAACCACAAGCTGGGTGGCACACTTCCCCAGGAACATGGATTCAATTCTCAGCTTTTGTCACTAACAGTCAGTAGCTTTTACATTCTTCCACTTCTCCACCAGGTATTTAGGCTGCCTTTGACATCCCAATGACATGTAGATATTGATGCTAAGTGAAGCACAGATCTCTGTGAACAAGAATTTAGGATGATGGCTGCCTTTAAAAAGAGACTGCATTTTAATAACCAATAGTCCCACATGCACTGCATCTGTTAACTAAATAGAACTGTGTACAGCACATCCCTGTCCTGAAAGTCATTTCTTGTATAATATTTGCAAATCAAAACATTTGAAAAAGTGAAATGGAGATTTTCCTGCTAAATTACTGCTTAGGAAAGGTCTTGTGAATGCCCTGCTCTGTAGCACCCCTTGTTTTAGCATGTCATTCTCATCGTGCTTAACTAGGAGTACAACTACATTTCTCCTTGAAATGATTCAGAGACAGAGGTAGTTGACTCTGTATGCCTGGGCATCAGTTCAGAGACTAAAGGGCATTATACTGCCAGTAATTAAAATCAAGCACACGTGTCTTTTTTGCTCCTGGGTTGAAGTCACAGCAGCAATCTTCACTATGTGCTTCACACCCCACTTTTAACCTCTGTGCTCTTTTTGACAGCTTTTAATGGTGGTTCCCCCTTGGTGGCAGATGCTACACAGCAATGTTGGGCCATCCCAGGCAGCCCCTGCTGTTCACTTTGATTGTGGAAAGCTGTTATAATAGCACAAGAGAGGAAGTGAGGGTGTCACAGCCTCCTTCAGAGTTCTCATCTATGAACAAAGGGCAGAATATTATTTGTCACACCATAGTTACCAATGTCTTGAAAGGCAGACATGCTGACTTACACTTCTCTGCTCATGGTTAAGGATAGATTATTTTATGATTACTTGTAGGTTTCTGGACATTCCTGTGGTTTGTAGGATTCTGCTTTTTGGCCAACCAGTGGCAGCGTACATCTTCAGAAGGACTTGTTCTGAATCAGGGGGCAGATGCTGCCCGAGCTGCCATTGCCTTCTGCTTCTTCTCCATTCTGTCTTGGGTAAGTATTCTCTTTCCTGCATTTTTGTTCCTTACTATTGTCATTCTTTTTAGTTTTATAAATTAATGCTTCCCAGAATGTGTCATTCTCTAGCTTCCTCATGGATGAATTGAACTATTGCCTTTTGGGAACCGGCCAATAAAACATAAAAAGAAAATGTCAGTCCATCAAGCTTATTTAGTTAACAATTACTGAGGCACTAAAGCACCAGTTATAATCCAGTATAATATTTTTATGTGCATGGTAATAGGAGTTCACCCACTCCAATAACAATACCAAGGAAACCGAGACTTTCTGAAATTATCCATCAATCATCCATCCATCCATTTTCCAACCCACTGAATCCGAACATAGGGTCACGGGGGTCTGCTGGAGCCAATACCAGCCAAAACAGGGCGCAAGGCAGGAACCAACCCACCGCAGGACACACACACACACACACACACACACACCAAGCATACAATCTATTCTTAATCAAACTAATCCAGCTCAGCTGGTGGGGGCCAAACTCATCAGGCAGCACCAGGCACAAGCCAGGAACCATCCCTCTGTCAGAACAGTTGAATAATATTTTTAAACCAAAACACACACAAGGCATAATAATAAATAAACAAAAAATGGTTATATACAATAAAAAAAGAAATGCAGGTGTACAACTGAGCCTTCCTTTCCAGGTCTTTTCTCTGAACAACAATAAAACCTCTAATTTTTTCTTTTTACATCATGACTTGTACATCTTCCCACCCGAGAGTCTTTTCCTTTCCAAACCTACCTCTGTGGTACAGAGTGGCCTTTAAACCCGTCACGGGATTAATTTTGGGCCAAGATTTGAAATAAATTTTAAGACCATGAGATCAGTATTGGGCGGCACGGTGGCACAGTGGTAGCGCTGATGCCTCACAGTAAGGAGAAGTGGGTTCGCTTCCCGGGTCCTCCCTGTGTGGAGTTTGCATGTTCTCCCTGTGTCTGCGTGGGTTTCCTCCGGTTTCCTCCCACAGTCCAAAGACATGCAGGTTAGGTGCATTGGCGATCCTAAATTGTCCCTGGTGTGTGGGTGTGTCCTGCGGTAGGTTGGCGCCCTGCCCAGGATTTGTTCCTGCCTTGCGCCCAGTGTTGGCTCCAGCAGACGGATATAGCGGGTATGATAATGGATGGATGGAGATCAGTATTGACCCTTTGTGCTTGAAGAGTAGCAGGTTAGTGCTCCCTCTAGTGATCAATGGTGTCACTGTACACCATTGCTGAGAGCAGCTCTTGAAAAGTCATATCTTTAAAACAGCTCTCTGCATAAAACACATGTGTACTGTCTTCTGTCTAAACTTTTGCACTGAGCTACAGTCATCTAGTAACAACAGCAGCATTTATTTTTATTCTACATTTTCATACACAGTATGTTGCTTGAAGTGCTTTACAAGATGTCAAAGAAATAGTTACAAGAAAAGAAAACATTCAAATTAGATAAGAATAATAATGAATAAACAATATAAAAACAAATCAATACACACTTAAATAAAATAGTTATATCATTAATAGAGAAGTAGAGTCCTTATATATAAAATTATTTTTTAAGTCTTTAAAGATGAGTCCAATGATAAGATCAATTGGCAGAGGAGAAGAAAAACACAGAATCTACAGGGGTTCCAAGGCCAAAAGACTGCCCAGCCCCTATTGGGCATTCTACCTAACATAAATGTTCTTAAGTAGTTGGTTATTATTTTTTATGCTTCATCCTAGAGGGTTTGACACAGTTGGTCTCATGGAAAATTAGGGTTTCTGGTTTCACTTGAACATAAAATGCAGCTGCACAGCGTTTTGATCAAACTGTTGTAGTATATACTTCATTCTCTGTTGTTCTGTTTAGGAGGCCCACTATATATATGGGAATGTTGTATTGTACAGTATACTATAGAGGCAGAGCAGCTGAGGTTAAGGGGTACTACCAGCACCTGCCCATGATCAAACACAAGCCTTTGTGGTCTTAGTCTCTTAGACTAATCAAACTGGGCGAGCTAAAGAAAATCTTCTTTGTTGATATCACTGTTATCTGTGAGGAAAGTGGCATTTTGGCTGTTTAACAGATTCACATGTTAAACATAATTACAAAAAATGAATCTGTGTGTATTTATATAATATTATAAGGAGCATCCCCAGAAAAATATGAACCAGGGCAGAATAGAAAGTATTAGCGAAACCTTAAGTAAGCACTCTCTCTTCTTCTTGTTGCCAGTGACGTTTTGCCTGTGATACTCCCAAACTCCAGTTTTCACATCTTCTGCAAGTCTATGTGAATTTTGAGTCCAGGTACTCTGGTTTTCTCCCATATCCCACAGACATGAAGTTCAGTGTGAGTGATAAATCTATACTGGCCTAATGAGTGTGTGTTAGTGCACTGTCTTTGGGTTTTGTTCCCGTTCTTGTGCTCAATTCTGCTTAATGGGCATTGGAGTAAATAGTTTTGATAATGGATAGATAGTTGGATGGCTTAAGAAAATGTATGGATGCAACAATGGTCAAACCTACATGCAAATTCTAACAAGAAAGAAGGGAACTTAGCAAAGTCCATTTTTTCTAGATATTTTACTTTTTTTATGTTGTTTGCTACTTGTCATGAACTATCATCTGCTCAGTATACAAGAGAGCTGGTTTGTGCCTGAGTATGCCGAGTAATGGATTGGTAGCGCATCATAAATGGACTCCTTCCTTGAACCCAATACTGCTTCCTGGGAGGACATTTTTTGAAAAAAACAAAACAGTTTCTTTTGAAAATTTGCACTACCTGATTTCACATTTTACAATATTTCATACTGAGATTTGCTTTCTGGGAAAAAGGTCTGTATTTTTTTAACAATGAAAAAGTATAACATTTGAAAAACTGATTAATGCCTTTTATAATTTCAAAAACTTGGGATAAATCATTAGCCCCATTATTACATCACTGGCATCTTTCTGGTTATGAAGAGGAATATTTATACATTTGCAATGATGTTTTAGCTAAGTAGGTTTGTTATTTTCTGAATTTCTAGCAAAGTAAGTCTATATGCATTTGTTGTTAATGATGGATATTGTTTTCTGTTCCAGGGGTATCTAAGTCTCTTTAACTTGGACAGATTTAAACATTTAGCCTTTGTGGAAGACAGTCAGCGCCTGTTCCCTCCTCCTGTCACTGCTACCCAAGTATAGCCTGTCTGTTAAAACTAACTCAGAAAAATTCTGTAGATTTAGAGAATTTAACATGACACAAAGACTAACCTGTTTGAACCAAGACCCAAAATGTTTAATATCCAACTCAAATAAAGCATATTTGCAAAGGATCAGCAGTTAAACATTTAAAAATGAATGTTTCTCTGCAAGTGGCATACCTGCTTAATTTGCAGTGGAACAGAATATAGCCCTACTTACTATGTTAACTGGGACATGGCTTATTTCTGATACTTTTATTATAAATATGACCAGTACACAGATGTCATTCTTACTTACACAAAAGTTTGAAATCTATCACTCACCACGTGGAAACATCCATAAATATGCACTATGTTTTAAATAGCCTCTATAATAATTATGTTACAGTATATTTTCCATCTATATTTAAATCCATATATTTTATTTTGTTTTTGTCCAAAATGGTAACTTTCCACAACTTTCATCTGTAGAAAGTAAAATATTTAGTATTAATACATTTCAATAATTAGCCGTCCACAGCTGATTCCTGTCTTATGCCCCCAGTGTTGCTGGGATAGAATGCTTCCCCATGTGACCCTAAATTTGACTAAGAGGATGTTCTGTTATGTTTCTATAATCCACAATATTTCATGGCCTTGTTTTTATTAATAATTATTTGCTTACAGAGCAGTAATAGTATATGTACCATTTGGAGTAACTAGCATTTTCTGATAGCTGTTATATTTTTTCTCTTCCTGTTCAAGGGAAGTTGCACATTACAGGTTATACTGCCAACTCGTAACAAACTCAGGAATGTCCTTATAGTGACAGAATCCTGGGTTTGTATCCCAGGCCTAGATGATGTCAGCATGAGTTTTCTCTCACATCCAAGAAACATATATGCTACATTTATTTGTGACATTAAACTGGCCCAGTATGTGAGGCTGAGTGAACCCTGTGTTAGGTTGATGTCCCATCTGGCCTTGAGTCCTATTTTATGCGTAGTGCTAGCAGGATAGCTGACAACCTCCCAAATGCATTACTGAAATTAGCACATTTGAGGATGGGTACATTTTGGTTCATTGTTGTGGGTTGGGGACATTCTGGCAGTACTAAGTACAAAGCATGAACCGATCCTGGACTACATATGAAATAAACAATGACTGATGGGTTGATTTCTGCTTGCTGCTCTAACTTGTGTGTATAACCAACATCTAGAAGACCAAAAGCATGTAACCCTAACATTTTAACATTCATTTCTTATTTTCATCTCTTTTCTTGTCTGGATTATTTTTTTTAATATTGTAACACTTGTGACAGATAGGGGGCACTGTCGTCCCCTTGAACCCTCAGACACCACGTCAGACACCAGATAAAAGTCCAATAATTATTTAGTTTATAATAACTATGTGCACAAAGCACCCTCCACTCCACAATACTCCAATACAACAATACACAATCAAATAACCAATAATCAATCCTCCACTCCCAGCAGCTCAGTCACCCTTCCTCCCAACTCGGCTCACTGCTGGGATCTCCCATAATCCTTTTATAGTCCTTGACCTGGAAGTGTTTCTGATCCCTCAGTCCATGAGATTTTTAACACTTCCGGGTCAGGTGAAAAACTCCTTGTCTTCATCCCGGAAGTACGTCATTTCTTCTGTCCCTGTGACTAGGACGTACTTCCGGGTTATAGTGCAAATAAAAATCCCTATGCCTCCCTGCAGCATCCTCTGGCGACCCCATGGTATCCAGCAGGGCTGTGAAGGAAAACTCCAATGTCCAGGATGCCCTGCTAGAATTCGGGGCACCTCCATGTTGCCAGGGGAGCTCCATCTGGCGGCATGGGGGTATTGGCCGGGATGAACGGCCGGCCATATCCCACACACTATTGTAATATTGTTCATGGTTATTAAGACATTTAAACTGTTTTTTATTGTCTGACTGCATGTAATAATCTTTACAACTCCTAAGATGACACAAAAGCTGCCACATAGCTGATTTATGTTTATACAGATTTTTTGTGAATATTTGAATCTTATATGAATTCATTTTCAATGCAGCTTATTGCTCATAAATGGATTAACTACAGTGATTCAATTTTAGTAAGTAAAATTCTTTCTATGCATGGGGCCTCATGCAAGATCATCCTAATTTCAGAGAAATTCAGTTACTTCTTGAAAAACTAATTTCTACAAAAAAAAAAAGAACAAAATTAGTAAAAGTAGTACAAGCAATAGTCTTCATATACAGTAAGTGAGCTATGTGTCTCACCTGTTGTCATTTTTCAAACTGTGCTTTACTAATTATGTTTACCCTTCTGAAGGCTGGCATGACCCTAAAGGCACTGCAGAGATACCGGCTGGGCACTGACATGTCCCTATTTGCCACGGATCACCTCAATGGCAATCCCAATGTTGAACCCTACCCTGGCTATCCAACAGGAAGCGGCATTGAGACCAGGGACACCTACCAGAGTCCTCCGTTTACTGAGAATCTAGGCACCAACCCCAAGGGATACCAACTGCCAACCTACTAAAAGGCCAAAGGTCAAGCAAGACCACAGAAACCTTCATTTGACCTGTCTGTAGCACAGTAAATATGTCTTTGGCGGATAACTGCAAGTTTCACGTGAAGTTAACTTCTTAATGTGGCCAGTCGCTGATGGTTTACCATGTTTCTAGGCTGTTGTGCAATGACTTCTGTACAAGTGCATTATGTTGGTTGTAAATCCATCTTTGTCCAGGTATTTATGCACTAGGTAGGCTAGGTGGTGCCCATAACCCTGTTCTGTCTGCTGATTATGTTATAGATCCAGGAATGGAGAGAGTGAGACGAAAAGCTCCTCTGCTTGTGTGTAGAGATGGTTGTTTTGTTTCATGTCTTAGTTCTATCTACCTATCTAGCTTCTAGCTAGCACAGAAAATTGATTTTGTATTTACTTGAAAGGTCTACAGATTTTATACTGAACCTGACCCTGGCAGTATAGAAAATTATACTTTGAATTGGGATGTGTCCACCTCACGGGCTCTGTCTTTCTGTGTCATGTCCATCCAGGAGCTGCAGGTCATTCTAATTTGCACATAGAGAGCCAACTATGTGTAACTAAAGTGTGACCTCATGTTCAAGGAGACCACAGTAGTACCCTTCAAATTATGTTCATCAGGTTGATCTCTTTTGATTTGTACAACTTGGATATAAACAGACCTGGTGACATTTTGAAACTTTGTATTATGCATATATTGTGTTGTATTGAAAGACTTTACATTACCATATCTGTTGTATATTAAGGAGGAAGTCAATATCAGGAGGCCTTCATTTGTACCACCATTTCATGCCTTGGTTACCTGTAAATAATCAAAATGAGGATGCTCTTAATAAAAGAAGGAAATCTTATGTATAGCAATGCTGCCAGTCTGTTACCAGCAAATACTGAGGTAATAAGAGTACTGATTTAAGTATGTATGCACACAAAGAGATTTATTATAACATATTTTTGTTGTAATATATATAATAAAACATCTGCAAAATACAAATAATAAATTTACAGTAGAGAAGATGAATATATATTTGTTGTTTGCATTTTGCAGCTGTTGCACACAGAAAGATAAGTATGATGTTTTGCAGACAGCTTACTTCTCAGTTATAGTGGCTTGGTGCAATGTTTCATACAGCAGCACCCACCCTGCATTTTTTGCATTATACCTTGAATACCCTACTAAAGACATACCATTTATTGTTGAAGTTGTGCCCAAAATGACTCCTATTAAAGAACAATATTCATTGTGTGAACATATGTAACTTAACATAACAATATCAAATATGGCTAATCCAATTTATGGTTGGGTTTGCGTATACAGTATACCTATCAATTAAATCAGCCTGACTATCACCATGACCAGTGCCCAGAAGCAGAGGTTAACAGCACATATTTTATTATTGATAAGAAGAGAAGTATAGAGAAAATAAGGGCAGTATTTTTCAATGAATGTACCAACTCTTGTCTCTACATTCAGCTGGGTCTAAATCAAAATGGAAAGTGAAATAACTCTCTGTTCATGACCTTTAACCCCTATGTCACCTCATGTGTGAATGTGCCTTCCTTGGACAAACATGCCCCCGTTTGTGACCTTCAATGAGTGATCTCCAAATAAATAAGAGGTATACATGACAGTTGCATTTACAGTGGATGTGTTTCCATTATCCTCTCAGACACCCCAGTTCTTCTAGGATCTTGCCTGTAAACTCTCATTGTCTTGATTTATAAAAGTGTATTTGCACCTTTACTTAATTGAATTTATGTTTTATGAGTCATTTTTTAATGCTTACAAATGTTGTGCCAAGTTAAAGAGCTACAAAACAAGCATTTTGTGGTTGTGAATAGCATCCATAATCTATGCTGTTCATTGCCTGACCGTGCATGACTTTCATTGGTGGCTGCTTTTGTTTCTGTACCCTCCTGATGCTGATAATGGTTTTCACTTTGGGGGATTCTCAGCTACCTACCTCTGATCTTAATTAATGAAAACTGATCTTAACCCAGCTTTTAATATGTGTATAAAAATACTACTTATATGTGTGTGCCCATTCATAAACATGTACTATTGTGAGATTATTTCATTTGCTGATATGTGCACAGACCAGGCTCACACTCAACCTGGGAAGGAAGATGACTAATTGGATAATTCAGCTCTCTGACAGTGTGAATAGAAGACATTTAATTTAATGTGTAGCAAGAAAAAACTGCATTCACTTTTTTAACATACTAACTTAAAAAAAATAGTCAAGTTTATTATTTGGAGGCTGTATTGTTGTTAGGTTAGGCTGCAGTTGTCAAAGAATTCTGTCATTCCCTTGTTGCAACACTGAAATCTTCTTAGGTTGGCAATTTGCACACTGGCTGAATTTTTGCAGATTGCTTAATCAAAGTTTATAGTTTAGCTTTAGCATTTGAAAGTCTTCTGAAACTGTAGTATACTATTTTTCTTTAGCAATCATTCAGTACCAGGTGTGCCAGCTGTGAGGTTATGCAAAGCACATACTACACAACTGGTAGTTTTTGTACAACACAAAAACAACAGATCTAGTACTACACATGTAAGATCTTCTATAAAGAATTTTCTCTTTGTGGGTTTCTTCTGGGTGCTCAGGTTTCTCCTCGAGGTCCAAAAACATGCAGGTTAGGTGGACTGGCGATTCTAAATTGGACCCTGATGTTTGTGTGTGTGTGTGTCTGTGTGTATTCACCCTGCAATGAGCTGGTGCCCTGTCTGAAGATTGCTCCTGCTTTGTGCCAGATGCCCTCTGGGACAGGCTCCAGCTTCCCTGCCACTCTACTCTGGATAAGTGGGTTTAGAAAATGGATGGAAGGGTGGATATTTCTGTTTGAAGCATTTTGATTCTTTAAACATGCTTTTTAAGCAAAGGTCTGCTTTGTACAACAAAGAATTGGTATGTCATTCACCGAAGCAAGTGAGCTTTCAAAAAGTAATGAGGCTTCATCTGGGTAATACAAGATTTTTTTTTTTTTGGATTTTCTGCCAACTTGGAGCCTGGGGCCATATTTGGTACTCTTCTGTCTGTCATAATACTGGTAGTTCACTTTCTTGCAACTCACTTATTTGAAAGGGTTTAAGGAAATTGTCTTTAGAATCATCATTTAAGCTAGATCGGTCTCTTTCATCTGGTGATGGGGGAGAGTGTTGACTGGAACATTCCTCTTTAAATGAATGCGTTTATTTGTTCCCAAGTCAAAGTTAGGAAAGGACAGTGGGGAACAATAAATATTGAACTCAATGGATGTTTACCTTCTGTTACGTAAAAAGAAATGCCCTTTATCATTCTATAAACTTGATAACCTTATCCTCTTACATATGATGAATATTAATACTTACTTTATCAGCTGAATTGTAATACTCCCTCTTCTATGTTGAATCTTAATGTTACATTTTATTCATTGAATTATTATAAACCCTCTCATTTTTTAAAACAAATACCTCTATTTACATTCTGTTTCATTGAGGTGATACTCCTCTTTATTACTGACTCCTTGTACTACTTGTTCATTCACTTGTAATAGTCCCCTTTCTTTAGTGCATATTGGGGCATCATGTTAATCAATGAAGAGTAATGTCTCCTATACACTGTTAGTTGGGTCAAATGACTTAAATCCATGCTATCCACTGTTTGAAATCTCAGTGTGATTAAGTCAGTGCTTGCAAGAGGCCAGGATACCAGAGGCAACTAAACATTTACCCAAGCATAGTTTGCATACACAAATGGTTTACAATTTACATGGCTTAATACTGCACATACAGCTAATCTGTTCTGCACTGTAAAGACTCCTAACTAGCACATTTAAGACATTTCTATTAGAACCACCACTAAAGGATTCACACAGAGAAGAAAGATGTTTTTGCCAGCTGTGAGAAATGAACTCATTGCTGATGGGAGTACTCGCACCCAAACAACATATTATTAATTTATTTGTCTAAGTGCAGAAAGGAGAGTCGTATTGCACTGCACATCATTTTTGCACAAGAAAGTATTTTTGGAATAATGGGAATAGAGACCTTTTGATCCACTTTTCTCAGTAGGAATTCTGGTTAGTACTAAGCAGTAGTAAAACCGATCGGCACAATGACACTTCATTGTAGATAAAATAAATGATTAAAGTTTGTGTTTTATATTGCTACCACATTTAATACTTGTGATATTCAGAATTTGTCCCGTACAGTGTTTGATATTTTACTTCTTAAAAATATATATAGTATATAATACAATATGAAGAAAATAAACCAAAAAAAGACATGTGTTTGGCGTTATTCTTTTTAATGTACAGAATATAGTAGGATATAGACATCAAAATCAGCTAGATAGATATCAAGGGGGACAAAAAGTCCAAATAAAAAAACAAAAACATGGGGAATGTGAAAAATATGAATGTCATGCATTCTTCCAGCATGAATAACTGCAAGGTTTTCCGAGGTTGCATTTGCTTTCGTCAAGATTAGCAAGGATTTCAATAAATGTGCTAAACTGAGGCCTTGAGATCCTGAGTTCTGCTGCTGCTTATGAAACAGAAGCAGTGACAAGTCTTGTAACTTGGTGCTCTTATTCCATGCATAACACCAAAGCATTCTGACCGGCAGTATCGACTACTAGTTCTGCATTCGCACCTGTTACATCCAACTCAGTATGCCTTCTGGATTTTCTAAGATGCCTTTTGTAAGGTGTTTCTTTGATAGCAAAATAATATGGTAAGCATCTGTGGCTAACCATACAGTGGCGAAATGTCCCAGCTAATACACTAGGGGAAAGGATCAGTGAGCATATGTCAAATGTTTCAATCTTATAGTTGTGACTCTTGGGAGTGCATTTACAATGAGAAGGTGCAAATGTCCAGCAGGAAGCCAACTCTGACATTCCTTTCATGTGGGGAAGGAGTTCATGTCGACAATGCCTCATGTTTGATATCTGTGGTAGCACATCTCTAACGTGTTTGTGAGATATGGTGTTGTACACAAAGTGCTATTGATTGTGATTCAGTATATCTTAATGGATTCATGTTTACTAAGTTGTTCTGAGTCTGTTGTACTTGTACTACTTACACATTCCTGTTCAAAAAGATTCCATAGACCACTCTGACAGCATGTTTGTGTTATTTTTTTTTTCTACTTTTTGTATTATCTCATCTACATCTCACTATTGGATACTGAAGCCCATAATCTGGTAAAGGAATTCGTAATAGACATCACAATAAATGTCAAATGGAATTTGATTGCATTGCTAAAGTCTTTACTGTCCTTGAATAAAATGTTACATTTTTAAAGTGTTGTGTATTTTCTTTGCAATTTCATTGGTTACACTAATAAAAGGGACAGGTGTCTAACTGAAAGTGGCCCCTTAGAAGAATTCCACACCTCCATTATTTTGGCACACTGCGGTACTGTAAACTAAGCTGAATGACCCGTTCTAAGGAGAGCAGTTTAATGACTTGCTTTAATTTAGCATAATTACATCATAATATAGCACAACAATCAAAAATAGTTTTAAATATCTAACATATTTTGACTGGTTAAAATCCTAGTGCACCTTGTTCATTGGACATATCTACAATACATTTTTAAATAGTCAAAATACAATATAGAGACACCTGAAATTATATTTTAACAGTTCATCATTTAGATTTCAGATAGGTGTAATGAAATGTTTAGAATGAAGGGACTTTTCTTATTGATGTTTTTGCAATTTTATATTTTGAGTAATTAAAAGGGTATTTTATATATCAATGACAAGCTGTTTTAACCTTTAATGCAGGGGTGTACAACTCCGGTCCTGAAGGGCCGCCCGGTTTTCATTCTATGCCTTTTCCTAATCAGTGACCAGTTTTCACTGCTAATTAACTCCTTTTTTCTTCATTTTAATAGCCCTGTTTTTAAGGAGTCAGTCCTCTGAATTGATTCCTTTCTTCATGAAATGGCAGCCAAACAGAATTGAGATGTGAAACGAGCCAACAGATGATCAGCTAAATTGGAAGGTCAAACTCCAGCGAATTTCACTCCAACCAGTTTGTTAATGAGAAGCCAATTCTTGCTATTAATTAAAGCTGTTATTGAATATCAGGACCTGTTGCTGTTCTCATTCTGCCACAGCAGACTGTTCATTTTCTGTTTTTTTTGAAGACCACTGTCAAGATGTTTTGGTGTCCTGAGCAGACCAACATGTCCGAGACCTTCACCTTTCTTTATTTTCAGGTTAGCTGGTCATGTGGCGGCTTGTTTTGTGTCTCATTATTGTTTCGCTGCTCATTAAGGAAAAAGAAACAACTAAGGGGTCTGAGTCACGTCAGCTAAAATGAAGGCAAAACAAGTTAAACAGCAGCAAACATGGCTTACTAATTAAGAAGATGGTTAGAATGAAAACCTGCAGCCACTGCAGCCACTGCAGCCCACCAGGACCAGAGTTGGACACCCCTGCTTAATGCCTTACTTTGACAAATCATAATTACATTCCAAGGAGTCAAAATTATATTTTAAATATCTACAATATAATTTTGGCAAGACAGAAACTGAAACTGATATATCTAAGAAAACTTGAATTAAGAGATATCCATAATGTACTTAGAGCAACTGATGGACTTTCCCCATTAAATTCTGCACAGCTTTCAATTTGAGATATCTTTCACTTTGCTTTAACAAGTCAAAATTCAATTGCAGATATTTGTAATGACATCTTAATTTGTCATAATTAAAGATATATTCGATTACATTTAGATATCATTATTTCAAACACATTAAATATAACTGCTGTAATTCCAATCCTGACCATTTAAAACTTTACTTTAGATATCTCGAATTCAGATTTTGATTAGTCAAAAAACAATCACTAATTTAATACTCCACAGACGTTAATAGAAAAAGTCTTTCAGTTATCGTTAGTCAAAATGTAATTACACATATCTGCAATATGAATTTTGACTGGACAAAATAGAATGCCAGATAAGGTGAACAGGAAATTGACATTAACTGTTAAAATGGCTCATCATATTCAAGCATTTTCGTACTTACATATCCAAATGGGGAAATAACCTGTACCTCTCTTACTTGCCATGATTGGAAATTTAAAACTATCATAAACTGAAGAGAACAAGGAGAAAACCAGCACCCCTAGGATTAAATCGTGAGGAAAAAGCAACTCTATACAATGAATGGATGGAAAAGGGGGAATTCAACCCTAGCTTAGTATTGTAATATGTGGTAATGCTGAGGTATTCATAGCCACAGTAAAAAAGATTATAAGGCCTCCATACAATCTTGATTCTGCAATTAGCCAACTGTCAAAATTAAGAATGTACATAAGAAATCCAGGCAACTCTGCTTTGAGACTGTAGAGTGATGCCACCTCACCTCCCACCAGATGGTGCTGTTGTTCTAAAATTAAATATGTAGTAAACTTGCCTTAATGTATCATAACAAAAATGTTTATAGCAAACTTGACTTTATAATCACAGTCTAATGTTTCCAATTTTTCATGCTCAATACAATTTCTTATCTAGAAAAATATTGTTTTCAAGCATGTGAAATTTTCTTTATGCCTGGTGCCACTAAGCTCTTTCCAGGTTGCTCAGACAGGCCCTTGCAACCCTGCAGTGTTCTCACATACCTTTATACAGGTATGAACATAAGTGTCCTGAACTTTTCAGTTCTACTTTAGCGTCCAACGACTAAAGCCCTCCTAGGCTATGCACTGCTTGATTTTTTGACATAATTCAAAATGTGTGTGAACCTATACATCTTACTATTTTAGAGTAGTTGTCATTTTTATCATGAACTCCATCCTCTACCTACCTATAATACAATTTATAATCCTATAATCCTTCCTTGGCTGTCCTCCAATGCCACTGCTACCTCTCCAATCTACCATGGATCCTTCCCTGCAGTTCCAAAGATCCTTATTCTGCTGTGTCCCAAGTATGCACAATTATGCTGTTGGCTTCACTTCATACAACTCACTTTGGGTTACAGACCATGCCATATCCATTTCTTTATTCAACTCTAAACTCTACCAGCCAATCCATGCCAAAACCCTTCCCGAGATCTCTGGCCACCATGCAACCAGGCCAATAAATTTAAATTCTGCTCTTTAAGTTCTTCATCTCTTACTCTCTCAATGTTATGACTACAATTTAATATATCATTAGTGCAAGTCCCACACTTATGTCAATCTTTTATCACTCTTGCATCAGGTCTTTCTTTAATTATATTCTCCTGGACTGGTTTGGAAATTTTAATGTTATTAACAAAAACAGAATAAATCAAAATGTAAAATGGAGCCGTAACATAACAAGGTCTCAGCAGTCAAATCTGACAGACCAGTTCAATACGACAGTATTATGGAAACCAGAGTGTATTGTCTCAGACTGGACTCACCCACTACATTCTCAATTTCAGTTGTTGCCATAACGTCAAAGGTTCGAGGTTCCAAAGAACCTTGGCTTTTGATGGCTGTGTTCTTTGTGATGTGTTTTTTTATGTTATGTCGTGGTTTATCAGTAAAACCAGCTGACAAACCAAATTGCCCTCCTGTGACAACAAACAATTTATTGAATTGAATGCATCAGATTTAAATGTGCAACAACAGCTCTAAATGTAACGTACCTGTGTACACAGTAATGTTATTTACGTTAGACCCGAGCTCCGTGCAGAAGTGTACAGTTGAAGCAGACATGGCTTTTTTCAGTCCATACCCCGCTGAATTAGATTAGAGCAGATCATTGTTTCACAAAAATGAAATGTAGCCAGTTGATATCGGCACTTGAGAAGACACACGCACATAAGAACGCGAGCGACCTGCGACTGTGGGCAACGGCTTTGAAAGATAGCGAGTATAAAAAGCCTGGGACTCTCGCCTCGCCTCCAGCAATAACTAGCAGCGAATTTACGATAAGTAGCACGTGACACCTCTTGCACGCGCGCGTAATACAAGCACGCGCCTACGCTTCTTGTCCCGCCCATGTGCGCAGCAGGAAGTTTGACAGAAGCAGAATCCACCCAGCGCCGCGGAGTGTCCATCTTTCAAGCTCACATCACCTGTGAGTGACACAAGGTAAGATTATGTGAGAATCCCTTTGCACTGGTGTGGATGAAATGGGGCCAGTTTGACATTTCGTTGTTTTTTGCTGTGCTGCCTGAAACCACAGTACGATTAGAGACACTCGTGAAGCAGTGACTAATGACGAACGACAGGAGAATGTTGCGCGATTCCCCGAGGGTAATCCGGCTCACAGGATCGTCATTGTTGAGGACCAAACCAAGGGGACGCCCACGTAACACCTGGCTGCGGCAGATAGATGGTCATTTCCAGAGGGTGTGTGACTAGACCACGTGTCTGCTTGGGGCGCAGTGTTGCCAACTTGGCGACTTCATTTAAAAAAAAAGAGCCTAGCGAGAAATCCAGCGACTTTTCTGTCATCAAGTTGTTGAATACAGTTCATGTACAGTATCTCACAAAAGTGAGTACACACATCACATTTTTGTAAATATTTTATTAATCTTTTCATGGGACAGCACTGAAGATATGACTCTTTGATACAATGTAAAGTAGTCCCTGTACAGCTTGTATAACAGTGTAAATTTGCTGTCCACTCAAAATAACTCAGCACACAGCCATTAATATCTAAACCACTGGCAACAAAAGTGAGTACACCCCTAAGTGAAAAATGTCCAAATTGTGCCCAATTAGCCATTTTCCCTCCCCGGTGTCATGTGACTTGTTAGCGTTACAAGGTCTCAGGTGTGAATGGGGAGCAGGTGTGTTAAATTTGGTGTTATCGCTCTCACACTCTCTCATACTGGTCACTGGAAGTTCAACATGGCACCTCATGGCAAAGAACTCTCTGAGGATCTGAAAAAAAAGAATTGTTGCTCTACATAAAGATGGTCTAGGAGGCTATAAGAAGATTATCAACACCCTGAAACTGAGCTGCAGCACGGTGGCCAAGACCATACAGCAGTTTAACAGGACAGGTTCCACTCAGAACAGGCCTCGCCATGGTTGACCAAAGAAGTTGAGTGCACATGCTCAGTGTCATATCCAGAGACCAAAGAAGTTGAGTGCACATGCTCAGTGTCATATCCAGAGGTTGTCTTTTGAAAATAGATGTATGAGTGCTGCCAGCATTGCTTCAGAGGTTGAAGCGGGAGGTTGTTAGCCTGTCAGTACTCAGTCCATACGTCGCACACTGCATCAAATTGGTCTGCATGGCTGTCGCCCCAGAAGCAAGCCTCTTTTAAAGATGATGCACAAGAAACCCTGCAAACAGTTTTCTGAAGACAAGCAGACTAAGGACATGGATTACTGGAACCAAGTCCTGTGGTCTGATGAGACCAAGATGAACTTATTTGGTTCAGATGGTGTCAAGCGTGTGTGGTGGCAACCAGGTGAGGAGTACAAAGACAAGTGCGTCTTGCCTACAGTCAAGCATGGTGGTGAGAGTGTCATGGTTTGGGGCTGCATGCGTGCTGTCAGCACTGGGGAGCTACAGTTCATTGAGGGAAACATGAATGCCAACATGCACTGTGACATACTGAAGCAGAGCATGATCCCCTTCCTGGGCTGCAGGGCAGTATTCCAACATGATAACAACCCCCAAACACACCTCCAAGACAACCACTGCCTTGCTAAAGAAACCGAGGGTAAAGGTGCTGAACTGGCCAAGCATGTCTCCAGACCTAAACCCTATTGAGCATCTGTGGGGCATCCTCAAACAGAAAGTGGAGGAGCACAAGGTGTCTAACATCCACCAGCTCCATGATGTCGTCATGGAGGAGTGGAAGAGGATTCAGTGGCAACCTGTGAAGCTCTAGTGAACTCCATGCCCAAGAGAGTTAAGGCAGTGCTGGAAAATAATGGTGGCCACACAAAATATTGACACTTTGGACACAATTTGGACATTTTTCACTTAGGGGTGTACTCACTTTTGTTGCCAGCGGTTTAGACATTAATGGCGGTGTGTCGAGTTATTTTGAGGGGACAGCAAATTTACACTGTTATACAAGCTGTACAGGGACTACTTTACATTGTATCAAAATGTCATATTTTCAGTGTTGTCGCATGAAAAGATATAGTAAAATATTTATTAAAAAATGAGGGGTGTACTCACTTTTGTGAGATACTGTAACAACTGATTGCTATGCAGTTCTACTGCTTAAAAACAGGTGTACAGAACAGAGTACAGCTGAGTAAGAAACTGCCAATACTCTTCAATGTACGTTTTGTTTTGGAAATTCTGTTTTCTGACTTTTTCATGGTGTTTGGAGTTCCCCACATTTTTAATGTTCTTTGCCATGTTTGGCCACCATTTCTTGATCCTTTGAACATGGGAGAGCATATTGTTTACTGTTGCTGTGGCCGTTGCTGGTCACATGATGCATCAGGTGACATCACCATTTCTACATGGCTTTGCAGTTCCCTCAGTATTCCAGACATGAATAACAAATCTCTATTCTCAATTTATTTTAGGAACCTTTGTTATATCTGCCTTTTGAACTTTGTTGGCTAATGCTTAAAAGTTTTAAATGTTGGCAGTTATCTTTTCTCGACTTGCTGGTGATAAAGCTCTGCCTGTCCTTTTTTCTCTAGCCCTCAGTTTTTTCCATCTTCCAATCCTTTTTCCATTCTAGACCCAACATAAACAAGTGAATATCCAACGGAAAAGAACAATATATTGAGGAAAATTCTGACAGCTGTTAATACAAGAGGCTGTGCACGCAGAATGGAAACTTCCAGGTGCTGAATGGTGTTCTGTGCCACATTTAACAAAACATTGTGCAGCTACACAAAATGAACAAGATCACTTTGACATCGATGTTGGTGGTTAAACAGGTTTTTGGAGACAAAGTGAAACACACCATGAACTCTGCCTCTTGTTCAAAACTGTGTTTTGCCTTTCACCATTGTTCATTGTCTCTATGAACAAATGTAGTGGTTTTCAGTTCAAAGACAAAAGCAGAAGTGGCTCCTGGGTGCAGTACTGCAAGCTGCTTGAGGTCAGGCCAGATGATGTTGGAAAGATTAAGCAGTCAATGGAAGATAACGATAGATACCATGAACATGCTCTCATCTCAAGTAGCTGACCATATGATCCAGACCATTTACCTAGTGTTCTGTGGAAGACGAGACATTGCTGGAGATGGCAGAAAGCACGACACAAGAAATGTGCTAATATATCACATGGTCATCTGTTCCTTTATTACTCTTTTGGGCCTTCCATGGCTTGTTCAACAGGTGTGATGATATCCTTGCAAACCTCAACTCAATTCAGTTGCTTATACCATTAATAAATGAGTCATGAATCTTGTTGTGGTTTATGGAAAACAGAAGCATCCAGAGGTAGCCCTCCTTTTTTTGGTTTTTTAAAATACAGAGGACCTGATGGGCCCAGTCATCTAGTGGTAGTCATTTACATGCCTATGGCGCTCATTGTGTAAGCCAGCGTTATACAAATTAGATCACAATTTATGGACACAAAACATTTTTGTTACTGGGCAGATACAAAACCAATGATGGAAAATATTTTTTTTTTCTTGAAGTGCCAATGATGACAACTAAACCCAAGACAGTCTTGTCTTTTGATTGGAAACATTTTATTTGAAAACATGATTACTGTGGGGAACGGTTGTCACTTTTACATGCCTGTAACTTCATTTTTAGCACAACTTTTACTTTTTGTTTAACATTGCTGCTGCACAAACCACTCAAATTTGGTTGTGTTAAATAACAATTTTTATAGATTTGTCTTTCAGAATTTAATCTCCCTTATAACAAATAAAGACATGTCATATAATTATAACTGCTGGCAGTCTACAATTTAGATACAATTAGGTGATTCAAATGATGCCACACTGAGAACTCTTGGATTAGCAGCAGTACTTTTAAGCACAACAAACCAAGGAATGTTGACTTAGTAATTAAAACACACTTCTGAAAATATTAAGAGCTGGAAACAAGTATCAGCACTTCAGACCAGATTGTCCCAAATGATGCTATCATATTTACCGGGAGATCAAAGTGTTAAAGTTGCCATAGCACTTTGTTTCAAGGCTACATATATTTAGGTGAAAAACACAGAATCCTGTATTAAACACTGACAACACATTACCCAGAAAAGCAAGTCATCAAGCAATACATTAACCGATCAT
The DNA here is from genome assembly GCF_900747795.2 of Erpetoichthys calabaricus. Lineage (NCBI taxonomy): Eukaryota > Metazoa > Chordata > Cladistia > Polypteriformes > Polypteridae > Erpetoichthys > Erpetoichthys calabaricus. The sequence goes on from NC_041404.2 coordinate 158,314,361, forward strand.
CCAGTTTGAATTTCTTTGCCTCTCTGTATAGAAGACTACAACTTAGACATACTCCCAATTGACATGCAACTGCTCCTTACTTCCATAAAAAAAATCTAATTGGTCATTTTATATTTGCCCATGAAAACTGTAATAAACAACACAAGCAAGTCTTAAGTACTTTCTGTACCATTTACAGATTTAATAAAGTTTGAGTGACAGTTTTAAACAGCTGTTGAATGATGCCAATGCCAGCCTTTTCTCATCATTTCAATGAAACTTTGCAGTTCCTCACTAAGTACAAGTGCTATGTGTAACTATCCTAGATTTTAGAATTTTTTGTATTACTCTGTGTCCAGCACTAATTACTTTTATCTTATCAATGCAAAACAGAACTTAAATAGTGAATTTATACATTAGATTTTACAATTCAAATTTACAGAAACGGTTAAGCCTCAAATGCAAATCTTTATACAGTATTTTCAAAATGTAGGGATTTCATTCAGGTGCATCAGCCCCTTGAAACCCAACACATTTTCAAGTAAGCTTAGTCTACTTTCCGTTTTGAACATTTGTCATTTTGTCAGAGGTCCAGTACTCTGCATCGTTAAGCAGCAATACTTGAAACACCTTAAAATTAAACTTCTCCCTTTAGACAAAACAACTAAGTGAGTAACTGAATCACTTTTAACTGTAACTCTTGCACAATTTTTTTTTTTACTGCAACTTCCCTTAAATCCTGTCAATTTTCTTTAACATTCTTTTTCTTGTAGCCATTTGGTATAAGCAAGACCGGCCAACAACTGTTAACTACTTTTAGCTGAAAAGCTTCGGCTCTTGTAGCATTGCTGTGACACTTTACATAGTGGATGTAAATTTATTTGCTTAGCTAACTAATGATTTTGCTTATTGCTTGCAGTGAAGGAAAATCATCATCCTCCCTATGTATGATTTTGTGAGCAACAAAGTCCTTTTCGGTGAGGACCTGAAGGCAATGGGGACAAACCTGGCAGTCCAGTTCTAAGCTGTTCTTGTTGCTGGAGGTGGAATTTGACTGCCAAGCATTTATTTTGTTCTTTTTAGGTTTGTTGCAGCCCTGATTCTCCTGAAGACAAATGTCCTTGTGGGCAGAGAGTAGCTCTTGTTGCTTGCTAGTGTCAGGCAATAGCACAAGCAGTTCATTAAATACCAACTTGAAATTGTCACCCAGTAGCTCTTGGCAGCTTTTGTGATAGTGAGTAGCAGACATCTGGCCCTAAAATAAATAAAAACAGATTAACCTTTATTAAAACCATTATACAAAAGCAAGAATACATGGAACACGTTTGTATATATTTTGTTTAATAAAGTGAATGTCTCAATGCAGAAAGTCTTGCTCACGTATAGATCATTATTTCAGTACAATGTGCACTTTTATACATGCAGGGAACCTACCAGAAACATTACTGCCCCCCCCCCCCCCCCCCAATAAAAAAAACAATTTGGGATTTCTTTTCTCCAACGCAGGATTTAATAATTTTAAGCATGGGGATGTGAAATGAATACCAGGTGAGACAGACTGAACACATTACAGCCAAAAGTTACCAAATAATGGCAGGTCAAAATCTTCAGGATTATCAATACATTCTGCTTCATTATTTTTTCCACAATGAGGGAATGTGGGTAGTTACATGTGCATGCCCTTTGATAAACTGAACTATAAAAAAGCACATTAAAAAATTCATCCATTAATGTCAATTTGGCCTATTTCACACCTACAACAATTAACTCACAAGTTACAGAATATGTGAGACATATTTCAGATGTGGGTTTCCTTCACTACCAGCTTTTTTTTTTATTTTTATTGTGGAGCTAACTGGAAAAAATATACTTGTAACGTAACTATAACATATGCAAAAAATATTTACAATGGAACATGCCAACACATACAGTGGGGCAAAAAAGTATTTAGTCAGCCACCAATTGCGCAAGTTCTCCTACTTAAAAAGATGAGAGAGGCCTGTAATTTTCATCACAGGTATACCTCAACTATGAGAGACAAAATGAGAAAAAAAAATCCAGAAAATCACATTGTCTGATTTTTGAAGAATTTATTTGCAAATTATGGTGGGAAAGAAGTATTTGGTCAATAACAAAAGTTCATCTCAATACTTTATTATATACCCTTTGTTGACAATGACAGAGGTCAAACGGTTTTCTGTAAGTCTTCACAAGGTTTTCACACACTGTTGCTGGTATTTTGGCCCATTCCTCCATGCAGATCTCCTCTAGAGCAGTGATGTTTTGGGGCTGTCGCTGGGCAGCACGGACTTTCAACTTCCTCCAAAGATTTTCTATGGGGTTGAGATCTGGAGACTGCCTAGGCCACTCCAGGACCTTGAAATGCTTCTTACAAAGCCACTCCTTCGTTACCCGGGCGGTGTGTTTGGGATCATTGTCATGCTGAAAGACCCAGCCACGTTTCATCTTCAATGCCCTTGCTGATGGAAGGAGGTTTTCACTCAAAATCTGACAATACATGGCCCCATTCATTCTCTCCTTTACACGGATCAGTCGTCCTGGTCCCTTTGCAGAAAAACAGCCCCAAAGCATGATGTTTCCACCCCCATGCTTTATAGTAGGTATGATGTTCTTTGGATGCAACTCAGCATTCTTTCTCCTCCAAACACAACAAGTACAGTTTTTACCAAAAAGTTCTATTTTGGTTTCATCTGACCATATGACATTCTCCCAATCCTCTTCTGGATCATCCAAGTGCTCTCTAGCAAACTTCAGACGGGCCTGCACATGTACTGGCTTAAGCAGGGGGACACGTCTGGCACTGCAGGATTTGAGTCCCTGGCGGCGTAGTGCGTTATTGATGGTAGCCTTTGTTACTTTGGTCCCAGCTCTCTGCAGGTCATTCACTAGGTCACCCCGTGTGGTTCTGGGATTTTTGCTCACCGTTCTTGTGATAATTTTGACCCCATGAGGTGAGATCTTGCGTGGAGCCCCAGATCGAGGGAGATTATCAGTGGTCTTGTATGTCTTCCATTTTCTAATAATTGCTCCCACAGTTGATTTCTTCACACCAAGCTGCTTACCTATTGCAGATTCAGTCTTCCCAGCCTGGTGCAGGGTCTACAATTTTGTTTCTGGTGTCCTGTTGACAGCTCTTTGGTCTTGGCCATCGTGGAGTTTGGAGTGTGACTGTTTGAGGTTGTGGACAGGTGTCTTTTATATTAATAACGAGTTCAAACAGGTGCCATTAATACAGGTAACGAGTGGAGGACAGAGGAGCCTCTTACAGAAGAAGTTACAGGTCTGTGACAGCCAGAAATCTTGCTTGTTTGTAGGTGACCAAATACTTCTTTTCCACCATAATTTGCAAATATATTCTTCAAAAATCAGACAATGTGATTTTCTGGATTTTTTTTTCTCATTTTGTCTCTCATAGTTGAGGTATACCTATGATGAAAATTACAGGCCTCTCTCATCTTTTTAAGTGGGAGAACTTGCACAATTGGTGGCTGACTAAATACTTTTTTGCCCCACTGTACATGAGGAGATAAGAGAATACATTATATTTTCTGATGCTGCATTGGAAGTAAGACAGGAGGACAAGAAAACAGAAGTGAAAGATTTTCAAGGATATCTTATCTGCTTAAATAAAAATAATTTAATCTCATTGGTTACCGAGATTAAGTACCATTTCTATGAAAGAGGTTACTCAAAGAGTATCAAAAGTGATTTTAAAAGGGCTATATATGTATATGGCAACAGAGAATGAATAATGTCTCCACAAAAAGACCCAGAATAGAACTGCATATACTTTATCTTATTTTGGATATGCCAACTTCTTTTGCCGGTGCCTATTAAAACACTGGCATAAATTGCGCCTCATACCTTCATTAAGACAACTGCCTTTTTTTTTTTTTACTTTTTCAAACTTTGATTATTTGAGATTTAGTAACAAACTACCTATGCACTATTTTATTTTTGGACAACTTTACTTTAAACGTTGACATAATCCCTTTTTACATTGTTCATGGTGTACTGTCATTTTAATAGCAGAAATACTTGACTGTATAATATGGAGCATATAGCTATCTTAAATAAAGGTCTAACTGAAATGCCCCTGCCCCTTGTATTTTGGCAAACATTTTGCAGTGTACAACCTCATATAGCAGAGCATAAGACAACATTCAATGCCGATAAAACACGCAGTAACCCAATATTTCATTATACTTAATGACAGCTTGGTTGAATTAAAATTAAAACTGAATGTTTCCTCAAGTCCAAACTTGTCTGTGTTTTTATTACTTTGTATTTTTTTCACTTTAAGGAAGATAAAACAGTAGAAAATCTTGGTGCAGAAGTTTAGTTTTTCATCATTTTAACAGAAAACTGGTTAATCTGGGTGTACATACTTTTTTTCTTAAAGAGTCAATTCATTATCTTTTATTCACATCAATCCCCAAGTTGTTTTACTATTTTTAAAAATTAGCCTCCATACCTGTCTGAACTGTCTTGAGTAAGTTTTAAACTCATTGAACCTTGACTCCTCATTTTGGAGAAAATTTCTGATTGTTTGTATGAGTTCCATATTACGTTGCTGAAAATTGTCAGGAACAGTGTACATTCCTGTGGTGGATACAGATCTGCAAGACAATAAAATAATGAATCCTACATACACTGCTGACAGGAAGCAATAAAAACAAAAATACGACAGTATTCTGAAATTCTTTACAGCTGATAAATAACATACAATGTTAAGATGTTGATTATATGTGAGATTACCCCAAAATGTTTATAAGGCACCATTCAATTACTTACATTGGTTTCTTGACAGATTATAACGTGGTAATGTATATCCTACTGTAAAAATCCTTACTGAAATTTGCCCTAAAGAGATGGCTCAACTTAATACCTAGTCTTAGTTCAGGGTCAAAACACAGATGTTTACACAGAAATTATGCAATTTTAATTAGCATAACTTTGAAAAATGACTAATCTTTTCTTAAATATATTTTTGTGTGTCAAAATAGTTAATCTACATGAACTGGCAGCTAGATTCCCAATTTTCAAAAGTGAAAACACTCTCAAATTAAAAAACTGCTCCAGTAACAGAAGACATTTAAAATGAATACGTGATGAAGGCCCTTGCATTAGATTTTTTGCTATGTTGCAGTATTGCTCTTTAGTAATAAAATTTCTAAGAAATGTAACACCTTATAGTAACTTACTTGCCAACTATAGAATTTGCATTTTCTGATGTATTTATGTTTAATGGGACTCCAGTAAAGCCTGGAGGTGGTTTGCTAGCAGGTGCTAGATATCCTGGTGGTGGAGAGATGTTTACAGGTCCATTCTTCAGTGGAAATGTAGCACTAAATCCTGTATAAAAATAGAACACAAAGATTTAAAAATGTACCTTCATGATGGACTGTAAAATGTGAAATAAGAAAGAGATAGCTTCAACATTAGTTATTAGGTACCGGTAATTCATTTGGCGATGATAAACATAAGCAAAAAATTAAATGAACTTTAGTAAAATTTGTGTAATGACAATGGTGATATAGTGGAATTCTGTCTCATTTTGCAGCAGTATGGGATGGCAAATTGCATTGATAGTGCCTTTCAAATCATAAGTACTGCCTGAAAGGAAAGGCAACGTATGGCAGGTATCTAATGAATCAGCATGGGAAGGTGCACCCCCTTTAGCATTTAGTGTGGAAAGGCCAGCTCAATTCATAGAAACACACTCTGCAATGGAAAAACAATACAAACTGGGCCCAGAGTATGCAACATGCATTCATGCATTAAAAGAATTTGAATTTGGGTCCCACTTTAATGTCCTGTTAAGGGGAAGAAAAATAAAAAAATAAAAAGCTTTATGGTGTGAAGAAACAGACAGTGGCTTTTTAAAGGTACTTGTTGCCTCAAACCAAAGACAAAGGCAAAATATTTTAAAAACAGTACATGTCCCATTTTTTAATATTTAAAAGTATACGCAGATGATCCACTGATTTTCATACTTCTTGAATATATGTTGTTATTATTTTTTTTCATTGCCTTCACAAGGCTGGTAGTTTCCCTTGTATGTTTGTTTTCATTTTAAGGCTTCAATTTAAATTTGTATGTTGTTTAATCAAAAGTCCACTAATAGGAATAATTATGGCATGTGCTCTATTTATACCATTTATATCCTGGCGCCCAACTGAGGGCTGCTGCAAGGAAAGGCTTCAGCTATACTGGTACCATTTGTCCTGAATAAAAATAGATTGATCACTCAGCCATTTCTTTAAAAGTATAAGAAAGCTCAATATTATGCACGTTTGCTGATGAAAACCAACCTTAATAAAAGGATAATTGTTTGTGTGTCTGTCCAGATGCTATGTCTCTGTAATTCCAACAGACTAAACATAAAACATTTTTAGTAATAAAGTACATTACATTTGTCATTCCAATAGTTGGCACATCACAAATATTAACAATGCTTTTATGAATCCCATACCAAATGACATGTAATAGAGACATGTGTATTGCATGGTGCACTGGAAACGTTAACGTTGAAGTGTATGTTGATTACTTGGACTTCAACATGTCTTAGATGGGTAGTACAGCTAGTATAATAATAAAAAGTAATAACTCTTTGTGGGTGTCACAGTGTTATTACTGCTTTTATGAATCACATGCCAAATGGCCCATAACAGAGAAATACAGTATGCATTGTTTTTATCATGTCAACAGATGGTGTGTCACAAATATTTGTAGTAATGTATTTTTACAACTACAAATGCTTGTGATGTACCAAATGTTGAAATGACAAATGCACTGCATTATAATGCTATGTACATTGCAAAACACATTCCAATAGATGGTGCGCTACAAATATTAATGCTGAGGTCTATGTTGATTACTTAGATTTCAACCCATCTCAGATGTGTATCACAACTAGTTCTAACATCTATTAAACCCAGTTACTCAAATAAACTTTCTTTTTTAAAATTCCTCTATACCCTTAACAGGACTGCTTTTAACATACAAATATTTGCTATTACAGTCTCAGAAACATTAAGGTTTACTTTTGGAAGGACCTATTTTGTTAAAATTTACTGCCCTTTCAGTGAATTTTCAAACAGTGCATACATTTTTTTTTTTTTTATTTCAAAACACTCATTTAACTTCACTCGACTGATTAATTTTTGCCTTGAGAAAGGGGAGTTTCCACTATATCATACTCTTTTTCTACATCCAACAGTCACTCTTAACGGTACATGTCAAGCAAAATGACACCATTTATTGGCTAACTAAAAAGATTACAATATGTAAGCTTTCGAGCCACTTGGGTCCCTTCAGCAAATTCCAAATGCAAATTATTGAAATGCCAACAGAGTTGCCCATGTACCTTGACAAATTGCTGTCACCTCTACTGCATACCTGCATAGACTTTAAAACAGATCGTTACTCTTCATTGAAAACTTCTTTCAAAAATTTTACATTTAAGAAATGTGAAGTACAATTAACTACAAGCGTTCAAAACCAATAACATCACATCAATTGGACAATGGTGTCTATGAATAAAGTTTGTTTCTGCTACTTTTTTGGGTATGTTTAAGCAAATAGTTGAATTTTACAATATTGAACTAAAGATATGCATTTTACTTATTACTGTATTAATGCAAATAATTACATTATATAGTTCCATGCAAAAGTTTTGGCATCCCTGGCCAAATTACATTTTTGTTGACATTTTAAGTAAAAAACAGTAAATACAACTTCAACAGTAAATGAACAGAGTAAATGCATACAGGACATTAAAGTAGGGCTTAAATGCAGATTAATTTAATTATGCAGTGTCATATGTTCCATTCTCTGGAGATGACTTCAAATGTCAACAAAGTATGTAATTTGCCCAGACTTTTGCACAGAACTGTGATTTCCAAACAAGACTTATTAAATAGAATATTAACAAAATAAAAATGCAATCTCTACCTATGATGATGTATATAATAAAAATTGTAAATGATCCATCTTTCAAGTCCCTGAATGCTACTGAATACACCATACAAACATTTTCTAACTAATCATTGCTAAGCACAACAATGGCTAAATAAGTATATAAGTATATTTGAACTGATTCAGAATGTTTTTCACATTGTACAGACAGTGATACATGGAAGCTGGAGTTCTGATTATAAAAGCGCATACTTTTTTTGTGCATACGTACAGGCAGATAGCTCAGCCTGTTATTAATTCTGTGTTGGCACCCAGTGTTTTATGACAGATTCAAGTCTTTGAAACCCAGAGTTGGATTAAATATGAATAAAATTAATGAACAAATGATTGCTTCTGGAATCCAAAGTATTGTAATTTACTTTTCCATTTTTAAGTGAACACAGCCTTTGTGGTGTTTGTACATTCTGCCTATGTCCTAGGTTAATTGGAAACTCTAAATTACATTATTATTAGAAGGCATGAGTGTACAATGATGGCTTCTGCCTAAGCAGGTTTGATAAGAAGTTGATTAATGCGTATTTCCATTATTATCTTCTTGGTTGTAGTTACACTGCACATTCTGAAACTACCTTCTTTTATAGTCAAATTACAAATTTGAATTTTATTTTTAATGACAGCAATACATAAACACAAACATTCAATCAATATAAAGTTTGAGCTCACCATTTAATTATTTGAAGTATTTGTTGGAAAAAATGTTCTATAGTTAAGCCAATTCTGACATAAGTAAAACCTGACATAGTGGTTAACACTGAAACAGAGCCGTCTCTTAACCATTATTTTGGAGAAAAATTCTAATACAAATTAAGGAGATACACATGAATGGTATGTATGAAGTTAAGAGAATTTTGAGTTTGAAAGTTTTTACCCAAGAATTATAAAAACGTATGGCCTTAACAGTCTATTAATGTTTACAGATTGAAAAGCTCTTCAGCTATTTAGGGAGACAGTACCATACTGTAACAACTACTTATTATTACACCTTTGCATAAAAGATATATTATGGCACTGGCAAACTAAAATCTGAATGGAAAAACTTTAAAGTCTTATCATTATCTGAACCAAAGCAGTAAAAACACACAAAAGTAGCAGATACTGTACCTGGAGGTGGCTGTTTAGGTAGTAGTGCAGGGAAGTCCTCATCAGGGAGCAAATTGGGGCCTAAAGAAAATGTTTTCTTCAGTCCAGGGGGCTCTCTTATAATAGGAGGATTCTTATTTTCTATTGAATTGTCCAAGTGCTCAATAATTAGGTTATCTTCATTAACTAATGTGCTGTTAATGGGCTGAGGAAAATGAAGGAGTTGCGATTTAGTCTCTGGAACATTTTCCTTTTGGGAAACCTTTTTAACGGTTTCTACTGAAGTTAGAAGTGCTGAAGTATTTTGTTTTTCTCCCCCTACTTTCTTCCTCTTTCCTATTTTTGAGATAGACTGAACAGATGATTTCTCAGTCAATAATGAGGAAATGTCAAGCATGGTTGGCACACTTCGAATCTCCTGAGTGGTCTTTCCAACTTGCCCATCATCCTCATCTGAACTGGGGATTGATTTCTCTCGATCATTTTGTCTGTTATTACCTTTAGAGGATGTAGTCTTCTTTTTTTGCTGGGACGATGAAGAGATAGAAAGTGCAGTGGTGCTAGTTTTGGTGGGGTACACAGAGATTGGGCTGTTAGAGGACACTGGCCGACTAATATTAGTAACATTCTTGTTTGAAGAAGACAACCAAGCTGAACAGGTGTTGCCCAAAGATTTCTGAGGTTTTATTTTTGATACTAGAGCTGGGAAGTCATCTTCTAGGAAAGCAGACTGTTTTCTAGTTGCTGCTGTATAAGCTGGGGTCATTGGTCCAGAAACCATTGTACTTGATAGACTTGGAAAATCATCCTCTTTTAGTTTCACTTCTGCCAACTTATTAGTACTGACACAAGAAAGATATTAGAAAAATAGTTACAAATAGTCAAATATGTGTAGCTATCATTTAATTAAAATTTTGTAAACAACAACACTGCAATTTTCTCAGGGCACTGAGAAAATAAAAAAACTCAATTATTTTCATATATCAGACTATAAAAATGTTAGGCTTACTGAATGTGCACATACAGTATATCAGAGAACCTGTAATATTATGTTAAAAACTTTTTCATCTAATTTAATATAAAAATCAGTGAAACAAAAGCGTAACAACATGGTGATTAACAGGATATACTGAGACCATAAGGGGCAAAGTCACCCTTGCATGCTGGTCACAGTTTAACTGTTCAATATATTTATCCTACAATTATGTTTTTACAAATGTCATTGCCTTGCCAACTTATTGTATGTTCATAAGTAAACATACATTTTTTTTTAACAAAATCACTTTTAGAAGTCATTTTTACCCACAGTAAATTTACAACTTAAAAAGGTCCAAAATAGATTTAAGAGATCAAACAAACTTTTCATCACTACCTAATACAAAAACATTTTATTCTGGTCAGATGTGTATGAGTTAAGAAACTTAGTATATTTAAGTTTCTGGCATCTATTAGAAAAACAAACTCAGCAATAAGGATATACAGTATTGCATAATTTTGCTGAAATACAGAAAAAATGTAAACAATTCAGACAGTCTTTGCTATATGGCTTAAAAATATTTTTACACTACAAAGTTGCTTCATTACCAAAGAATGATAGCTACACTTGTATACTCTTTACTATGACCTAGCACTCAAATGTTATAACAGCTATATAATCTACATCCAGATTTCTCCCTTATAGTTTATCACACAACATGTTATGGTCTTAATTTAATATGTTTCTTCAGTGTATAAGATAATCTGGAATTGAAAGTCATACCTTAACTGAACTATCCCAATTACTATTGAGTCTTAGGTTACCTAAGAAATTAGATATTACATTTTTAAAACACTTTAAAAGTTTGTTTAGTAATTCTTACCATGGAGTAGCAGATCCTAATGCTGGGAAATCTTCACCTCTCAAAGGTCCATTGTTGTTAACAGTTTTAGCTGGGACATCTTTGCCTGTTTTTAAAAAGAAATCAGTTTATCTGCACAATGCAAAATCAATACAAAAGTAAAAGCAAAATTGTGAGAAGAATTGTTTATTGATGTAATGCAAATTAATTGGGTACAAATGATAACACTGATATTGCAAGAAAAAAAACTGGACCAGCAGTCAAACATAACTAAATAACTAATGAAATCATTTCAGACTTTTTTTTTCTTCTATATCTTAACATTTATGTTTATATCAGATCTGTAACTACTCCTTGTGGGCAAGTAATATATGCAAAACAAGTTTCCTTGCTGTTCTAAAAAAACTTTTGCTGAGAAATCACACACACTATCATACTGCTACTCACATACTGTAAAATACTTTGTTAAAAACGGCAATTTCACAGGAAATGTTTATGACGTTTTTCCTCCTTATGCTATTATTCAACAAATGGACCCTCCAGAATAGTTAACGGGTTAAGGTTTATAAAGCTCTTAAGACTGTAGAGCAAACTAATACAAAACATTTATGTTCAGAATTAGAATAACACCATACAGAATGACCAAAACCAAGCCATTTCCTGTGACAGCACATTACCTGGGATATCTGAAGATTGTTTTGGTAAACTTCTGGAGTTCTTGAAGTCTTCGTTTTCCACAGTTTCTTCTTTTTTTGGCTTTATAAGTTCTCTTTCTTGTGCTTGTCTCTTTTCTTCCCTCCTACGTGCAGCAACAGATGCTCTGACGGCAGCAGCTATTTCTCGGTCCTCCTCTTCTCTAAAAAATTATCAAACTGGTCACTATACCAAAACATGCAGCTGCCGGTACTACTTGCTTAAAAGAATGTTTGAATAAATGTAATATTTAGCATAAGACAAATTACTTCAAACATTTGAATGTAACTAACCGATTGTACCGCCAGCTGCCTCTAAGGTTTTGCTGACCGCCTCGACCGCCTCCTCTGGCTCCCCTCAAGTTCCTATTAAAGCGCTCTACTTCTTCATAGTCTTCTCCACCTACAACACCTAAACATACAAACACCAAGAAATTAGTTAATGTAAAATAAAACATCTTCATATTTAAATGCAATCAATGTTGAAGGTTGCCCTTGGCAAAACACAAATCACTATAAACTGTTTAAACATTCACAATCCAGGCTTGAAAAAGTAAAAGAAACCTTGTAATTATTAAAAGGTGCAACCTTCTTTAGCAGAAATAAGCTCAATCTGCTTATCAGACTTGCAAAATGGTTAGAAAACATTTTAGGCTATCTCCTCATAAAACATCTTCCAGTTCATAAATATTTCTTTCACGAACAGCCATAGTAACACATCTCTCAACTTTCTTAGCCATTGTTAAAAAACAAAAAATGTTGTTCCATTTAAACCATTCTGTTGTTGATTTACTCCTGTGTTTGGGGGTCCTTGTGATGAACTGGTATGCTAACATTCTTGTGAAAAATATCTTGATATTTAAATAAATTTTTGCCTCTATTACAGAAAGATCTCTAGGTCCTGAAAAAGCAAAGCACCCCTAAAATATTATGCCCTTCCAGGTTGCAAAATGTTTTCATATTTGTATTAAAATTCAACTTTTGTTTAGTTTCACCCATTCACAGAACACTGTTCGGCGAAGTTTCTTTTGGACATATGGGAGATAGATGAGCAGAGATTCAGACTGTGGTGAACAGCAGTGTCAGATTGGGGAGGGCGTGAACGTGACTGAAAGAATAAAACTGGGGAAAAAAAAAGTTAACCTTTACAAGTACCATAAATATGCACTGGCTGTTACAGACTCAAATCAAATGTATGTTTTTATTCTATAATAGTAACAATAAGAGCAGCTCTCTACTCAAAATGGTAATTCTGGGAAGCAGCCAGGCTCGAACCCGTGACTTCTTGATTATGAGTCAAGCAGCTCTTACCGCTGTACTACCCAAGCAGTTGTATCAGCGTCGTACCCTAAAATGATTTCTTTTTCTTCTGTTATATTTTTGAATAAAAGCGTACTTGTTTTGTTATATGTGTATATTTTGTGAAAGTGTTTGATATTTGGATTTCAGTCTTCACACATTATATACTTCACGTCAAAATTTTATTGTTAATACTGTAACATGAAAAAAGTTTTAGGTATGTGATCAACATTTCCTGCATTTACATAGATCAGTGTAGACATGGAACACACATGAAATACATGTGTTCCAAATATCGATATATTATTTACCCTATACAACTCCAGGCACCTCCCACCAAGATAAACAAGACTTGAGCTGGGAGAACTTTTTGCCCGAGTTGACAGCGGCACTGGGGGGGATAGGATAGCAGGCTGCTTGCTGCTTGTGCGGATTGACACATTTACAAAACAAAGATGCTAATGGAGAGGTGCGAAGGAATTTAAGGTGGGTCGTGATTACAAGTGTTTTTGTAGGCTTCAGGGATTCTAATGTTAATGCAGAAATTCACACAACTACAGTAAGGAGACCAGGGTTCACTTCCTGGGTCCATCCTGTGTGGAGTTTGCATGTTCCCCCCATGCCTGGGGTGCTCTGGTTTCTAAAGTAGCCCTAGTGTGTGGTTGGTGTATGTGTACTGTCCGGGGTTTGTTCCTGCCTTGCTACTTATGCTAGCTGAGATTTGCTCCAGTGACCCCCATAACTCGGTTGAGGACTAAGCAAAATAGAAAATGACTGACTAACAAAGGCTTCACAAACATCTTGCAACTATACACATACATAAGTCATTCTTTGAAAAATGTTACACTTTTGTAAACGTGGAATTAAAAATCAGTTTCAAAGGATCTAAAGCAGAGGGGAGTATGACACTATGTAACTTCTAGTTCTAGCATTGTGTTGTAAAAAACCTGCTTATAAATCAGAAATTAATGAAAAATGTTAATTATAGAAAGAAAATCCTGTTTTAATTGTTCTTTATGTATTTTGCTGTGTGCTCCTTTTACTACTAACATTAAACAAACATGAATACAGGAGTTTAACATTAACTCAGGAAAAGGTGTCAGTTTAGAATAGGCTTCAAGCTGGAAATGCTACTGTCATTTGCACCCATGCATGCCAACATTCTTTTCAAATTTTTCTTATCGTTTCCAACACATAGCAGTGCTCAACATTCACAATACTTTAGCATCCTTAAAACAATTACATTTCAAATGTACTCTACCAGCAACATACTACGTCTACTATATATAAGAAAGACATTTTTTTTCATTTATCCAATCTTCCATCAATATTGGTGGTAGAAACTATACTACCTTGTGATAATGACAACATCTGCAGTATTTCTACATTCTACCACTCTCATTCAAAAAGTTCACAGATACAATGCTCATCCATCTAAAAAGCATGGAGTAACTGCATTAAAACACTAACACCATACACACTTCTCGCAACACTGGTTACCAAAAGATTACCAAGTCAAGCACCTAACTGTGAGCAAAGTTGACAGGCATCCACCCTACACAGTCATATTCCAGAACTGTTCTACACTCAGACCATACTTGGGGAAAAATATTTGCTTATCTGTTAGGCAGCATATGAATAATTCTTACCTAATCCAGTTAAAGCAATACTCCACATATTACTAGACTGGATAGTATTGCAAAGTGAAAAAATCTGTTGTGATATATTAAACTGCATTGCTTGCTCATCAACCACAACTTACTCAATATGAAAAATCCTAAACAACACCATAACAGTAGGAAAAGGATGTTCGGCTTCTCTTAAATTGTAAAAAGTGTAAAGAAGAGTCTAATTTTATATCCAAGGAATTGTCCACACACTAAAGAATTTGGCAAGAATTTAAAAGTACTGGATATGGTATTGAAAATAAATCTTATATGGTATGAAATATATTGTGTGCTCAGTTGTTGTGCATCATGCCCACTTTAAGGGGAGACAAAAATATACTATAAACATGAGCGAGACAAAAGATGGAAGTAGTTAGTAGTTAATATGACATATTTCATTATAGCCATACATTTCTTAGTTCATTCTAATATGCGTATTACTTTTAGTATGGCCCTTATATATTAGGCTGTGTTCTACGGTTATTTGTGTCCAAGTATCTGCTGTGCATGGTGTAGTTTTCAGCTCAGTTCTGTAAAACATTCAAAATGCTGATTACTATTAATTCCAAAAACATGAGACAATGACACATATTAAACAGAAAACATTACTATAATGGGTACAAATACAGAAAAGCCATCATTGGCAAATTCATTATTCTTCTAAAGGTTATTGTTTTGAAAAAATTGAGTTTTATGAGAAAATTACCAAATATTAACTAAAACAGAAACTAGCAAGTTACAAATATATCAGATGTATGACAGTAGCATACATTTCTATCAAAACCAAAGTAACTGTCTCAATTAAGGCTTCTACATTTTCTAGTAATTGAAAACATATAATAATGCCATGCACAGATCTTAATATTGACATGAATACTGCAGAGCCAAACAAAAGCAAGCTGTAAGCCTCATATTTTTTATTCACAATAAAGGTACAATATTACTTGCAAAAATTTACCTTCATTACGTCGCTGATGCCGAGGAGCATAGTTGAACTGAAGGTCTATATGTCGGTTTTGACGAGCTTCTGCCCTGTTTTTGCTGTGTGCAGCAGCTTTATGTGCTTTATAATCAATTTCTGTTCGAAATGCATGTGTAAACTGTTCAGTGTTGCACCTTCCCTCCTCACAAAGGAAATGTTTTTCACGGAAATGTTCACGAAGATAGTCATAATCACTGCAAATATTACATAAAGATTACAACTCAGTTTTTTCTTAAACAGAACAAAAACTAGAGCATTTATTATACAATCTAGATTTTAATGAAATATTTTTGTACTTTTTTTTTTAATTTAAAGCATGCACCAAATAAAACAGAACATCTGACATACCTGTAATATTCTTGACCACCATCAGAGTCACAAAAGTGGCAGAAATAATGATCTCTTCTCAAATGTTTTAGCAGCTCATCATTGTCCAAATAGCGGTCATCACAGAATTTGCATAGAGGATGGCCACGGTGAGAGGTATCATCAGGATCACCTTGCATGCGATGTCGGGCCAGTTCCTTACGACTGTACCACTTGCGCTCATGAGTAAATATCTGAAGGGTTTGAGGAAAAATGGACTTAAATCTTGAATGATAGTTAATGTTAAGTCCGCAATAAAATTAAAACTTTGTTAAATATAATAAATATGTAACATTAAAAAGATACTTAACAAAATTTCATATGTAAAGGTTTACAATTGTAGTGCTTCTTCACTTTCTAACTTATGCCAATTATAAAAGCAAGACATCTGTTTATTCGAACTTCAGTCTTACTCGATGCAAACAAGGTTCTTTGATCCTTTACATGTACAGGTAAAATTGTCAGCCACTTACAGAGAGGACATAGAAGTCAAAGCATTTATGGAGGGCAATAGAAGCTTATCTTCCTACAGCGTAAAGTCACAAGTAAACTGCAATGCTTCTTGTGTTTGATCAACACAGGCATCCTGACAAAGTAAATGTGTACTGAAGTGACTTTGGCTGCAGGTGGAAGCTCCTGTTGACTTTATGCAACTGTTGTTACGGTTCTGCCATTGTCCAGAAACAGCTCCATAAGCTTTATAACCACAGTCTCGGAAAGTCTTTCTCCTGTGGGTTGACTGGGATCTTTTTCTAAATAAAGAGTAATTGCACAAGTATTTTGTCAGCATGCCTGTGTCGATCAAACACAGGAAGCGCTGCAGTCTACTTGTGACTTTAGGCTGTAGGAAGATAAGTAAATAAATCAAGGTAAACAACATTCAATCTGGCTTTTATATAAGTAACAAATTTTTTTTTAATATAAAGACCATCACAAACAGGACTTTGCACGATACCATGGTGAGCTCTGTAAGCCCCTTTTCTTTGAAGCACATGCATGTGTCAGACTGACTCGCAGGACAACACCCGACCTGTTGCTGCATCCAGACTGTGCCATCTTTCACCTTTACACTTGGTGCAGCTGCATTGTTCTTATGTGTGAGTGGACGTTTCTTGTGGGGAGGGCTTCTCTTCCCTTTCTCCAATGTAGAACCCTCGTCCTCATCCGAGTTCACCTCTGTTATAGCACGTTTTTATTTGAAAACTAGCAGTGTCAGATTGGGGAAAGTGTGAACTTGACTGAGAGAATAAAACTGAATTAAAAAATTTTTTAAAAAAAGCTAACTTTTACAAGTCCCATAAATTTACACCAGCTGTTACAGGCTCAAATCAAATGTATGTTTTTATTCTATAATAGTAGCAATAAAAGCAGCTCACTACTCATTACGGACACGTTCGGAAATCGAAACGGGAACCTCTTGATTACAAGTCAGTAGTTCTTACTGCTACACCACCCAAGCGGTCGTGTCAGCGTCATACCCTAACCAGATTTCTTTTTCTACGGTTATATTCTTTTATAAAAGTGCACTTCTTTTGTTATATTTCTACCTTTTGTGAAAGTGTTTATTGGATAGTTGGACTTCAGTCTTCACACATTATACACTTCATGTCTACATTTTGTCAATTACTAAAATATGAAAAACTTACTTTTTAGTTATGTGTTCAACAATTCCCACCTCGCATTTCATCCTACATTTACACAGATCGTTGTAGACACGGAACACACATGAAATATATGTATTCCAAATGATGTATATTATTTAATCTCTACAACTCCAGGCACCTCACACTTAGATAAACAGACTAACTCTGAGAATCTTTTCTGCAACTTGAGCTGCATCAGCAGGCTGCTTGTGCTGATCAACACATTTACAAAACAAATAATGCTGATGTAGAGGTGTGAAGGAATTTAAGGTGGTCCGAGATTAAGAGATTTTTTTGTAGGCTTCAGGGACTCTAGTGTTAAATTATTATATGCAATATGGTACACCAATTTCAGGTATACATCCATAGAAGTATTGAACACACTATTACTGCAATGTGCTTCATACATACTGGTTCTGTCAGTAGTAAAGATTAAAAAGCTACAACGACAGTGGAAACAATTAATGAAGTAGTATTTTATTTATCCCATAAATATATCCTGTAAAAAGTGAACATTTGAACTTAATTCTAAAACCTCATACCTTTTTTTGAAAGTGGCTGAATGACTCAGCCCACCAGATTCCCTGTAGCTTTGCATTTCAATGTGACATGGGTGAAAACAACAGGGTTAAACCAACTTTTAAAAATGGAATCAAGCAATTTATATACTGTACAAAAAAATAACAAAAGGCCCAGTGTCTGAGCCACATGTCATGTCATCCGGCATCCACAAGTGGGCTGCAATGTCCAATGAACAAAGGCAACAAGATGGACAAAAAGGGCGAATGTAAGGTCTAGCGTATCAGTTGAACCAAGGTCCCTAAATGCACTACGCAAGTCCTTATATATTGCCCTTAACACAGAGTATAAAAGATAATGCAAATAATTTACAACAACTTATAGAACAGTGGATATATTTTATTGAACAACTCATTTTCCTATAACTTTGGAATAGCTATGCAATATGTTCTTCGTAACAAGAAGGGATTAAGAAATAAACAAAATCTGAAAACCAAATGCTTTATTTTCGCAGGTTGGATAATGGAAATGAAATATTTAAAAAAATTAAATAAAACAAACTTTTTGTTCTATGTAGTTACCAAATTTGTTTATGCTCTGTTTTTGTTTCCTTTCATTACTGACATACATATAAGACACAATAGGTTCAAATTGGAGATTTGTGGATATAGCCATAATGTTTAACCTTATTTGTAATGCAATGCATTTTTGGTTAAAGGAAGAGTATGAAGACGGCGGTGCTATGCAGGAGAGAGGGGGCTGAGAGAGAGACAGCACTCAGCTGACATCACTAGGAAGCTCTCCCCACTTGCATTATTCAGAAGCACTATCTGCTTGGCCAAGGTCGAGAAGCCTCCTTTAGCTCAGACCAATAAGAAACAGTATTTGACAGTTGTTGCAGTCTGGACTTGCAGGTTTGTAGCTGGTAAAAGGCTGTTATCACAGTGCAAATCTACGAACTGAGATGAACTGCAAAGTATATGAATCCAAAACAAAAGAGTTTAAGATAAAGCTCTCTGATTTCAGTTACAAGAATAAGTGAGAGACCATGATGATGATGATAATGTCACAAGGCAGCAGGAACAAAAACTGATCTACCTGACGGTTAGAATTGGGCTTGAAATCCCTTTGGTTGGCTGAGTAGTTAAAATGTCAAAGTGGCAGCAGGGCATCAGAGAACTATCCTTCCCTTTGGGCTACTTTGGATATGCTTACCACTAAAATCCAAAATGTCTTTGTCAAGTACTTTTCACGTGACATTTAAAATGTTGAAACAGAACCTTTCATTGTTTTATTCCAACTTTTTGTCTCAGACATAAAAACAGTGCTTAAGCTTTTCACTTCATCTCTAAGACATCCAGTGCTTGAAGCTTTTCAAGCACAGAAGACAATTCAACACTTAAATGTAGCTCATGACTGCAAGTATCACGGACGCCCCAAGTATTCTGCTGTTGGTGTGATTTGATTGCAGCACACAAGATTCGCTGAAAGCAGAAAATAATATCTTTATCATTCTCCATATTTGTTCTTTCACCATATATTAGCACTACTACTCTCACAGCACTTTATAAGTTCACAATTTTAACTGCAAATAAGATTACTACAGACTTCATACCTTACAGAACTAAATAAATTTAGACAACTACAAAAACAATTTAATTGTCAAAAACCAAACAACGTACTGACTTTAAATAGAAATACTTTCAGTCTCATCTTTATTGAGCCGAACCAGAATAAAATGGTTAAACATTGTGCACACAACCTTCATTAAAGGATTACATTCTGAATAAAACAAATGAAGAAAACATGCTAACAGCTTTTACCTTGAGATGCTTTGCACACAGTTTGCAGCAAAACAACTCATGTTGTTTTCTCATGTGCTGTTCCAGGTCTTCAAATTTGTTAAAAATTTTCAACTCTTTGCATTGTGGGCATTCATGCTGTAGTATGCGTCTGTTTAGGGGGAGAAACATAGGCTATGTCAATCACCATCACAGTATTTGGTTTGTAATACTATCAACTGGCATATATTTAATAATAAATGCAATAAGATAAAGGGTAGGTAAGTGGCATCAACAGTAGAATATACCTGAACTGTGCACAAAACTGTGGATCACTGAAATATATGTCATACTTCTTCTCACACTGAAAGTTCTGGGTAGTGATGGTAGAAAACTGGTCAGGTTTCTTTACAAAAAGAACCTGTGAAAGCAAATACAAAGTCATTGTTTTCAATACATTGACACTTACCAGTTAATAAAAATGCTTCTATACTTATTTTTTGTCTTATCTACAATGAAATAATTCTTAAACCAGCTTAACAGTTACCATCAGTATTAAGCAATTAGGTATGTTGGAAGACAAGTGCTGTTGTGAGATGAAAATGAAAACTTTACATTGTTGGAAGCTATGTTTTTTAAGATCATGGAAAACATATTTGTGAGAGCATGGTATTTCATTTTCAATAACAGCATAAACTAAAATGTGTGACTTGCTTTAAATTTGTGCACTTACAGTCAATGTTTTCAAAGCAAATAGGCATCAGTTTTCCAACACATTTTACAGTCTTTCAAACAGGCATGAGACTGCGTATGCAATTGAAGCGTTTTTGTTTGCAGAATCATGTTATATCATAAAGGCCTATTACTGTGGGAAATTCTACAGTGTTTTACTTCAAAACTAACAAAAAGCATTAAAGGAATACTCCACACACACACACACAAAAAAAAAAATATATATATATTTTTTTTTACATGTTATTTACCCTATGTTCTTTTGTGTGGTGGTCAAGAAAACATTTTTATCTTGTTTTCATGTGGAATGGAGAGAAAGACATTTATAATATAAGTTCACAACGACTATCAGTATTGTACAATGGCAAATAATGTGAAAAACATCTATGGGAAAAAATCGACTTATTTGCATTCCATAAACCACATGTCTGTTATCCAGTCTCTTGCTCAAAACATAAGCTTTCTTACTAAAATACTATTAAATTATTACTTCCAGAATTATCATTGAGCATATAAAGAGGAAACCCCAAGACTCACAGGGTGACTTTTTTGACTTGAAGACCTGCTTCTGACCATCTTTGGTCAATTCAGTTCAAAATGTTCAATTGAAAAAGTTTGTCCCATGAGTCTAAGTTTTGTGTTCATGTGTGCACTGATAATTCTGGAGTCAGTCACTTTGCGAACCTGCTTTCAGGGGAAAATGGATTATCAAATGACTGACTGATAATTCTGGAACTACCATATATACTCACGTATAAGTCAGGTCTTGAAACCCGAAAAATCGATCATAAAATCAGACCCCGACTTATACACCCGTTCAAAAGTGCGACACTTCATTTTTTTTTTTTTACTACATCTTCTTGCCTCCTCCAATCTCACATCAGTTTCTCAGATGCATCAAATTTTGTTGCAGCAGCGCAGTTACCAATTTCTTTCGCTAATTCAAAATCAGCTTCATATTTTCTTCTGATCGAATGCTCCATCGTAGATAAGGGATGCTCTTATGTTAAAGGTGTATGAGTAACACAGAAATCAGTGCAAACATTGCTTCGAAATAGTTTGGGTCACATAGGCATATGAGAGAGAGAGAGAGAGAGAGAGAGAGAGAGAGTGTGTGTGTGTGTGTTAGGAGCACATGCTGATACAACACCCAGAATAGGAAAAAAAAAGACAGTGTGCTCCATGGTTACTCTCTCAGGTGGGCATTAGCATAGCATAATCCCTTGTACCAATAGCATGAGTTTTCCGTATTTGACTTATATGACCGACATTATAAAATACCAGAAATTATACTGTAAAATCAAGTCCTAACTTATCCGCGGGTATATAAACAATATTTTAGCAAATGTTTTTTTCTTTTTTTTTTGAGCAAGTGACAGGATAGCAGACGTGAATGATGAGACACTAGATAACAGATTCCTCCCCCAAATATGGATGTTTTTCACATTGTTTGTGGCTGTGCAGCAGTGATCACTGTTGACTTCAGTTATGGTATAAACCTCTTTGTCTCCATTTTGCATGAATGAGTGTGTTTGCATGCACACATAAATCCAGGGTAAGGCAAGTAACCCGTTAAGACAGAAACCCACCTTCTTTATATATATATATATATATATATATATATATATATATATATATATATATATAAAAAAAAAAACAACCAATAGAGTTATTTGGCAAAATGTGATGGTAAACACCATCAATGGCGACCATGAATTTGAAAACAAGCTTTAAGCCTGAGTCAAGCGTGATCGTGCTGCTCAGCTCAGCAGCGTACTTACGTCTCATCAATGTAAATTTAGAGATTTCTGAAATACTGAGATAGATTATTTCAACCATGAGAATGAATAATGTGATAACCAAGAACTTACCTCAGGAATTTATCACTGTGGACACTTCCACCACTTCCTACTACCTGTGGTTGGTTGCTAGACGTGTGTGTGAAGCAAAGACATGTGCAGACTATGAAATCCTTAACTGTAACCGTGTTAAGGGTTTATATGGCCACATAAACGGGTTACTTGTAGGTAAATATCTTGGTTTCTCTAACCAGAATAAGCGTATACTGTACATGGCATTTTTAACACTGGGTTCCTATGAATAAATGGAATATTAAAGCACATGAGTAAAGTAACAAATAAAATACAATTTTTGGGTGGAGTATTCCTTGAATAGGCTACAACTTTATGCTTTATGAAGTCCCACATTTATCTTTAGTCCACTCAGAGTCCAGGTTATTTGACAACAGACCCAAGGTCAATTTCAATTAAAATAAACAGCTGCAGAAAAGACCACAAGGGTTCCATCAGTCCCTTGATTTTTAAACTCTCACTACAATTTGTGCTACCATAGTTTGACACTTATTTTATTACTTGTGATTTTAAATTTATATTTCATCACATTTACTATATAAATTAGAGTGCTGCAACTTGTCAGTGCTCAACTGCATTATCAGTTTTGCTATTTCTTCATTTGCCCACATTCTATGTGTATTCCAGTAGAAACTGAATTATGGGATGATGACTAAATTGAATGTTGAATGAATTTGGCTGGCTGTGATGACCACTTCACAGATATGTCTACAGAACTTTACCCTTACCTTTCACAAATGGTGCACTACTTATTTAAAGTAGTATTTAAATTTAATGACCAAAATTACTGTTATTTGTTTTCATCATTGTAAATATTTTAAAGCATACAGAATTACAATTTAAATAAATTTTGTTCAGTTACATTAAGAGTATTTACTGTATTGGGAATATGAAACAGTATCAAATTTCAATACTTTTCTTATTATTGTATTGAAGTTTAAAATATTGTGACAACCGTACTCTGAAACAATGGGAAACCTTTATCACTTGTTATCCAAAAATACATGGAAATTCATTATGATACTCATTAGATGTACATTATTACAAGTACTTAATGTACATAACAATCTTTCAGCAATGTTATAAAAAGATGCTCTGAGCCTATCCCTGACTGTGTGTTAATGTATTAATGCTTTTAAAACAGTTTAATTTTGAACAATTATTAAAACGTACCAAAACTAAAATGTACATTACTCAGAATACCAATTCTAAATAAAGATAAAAGAACAAAAAACCCGTTTGAATTGCAGTTTTCCAAGTAAAAACATTGGCAACATACAGTCATCTCCACAATTATTGGCACCCCAAATAAAGATAAATAAAAAGGCTGTTTAAATAAAAGAAATCAACTTTTAGTGAATTACCTTAATCTCACACTGAAAAAAATGAGAGAAAGCCGACCTTTAATCTCTTTAAGTAAATTTACTCTGAGAAAAAAAATAATCCCTTATCAAGAAATAATTATTTTTAACAAAACCACATGTGCCAAGATTATTGGCACCAATACAAATTCCTAAGAACAAAGTATAACTGAAGCATTTGTTCCACTTCGAACTTTTAAGTTGACCAGAGTGTGTAAAAACTTTGAAGCAGTAATCCATGACTTTCTCTTTCATTGGGGTATAAATACGAAGTGGCACAGAGGTCAAATTCCCTTATTAATTTATCAACATGGGAAAGATAAGAGAAAACACAATTCAAATGTGGAAGAAGTATTTTGACCTTCATACATCAGAGAATGGCTATATAAAATTGCTACTTGCCTGAAAAATGCCAATATCTACAGGTATTGCAATAAATAAAAAGTTCAGATCAACTGCAACTGCTGCCACCTTGCCTGCAAGCGGACCGAAGTTTACTCTGCCCTCATGCACAGTAAGCAGGATAATAACAAAGGTAAAAAAAAAATCCCCAAGGATCACAGTAGGAGAAATACAGAAAAAACTTTGTTTCATGAACTCTCCAAAGCTACCATCAGGTGCCACCTCCATAACAACAGATTATTTGGGAGGCACGCAATATCATCTCAATAAAATCACCTTTCCCGTCATTTAACCACAAATGTAAGCACCTGAATTTTGCTAAACGCTACTGGAACTTTGACTAAAATCTTGTTCTTTCAACAGGCAAAACGAAAATTGAGCTTTTTTGGCAACAAACACTCAAAGTGGGTTTGGCATATAGAGAAGAACGGCTATATTGAAAGCAGCCTGATTACAAGAATATGTGAGAGAGCATGATGATGATGTCACAAGGCGGGGGGCACAAAAACTGATCTACCTGAAGGTTAGCATTGGGCTTGAAATCCCGTTGGTTGACTGAGCGTTTACGATCTGTGATGTCGTGGGGCCATTTTTTCCTCCAAAGGCCCTGCGACCCTTGTTTGGGTACATGGCATTATGAACTCCATGATATACCAGAAGTCTGTACATTTAGATCTAGCTGTCTCTACCAAGAAACTAAAACTGGGTCATTGTTGGATCTATCAGCAGAACAATGATGCAAATCATGTGTCCATATCAACACAAAAACGGTTAAAGGAACACAAAATCAAGCTTCTGCCATGTAGTCTCAGCTCCCGGACCTAAACCCCATTGAAAATCCGTGGGGTGAGACAAAGAGAAGTTTACAAGAGAGTACCTAGGACCATGGATGAGCAGAAGAGACTCTGTAAACAGGAATGGTCTCAGATTTCCTACGCACATTTGCCAACCTTATCAGAAAAAACTCTGTGCCGTTTAATTGGCAAAGGGAAGCTGTATAAAGTATTAGATGTAGGAGTGTTAATACAAATGATCATTTTACAAAATTTTTTATTAAGGAAGAATTATGGAATGATTTTGCACTTAGAATAAATTTACTTCAGTGAAATGGATTCTGTCATTTTTGCAGTATGAGATTAAGATAAAAAAAAAAATCACCTTTCGGTGAATTTTTATTTATAACCCTTTTTTGCATTCATCTTTGCCAGGGATGCCAATAATTATAGAGTGGACTGACTGGTATGTATTTGACTGAGAGGTCAGCTGAACTGCAACAGAACAGGGTTAATAGAAAGGCATGTGATGTTGAATGAGCATTGGTCTATACCACTATTTTAATATCACTTTATGTATCTTGCTTTTTATAGCCTACATTACACAGAAGTACAAACAAAAGTCCCAGGGAGCATCACTTAAGACTTTTTTAATGAGGCCTTAGTCAGAATGTAATTTGCCGCTCACACAATATGGGAAACACTTAAGCACATTAACGTAATGCAAGCACTATAGGAAACTGAATCTAGAAAAAAAGGCCACATGCAATAAAAAATGCCTATTGTACCACTGTTTCCTTTACAAAGTACAACATTTACGCGGTACCCAATATTTGTTTTTGTTGTTAATGTATTACCCAATGGCCCCGTTCACGGTTTGGGTGACACTTTCAGCTAACAATGACAGGTTAATACACACTTAGAAAATAAAAGACGCTGTCACCGAGACAGTCAGAGGACTGAAATTTAGCAAACCTGACAGCAGGGGTGTGACAAGGCACAACTTACGTAACCAAACGAAACTTAAAAGCACATACGTAACATCTAAAACAGTATGCCGGCTAGAAGGCATGCGGTTCTAACAAGCAAAATGCTACCTAACCTTTCTGGACTTCACCGCCAGTCTGATTAACGCACCTCAATGAAGTTAACTGCCTGAAACTAGTACGCCGGTTCTATGCTTCATCTACGTGTTTTCGCTTCAGGTCGTTGTCAGCGGCCTACAAAATTACCCCGTAACCGAGTACTGGGCCATCGCGCCATCGTGTACCTTGTCCAGTTCCTCCCGACAAACGGCGCAGTACTTCTGTTCGCACAGAACTCTCATCTTGGTAGAGCAGCGAAAGCACACCGGATGGTCGCATTTTCCCAGGGCGTAGATGTCGATTTCCTGGCAGCACAGTACACAGCTTCCTTCGCTTTCCTTCCCTAATTTAGATGCCATCACTGCCAGATTCAAGTTGTACACTTTCAAGGCGACCACACGGCAAAACCGCCGACGAACGATAGCCCTGACGTCAGTACGTCGGCAGCTAACGAGTATATGTCTCCTATCATGGCAATCTTGGCTCCTGAGGTAGAGTTTCCAGTCACGCGTGATTCACAGTGCCACCTGCTGGAAGACTCCCAGAGTTGGCGCTTTCCTTGCGTAGAGTATACTGTATTATTTTCAAACGATTTACTTAAGTTGAAATCACTTCAGCTTTATAGTTTTTTTCACCCCCACCGGACTCTCATATTAAATACTGTTCCACTCCTCTGGATGTCACGTTGAACTTCTTGGGGTTCCCTTCTGTTTTTGGCCCTCTAGACTCGAAACACCCCTTTAAAGTCCATTTTTGGACAATATTTTGTGCCTAATTGGAAACGAGGGATCAAAAGGAAATCAAATTTCACAAGACTTTGAAAAAATGGAGATCGGTAATATGGGCATGTTATGTGCCATTTTATGCTATTTCGAGATTGTGATCACAAATATAATATTTTTAATATCTGATTCTTTACCGGTAGTCCTAGCCCTCTAAAAGGCAAATAAAAATAAATTTCAGACATAAGGAAGTGGGAGGTCATTTTAGACTATGTCAAGATCAGTGATTGTGAATATTATATTTTATTTTGATCCTTTACTAGGGATCTAGTCCTCTATGGATCTCTCACAGAGGGTGAAAAAATGACAGATTTATATTACATATTAGACTTTAAACATTTAAATTGAAGCACACATTTTAATATTTCAAATATCTGAAGTAACTGTTCTTGTTTATTATGCACTTCTGCCTCATGAAGTAAATCTTTACATTTCGCATGAAAAAATTAATAAATTAATGCACATATAAATAAAATCACTTGTGAAATCTACTATGTACTAAAATGCTACTGTCTGTGTGTGTGTGTGTGTTTCTGTGTCCGATCCATCCAAGCACTCAGATTGGTCAATTTGGCTTTGATTGCTCAGTCAAACATGATTGTGAAAGGAAACACTCGGCAAGGGTGGATGACACAAACGAGGATACTGACAAAAGGCGTAGGAGGAATGCTTCAAAGATGGGAAGTATTCATGAGAATACAAATGATGTTTAAACACTGGATAATGGGAGGCCATCTACTATTGGTGGTGTTTGAGAAACAGACTTTTCAGGAACACAAAATAGAGAGAGGAAGAGCCAAGCATGAGAGGTTGAGACATGCAAGGATACCAAAGAAAGGAATAGGAGGAATGCTGAAGGTACATGTAAGGAAAGAGATAACACATATCAAATATTTTAAAATTTATTTTACCACATAGCTAGTGTGATAAACAAATAACAACATAAAATGTGAGTATAAATAATTAGATGTGTCATGAAATATCTTTTTATCACTTTATTTTGTATTTATTCCATTATTACTCTATTTATTTATTCTCCATTTATTTATCTGAAGCGTTGGCTGTAAATGTGGCACTTAATGGCCAAATGTTTTTACGTTTGCCCTACCATGGATTCACTGATACAGAAAATAATACTCACTAGAACCCCCACTTTCAGCTTTGTCGAGTGAGTAACAGGTTACATTTCAGGGCTTATTTCATTTTGTATGTGTCATCTATAAGATAAATAAGTAAAAAAAAAAAAGAAAGAAATACATAGAGAAATAAGCAATAAAAATTATTTTGTGACATATAGTCCAGGGGTGGGCAGATTCAGTCCTGGAGGGCCTCAGTGGCTGCAGGTTTTTGCTCCAACCCAATTGCTTAATAAGAAGCCCTTATTGCTCAAGTAACACTTCAGCTTCACTTTAGTTGTCTCGCTCGTTAAGATTTTGAACCCTTATTGCTTATTTTAGTCTTAAACAGCTGTATTCTTAGTTTTTAATTGCTCCTAATTAGCAATACCATGCAAATGACAAAAGAGACCAGCATTTCTCCATTTAGCTTGTTTTCATTTACACCTGTGTGTATTTATCACGCACTATTTGGTTTAATTAAATACTTGGAAGGAAAGTGAAGAGAAAAAAGTGAAGCACTGAGAATTACTCATTTGTTTTAGACTTCAAATCATTTGGATGATATCCTTAGAAAGGAAAATAAATCTAGGATATGAGAATGACTTGACATGGCAGAGTTAAAGCACTAGCAAGCCATGCAATTAAATAATTGACAAGGATTGGTTTTTAATTAAGCAACTGGGTTGGAACAAAAACCTGCAACCACTGCGGCCCTCCAGGACTGAATCTACCCACCCCTGATATAGTCCACACTTACATTTCATAATTCTTTTATTTATTTATTTATTTGTTTGTTTGCTTGTTTGTTTTGTCCAAAATAATCCTCCATACACATAAGATAAACATTACTTCATACATTGAAATGAGTTGTGTTGAATTTCTTTGAAGTTAATTTTCAGCTCTGCCCCAGGCATTCAACTTTGCCCAACACAATGCCCCTCCCTTATAAACACACCTGTGTCCCAAACATCCAGCTCCACTCTGTTTGGCTGATGGCTACAAGGACAGTCACTGGTTACTTGGTATGTCACTCAAAAAGCAAAATTCTTTCTCAGCAATTAAGGTGGTTTTGATTTTAAAAGGTAATGAAAATGATCACTTTCGTTGTCATTGTTCACCATCATCCAGAATATATGAACAACATGATGAAAACAAGCTTTATAAATGTATAATAAGTATATGCCATACCCTGTACGAAATACATTCAAGAACCACCATACTATATAAAAGATACCCTATGAGCAGCACAATTATTTAAGAGACAAAGTATATACATTTTATATAAAATGTATATACGAATATATACAATATACCCTGCTTTTTTAAATTTGGTGAACAAACAGGAAATTATGCTTACTTTTTTTAGTTAATTTGTAGTCCATGCACATAATTATTAGAAGTGAATTTCATCAATTGGAAATTATACAGAAGTGTATCCTTTCATCTATCCATCTAACCCACTTAATACACTGTAGGGCTGAAGGGAGCCAGAGCTCATCTAGCAGCATTGGGCTAAGATCCAGTCTATTGATAGGTACACTGATTTATGTGACCACATCCACACTCATGTATACACCTACATACTATACAGCAGCATCAGGTGTAAAGCAGAATCCAATGCTAAATACTGAACCAGTTTATTGAAGAGTGTGCTCACTTATACCTACACTCAGTAAAACAAGACACATTTAAAAACAATGGATAATCTAATATGAATGTCTTTTGAACTTTAGAGAAGGCTAGAGAAACCAAAGAAAAGCTCATTTGAGCAACATCACAGTAGCAGAGATATTGTAGAAGGTGAGAGGTGTGCTTAGTTTTTGTTGCCATTTTTATGGAAGTGAGAGAAGTAACCATTTCAGGGGAGATGGCTACAGGGTTTGGAGAAATTTATTGACTCAGTTAAGTAAAGTCTGCAGAAATATCACTAATATGGATAGCTGGCACAACCTCTCAGACAAGCTTAGTACAAACTTAGTCAGCATTTCTGTCTCACACACGTAGTTGTCTACAGTTTTATTGTGGCTTTCTAATCCAGAGTTTGTTTTCTTTTTATCTTTTCACCAAAACTTGGTGTTTTGCAGTTAAGGTGTTCTCCTATTTAAGATAACAAGTATTGAACATTTTGTCTGAAAGTATGATTTGACATGCCAGCTTTTATGGAGTTGAATAGTTGTTAAGTTGGGCCCCAAACCTGTGTTTGCATAGGGTCCCCAAATCACTAAGTCTGACCCAGCAATTATACTGTGCATGGATGGAAAGAAAGCATCCTACTGCTCATTTCTGGTACAATTCCTCCTATTCACCTGAAAAGTAACCAGTATATTGCCAATGGTAGGATTCTAAGAGTTTCAATATTTTTTTTGAGCTTCTTTTATTTTTATTTATTTTTTTCTGGGTTTTCTAAAGAGAATCAATCTGTACAGTGTATTTATTTCTTAGTAGTATTAGCCTTATCAAATTTGCATATCATTTTGTTTCATTTTGTTTTTCTGTGAGGACTGTCATTTTGGCGAACTGCTGTCATGATGCAATATTCTCTTGTTAGGATGCATGGCATCAGAAGTGGAGTCACATGACTCACTAGTGCAACAATATATAAGATTATGGATTAAACAAAACTTTGTCATTGTTGGTGTTGCCATGTGTTATTTAGAGTCTCATAGTTGAGTTTTCTGTGATCTTTTTCTTATTCTTTAAATATTATTTTGTATGTTTTGTCACTGATTATGTTTTGTCTCCATTGAAAAATTATGTTTATCATTTATCTAGTAAATATGTATTGTTTATTTTTGCATTAGCGTATTTTGTTTTTTTCCAGACCAAAGGTAATTGTCTGACTGACGGGAGTGTGGTGGCCCTCCTGGGTTAATTGAGCAACATTGTCAAGGTTTTTTTACTGTGCAATCATCAGAGTCAGAGCATTTGATGAATCAATCGTGATCATCAATGCTTTTCTTCTGAGCAGAGGTTGTGGAAGACATCCAGGATCAACTGTGATCCTCCTGCAATGCAGCTGCTGTGAATAGAGTGCAACCATCAGAGTGGTGGGGCTTCTGTCCAGGGTTGGTGGCAGTCCACAGATCACAGATTGGGAAACGCTGTTGTAGAAGATATGAAGGTTGTCATTACCCACATTAAAGAAATTCAGTATCCTTAGAAAGAGTCTGTTCTTCATGATGTGAGATGTGTCATTGGTCCGTAGTCATTACGTGAAGATGCACCTGCCTTCTTTGGAACAGGAACAATGCAGGATGTTTTCCACAGAAGTAGCACTTTCTGTAGCCTTAGGGGCAGACTAAACAGGTGACAGAGGTCACCCCAAAGCTGGTCAGCACAAGCTTTAAGATCCCAAGGATTGACTCCATCTGGTCCTGTGGCTTTTCCTGTGTGTAGCTTCCTCAAGTGTCTTCTCATTTGGTCATCAGTTATGGATAGTGATGGTCAGAGGTGGACATTCCAGTTAAAATGGTAAGAGTTGTTGATGTAGTAGGGATGGTGTGGGAGGATTGGGCATTGGAAGAAGGTTCAAAGCATTAGTTCTGCCCACATTTCCTTCTAGCATCTGCTATATAGAGTGCTTGAGTACAGACCTTTCCAGGCATCTTTCATGTTATTCTGAATGTTTTTTTTATTTTAGCTTTGTAAGCTTCCTTTCCTTCACTCAGCTTTTTCTTCAGCATCATGTATCCTTCAGAGCCTCTTTGTCACCAGATTTCAATGCTGCCTTTTTCTCATTATGAATAGCTCCTTAGTAATCCAGGGTTTGTTGTTTGGAAAACAATGTACTGTCTTTGAGGGTACCACAGTGTTGACACAGAAGTTAATGTAGTCTGTGATGCAGTGGCTGAGTTCCGCAATATTATCCCCAGGTGACTCGCACATCATTTCCCAGTCTGTCACTTGGAAGCTAACTCCAAGCTCCACATCCTCACTGTCCTGGTAGAAACAGGTTGCCATCTAATAACAAGCTTGTAGCTGGAAAAAAGACGAATCAAATTATGGTGAGATCTGCTCAAAGACCCCAGACGTTTACACTTAACGGCATCTTTAACATTTGAATAGAGAAGGTCTGGATTGTTATTTCCTCAAGTGGAATATGTCACAAGCTTTGTTTGCCATTGTTTCTTCCAAAGTCACATGTCTGAAGTCACCACATATTATAACTGCAGGGTCAGAATGAGTCATCATTAAAGTGTTTCTGACAGACTTAATTATTTTTGTTGCTAAGCCCTTTTTTACTGTGGGGGGAATATAAACATTAATAAGGATGATGTAACTTATCTCCCTGGGCAAATAATGTGGATGAATTCCAACAACCAGAATTTCAAAGTCTGAACTACAAGCTGTGATTTTAACTGTAGTATGTTCCTTCTTACACCATTTTTCATTCACATAGATGACCAGTACTGCTCCTGCCTTTTTTCCACACTGCAACGGGTCTTTCTCAAATAAGATTAAATCTGTCCAGCTTTAAAACAGTGTCAGGTATATCAGGTTTAAGCCAGGTCTCTGTAAAACACAAAATGCCATGGTACCTGAATACTTCATTACCCACTATTAGCACAGAATGTTCATCCATCTTATTTGAGAGCAACTGAATATTGCCCATTACAATGGATGACAGACCAGTTCTGAATCTTTTCATCTTGCTTATAGTTTCACGCCAGTATGTCACCCTCACTGTCTTTGGACAAATAACTCTTGCGATACAGTGAAACTGAGTTACTTGTACTTTAATTTCATAAAATTTAGTGATAATATTAAGTTTTTCAATTTATTTTATTAATTTAAATGACATGTACATGATACAGGGCGGGTGGGCGGCACGGTGGCGCAGTGGGTAGTGCTGCTGCCTCGCAGTTAGGAGACCCAGGTTCGCTTCCAGGGTCCTCTCTGCGTGGAGTTTGCATGTTCTCCCTGT
Organism: Erpetoichthys calabaricus; assembly: GCF_900747795.2. Classification (NCBI taxonomy): domain Eukaryota; kingdom Metazoa; phylum Chordata; class Cladistia; order Polypteriformes; family Polypteridae; genus Erpetoichthys; species Erpetoichthys calabaricus. The sequence continues at coordinate 158,347,256 of NC_041404.2, forward strand.
GTCTGCATGGGTTTCCTCCGGGTACTCTGGTTTCCTCCCACAGTCCAAAGACATGCAGGTTAGGTGCTTTGGCGATTCTAAATTGGCCTTAGTGCGTGCTTGGTGTGTGTGTGTGTGTGCCCTGCAGTGGGTTGGCGCCCTGCCCAGGGTTTGTTTCCTGACTTGAGCCCTGTGTTGGCTGGGATTGCCTCCAGCAGACCCCTGTGACCCGGTAGTTAGGATATAGCGGGTTGGATAATGGATGGATGGATGGATGGATGATACAGGGCTGCCTTGGTTAAGAGTATAACTAGACTGTCACCATCATCATAAGGTACATGTTTGGCAGGAGGTTTAAATAAAGACTTATAAGGCTCAGAATTTTAGTTAAATTATAATATGATTAAGTGAAGAAATATTATTTTTTTACCTTTAGAAAATGTTTAATGCACAACATAAATAAAGCCTGCTAATACAACCCATTTCCTACTTGCTTTCTGAAATAGCACCCCTCAAGAGTTCTGAGACATTCTTGTAAACAGATGTTGCCATAAGTATTCAAATACCCCCCCCCCCACCCCAACCTCAACATTGTCAAATTTTAAATTCACTGTTTTGTACCCAAATCCTTCATACTTTGTTGTGCCCAGTCCTTTCTCCAGGTTTCTATGCACAGGTCTGGCAGTGATGATTCCACTCAAAGCAAAGAGGGTGGCAGGGTGACATTTACAGCTTTGCCTAGGAAAACAAAAATGTTACAGCTGGCTCAGGGAAAAAGGTTGGGTGCATGCACTGATACAGTGCGTTGCTGCACCACCACACAACGAACCACCTCAGGATTCCAAATTAGGACCCGAGTGAGCACAGCCATGCAATGGGTGACACCTCAGCACCACACTAGTTTGAATGGAATAGAACAGTGTGAGGTTTCTTACAGTGGTTGGAGTACCAATCCTGTGACCAAACTCCAAGTTCTCCCTGCAAATTGAAAGATCTGCTTACAGGGCTGGATGCAGGCTCAGGGAAAAGATGTTACAAAAATTAGGTGACATCCTGACACAATTTCCCCATCTTTTGTTTGCTACTTTCGGCATGGTAATGCACCATGTCACAAACTGATCTCACTGGTTTTGTGAATATGGCAAAGAGTTCAGTGGTCTTCAGTGGCCCGTAGAACAAGACATTTGTAACATTAATGTGCAGCCGACAAATCTAAAGAAATTGTATGATGCAATCATGTTAACATGTATCAGAATATCCAACAAATGTTCACATCTTATAAAATCCATGCCATGATGAATTGAGGCTCTATCTTGTATGAGAATAATGTTCCTAACAACTTGCTCTGTGAGTGTATAGTTGATTGATTAGCTAGCAGGCTTGATGTGAATGAGAATATATTTGCGTGATTCACCTCAGGTTTTCACATTTTATATGATTTGGCCCTCTGCATTTCTGTGGTTCATACTGTAAATGGATGAATGGAATATAACACTGTAATAAACCAGTAGATGGCAGCAAAGTACCAAAGTTTACATTAACCAATGTAGTGGAATAGGTTTCAAAGTTCATTAGTATTGAGTCAGGGTTGTCTAGAAAATCCAAAGGGTTTGTCTAAACATTTGAAGCAACTCATTTTACAGTGTCCTTGGAAAGATCAGCCTTGAAATTTTATTAACCCCCATATAGTTTTATTTTAGGGGCAGCTTTATGTCATCCTCTTTCTCTGTGTGCTCTCACTGTTTTTTTTAGTAAGAAGAAAATGCAATTTTAACAAGAGCAGGCGATTATTTCCCCTGTAACCTATACATTGCTATTCATCTAGCATTTGCAAACTGTCCAGTTGAGGTTGAATATCCTCAAATTACAATCATCCACTTCACTACTTGTTAGTTTATTACAGTTCCCTGTGGTTCAAGATCCATTTAGATAGGCTTTTTGTTTGGTCTGTTTACTTTGATATTTCATCCCTATTGCTTATCATCCACTGTGTGTATTTATTAATGAATACACTTTTTTGAATACTTTCGGTATTGCTCTTTGAGTATTATTCTAGTTTGGAAAACATTTTGGAGATACTATTTCTCATAGTTCTAAATAGCAGGCTACATATCATGAAGTCATTCAGAGGTCTCAGAGCAGTTTTATGCTGCACCTTTATAGTGAACACCGTTCTGATGGGTTGCACACACAGTGCTTAATTATTTTCATATTTTCTCTATGTTCAGATGTGACCGTCCTGGTCCCTGTCAGCTTGATCCTGGAATTGTCGATAACATGTCCAAGGGTGAACTGGGCAAATGAGGGTACACACAGTCACCAAGAGTTAACGAAGCAAGTGCATAGTACTTGTATTTCAAACAAACAAGGTGTCCAAAATTGCAGTGCCGAAATTCTTCTTAAATATCTAATCCAGAAAAACATTGTGAAATGTGGATTTTAAACAATCATATAAATCCATTAAAATGATGTTACAATTCAGGCAGGTCTTCCTTTATAAACAGTCTCAAGCCCCAAATGTCTCCTCTGCGTATCCCATCAGGATCTTCCAGTGAAAGGAGACAGATGCAGTCAACCTTTAATCCCGGGTTCGGGTTCCCATCGCCAAACCCTCAGTGTCTGCAGGGCACCCCACTGAACCCTACTCAGTACTCACGTCTCCCTAAACCACTCCTTCGATATCGCATGGCCCCTCCTACTCAGTCTCGCTGTTCAATTGGACCGCCCCTTCTTGAGTACCAGTCTGCTGCTCATTTCACCTGGAACATTCCAAAGACTGCCTGACTCCACTACATACTACATGGGCTCATCACCATTTTGCCTCTTCTTTCTGTGCTCTTTTAAACTCCGGTGTCCATTCTCCTTCTTTGTAAAAGATGAGTGAAGCTATTGAAACCGTGAGTTCTCCTTTACTTTTCTTTTCTCTTGTGCACCGAGCGTACATCACTTTAATTTCTCCACCTCCCTCCCTTTCTCGCACCAGCTAATACATTTACCTTGTCCAAGGAAAATGATCAATTAATAGATCACAAAGAAATAAACTGAACTATATACAGTAACAAAATTATTTATATCTTAAAAGTGTTAAATCAAACTACAATCTAAAATATAACTCTTACACTTCCTTCCTGGCGTTTGTACGCTCTTTCTTTCTTGCTTTTTTTCTTTCTTATTCCTGGCTGCCTCAGGCTCTTTTATCCGTGGGGCGAATGATGGTGTGTCACTACCCTATCGGGGAGAGACGAGACGCAAAGCGTCAGTGGAGAACATCTGAATTGACTGTACGACCGCGCAACAGGCAATCAACTGGCTAAACTCCTCGAGACCGCGGAACGAAGTGCCGGACCCGCAAGCCAGGGCTTACCTGCACTGCTGTTCATGTAAAATGCGCAGTCGCCACGGACCCCGCCATACCACATCTAATGGACATCTTCAGAGGTATGTAGAAAAATATTATGAAAACTCTGATTATATAATTATTATTATAGTGTAAGATGGAAAGTGTCCTCTCCTCAGCATAGTGGAAAAGCTCGTGACTCAGTGATGCTCAGAGCTGTGTATTCAGGATATCTTGAGAAGTTTAGCCCTGACCAATTGATCTAAGAGAAGCAGCAATAGAAATGCACTTCCTAATAATCTGATCAGACTTTGGCTAAAAATGCTTCAAAGAACCACCTTGGGCGCTCACAACCCATAAAAAGAAGAAGGGGTGTTAAGTGTAACATGCAACATGCATGTTAAGTGTAACATGCATTTGTTTACAGATTTGTATTCCTGTATAATTTAGCCAGATTGTATTTACTCCTGTGCATATGTGTAGCACACATTCTTGTTGTTTTTATTGTGTATATATACATTATGTTGTATGCTAAATACTGTATTTATTTTTTGTATTGCTGCGGTGGGCTGGCACCCTGCCCAGGATTGGTTCCTGCAGTGTGCCCAGTGTTGGCTGGGATTTGCTGTGTTGGCCCTGTGTTCGGATTCAGCACGTTGGAAAATGGATGGATGGATGGATTTTTTGAATTGTATATTTGTCAGCTTTTCTGAGAAACCATGAAAGTACATATTTCATTGTATTATGTACACATGACAATTAAATTTAGTTGACATGATTTGGCATTAGTATCCAGTGTCTACATTGTCCTCTCCACATAACATTCAGATTAGCTTCTCATTGTTGTGTCTGGACAAAAATGCATTTCCATGTTCCCTCATGTAAAAAGTGTCTGTTATTATTTTCCAGCTGTGTTCAAATGTGGTCTGGGTGATGTGATCACAATCCAATTACAAGTGCATTTGTATCTGGTTTTAATCTGTTATCCCATCATGAGCAGATCACTGAAAATGCTAACACCTTTCAGTCAGACTAAACTAGGCAATGGCATATGGCTACTGGGAGATGAAATGGCATTTAACTAGTGGGGAAAGATTTGAAAGTTTTGTGGGCTGAAAAACACTGGCTAGATGGACATAGCCCTAACTCTGTGCATTGGTTCGGTTTTGAATTTGCCTTTTTATGGAGAAGTAGTGTCTTTCTCTGACTCTGGAGTTGCTCCAAAGAAAAGGTCTGTAGAAGAACTATATTGCACACAGACACCATGGGTTTATATGGTCTCTTGTACTTTCAGTTACTTACAAATGAGAAAATAATGTAAATCCCAATATAAAAAGCACTTATAAAATAATTGTTATTTAGATAGATAGATAGATACTTTATTAATCCCAATGGGAAATTCACATTCTCCAGCAGCAGCATACTGATACAATAAGTAATATTAAATTAAAGATTGATAATAATGCAGGTGAAAAACAGACAATAACTTTGTATAATGTTAAATGTTAACGTTTACCCCCCCGGGTGGAATTGATGAGTCTCATAGTTTGGCGGAGGAACGATCTCCTCAATCTGTCAGTGGAGCAGGAGAGTGACAGCAGTCTGTCGCTGAAGCTGCTCTTCTGTCTGGAGATGATACTATTTAGTGGATGCAGTGGATTCTCCATAATTGATAGGAGCCTGCTGAGTGCCCTTCGCTCTGCCGCAGATGTTAAACTGTCCAGCTCCATTTTGGATAATTTGTTACGAAGAGGCAGAAGCAAAGCTAGAAATTGTGCAGAGTGAAGTGGCCTTGAAACAACCGGTTTAGCCATTTTTAAGTTCTAAAACTTTTTGTGGAACAGAAGGTGACTTTTGGGGGAGATTGCCCTTGAAGTTTAGGCAGCTCGATTCATTGTCGATTGATCTAGGTCTGGGGTGGGTTCCTTTGAGGTGAGCAATTCAAATGATTGACAATTGATGATAAACGTAAATGAAATAGAAAAATTTTGTGGGGGCCCAGCACCCCCCAATCCCCCCCCCCCCACCAAGAGGTATGTATTTATATTTTACTGTGGTCTATGGAAACTGACTACAGTTAGAAGGGCAGGGTTCTGGAATGTGCAAAGTGAGTGCATTTAGCTTAGTCTAGGATCACAGTGCATTGGGTCCCCACTGCCTTTACCATCACATCCCCAAGGGAAGAAAAAAAAAATCAGTCTGTATTTGCTGTTGAAACATAGAACATTTAATTACAGATCTTTATGCTGATTTATCTATGGATTTTAGAATGTAGGTTACATGAGGAAGCATTTTGTGGAAAGTAATGAGGAAAATTGTATTGTACTATATTATTTTATTTCACAATTGAATAATTCAAGTAAATCACATCAAAAAACAAATATAAGAAGTACAATGTTTTGCAGGCTTTTGTCACATATTTCACATATAGGCAAAGACGTGTACATTGTGGCCTACTGTCACTCAGTATGTTGACTTACAATACATTGCTCTTAATATATTTTTCAAATTTAGTTTAATTATGGTATCACCTTGTTGTAATATTATAAATATCACAAGAAAGTTCATATTTTTAATAGTCATTATCATGGAGCAGAAGTGCAAAAGATTTATGATCATCATAATTATAAATAATTAAACAGGAAGCAAAAGCTTTAGCAGTTACCTAATCAAAAATATCAAGGCTATTAGAGATATGAATAAATTGATCATTCACACAAGCTGTAAAGTGTTTTACATTATACATTATGATAGTACTGCAACACTTGTACAAGCCTTGATCATTTTAAACCAAATGATGATATGCGTTTATAACCATGTGCATTTAAACAAATCTTTGTTGAATAGCAATCAGTGCAGTGAACAGAAGAGTCACTAGTAGAAGGAGTTTGTCTTCCTTGGTTCCTTGACAACCTAAAATAAAAGAAAGCAAAGTTAGTTCCGTTCACAGAGGGCTGAATTAGGTACACTTTGACTCTCATGTTGGAGTAAATTGACACTGTTGATCTGAGGTGTGGAAATATCTCCAAACTTATCCTTTATTTAGTGACTTTTGAGAGAGCATTCTCTCTTGAACAGGATCTGTTCAGAATATTTATTTCAAAACATATACAATTCTAAGATATGCACACCAGGCCTGTGCTTAACTTTCTCATGTTTTATCATATATAAAGAACAATCTTATGTGGGGCTCTCTATTTATTATGTTTTCTTTTTTCTTTTTGTGTAGAGGATGTTTGTTTTTTTTTCTATCAAGTATATTTAGGATTGATGTGATTTGGCGTTTAGTAAATCATTGATTTCAAATGTATAACTAAATATACATAGTTGTATTAAAAGAATAAGAGTAAATACGTTTGTACTGCTATTCGCATTATGAGAATGTATGATGGTGTAGTGGTAAGCACTCTGCCTTACATATCCAGTCACTAATGGTACAAATCTCTTGCCCAGTTATTGTCCATGTACAGTCTGCACATTCTCTCCATGTCTGCATTGGTTTTCTTATCACATTCACTAAAATGTGTGGGTTAGGTTAGTTCCAAATTAAAGCAGTGTACATAAGAGGGCCCTACAATGTGCTCAAACCCTGTCCAGTCCTCATTCACAGCTTGCTACCTTTGTTGCTGGGATAGGCTTCAGCCTCTGCAACACTAAATTGTATTAGGAGAGAATAAGAATGACGTAATATTGTAAGTTAATATTGTCTGCTCAGTTCTGCTATTTCTCTTACTATTTTTAATAATCATTCTTTTCACGTTTGTGCTGCAGCTGCATTTGATTTGTATGTCTCCTTTCAATACTTGATGTTTAAAATCTGTCACATACATTTCCAAGCTCATCATCAATACTGCATTTCTAAGATTCTGCATTTGGCACCTTGTCATAATCTAGTCTCATCTGAATGTTCAAGACATTTAGATGTGACATCAAGAGGGAACTCACAAGTCTTATGTTTATATAGGAACAAAAAAAGTTTTTTATGCAGTACTACTGTTTTGTCTGCACCGCTGGAGTGATGGAAGATTTGTGACACAGTGATGGTGTTTTAACCTGTATCCTAGCCACAATATCTGCTTAGGAAGGCACAAAAGACGATGAAAACTAACCTTTGTTTGGAGTGGTAGGACTAGCAGTGCCGCTTGTGCTTCCTCCAGTCAAACCAATTCCAAGACTGTTCAGTTCTGCCTGGGTTCTGCTTTGGATCCAGGTTTGGATGGCTGTAGTATTCTGGAATGTTGCCAGGCCACCAAGGCTGCTACCAAGAAGATTTTGAACAACTGATGCGTTGAGTTGCTGCAAAAGTGAAAATTTGAATATTTCAGCCTTCTAAGAATTTTTAGTAGAATACGGAAGAAGAGGTCACATAAAGAAGAATGGATAAGTGGGTTTAGAAAATGAATAGATGGAATAACAAAAGAGAAATCTACAGTAGTTTGAAATTCAGTTTTATCTAAATGTATTATTCTATATATGTATTTGAATAAAGATTTATCTTATCTTTTTCTTCTGTAAAATGCCAGGATATAACTGTTGTGCTTAACAGAGAGGTAGTTGTATTGCTTTTGAATACAAACAAAGCAAGATGCTAAAACTTGTTCTTGTGATGTTTATTGGCCTATAATGAAGGCTGCTTGGCAGGTGCCCATGGTTGCAAGTGTCAGTCTGCAGTTAGTTGCATTCAAATTGAAGATTACTGGCACATTCTTTGACAGCTACAAGTGTAAAACAAAATGTGTTTTGGTATTACTTTCTTCAGCATACAAGATGTTAAATCCATTGTAAACACAGACCTAAAGGTGTTCAGCCAGGTGTTTAGTGTGTTCAATGTATTGTTTGAGGTATCAGAATAAGCCAGACATTGTATACTATGACAACCTGTTGTTAAACTTAATAATGTTTGGTGCCAGCTACATATTAAGGGAGCACATGTCCATTGGAAAAGTTTCTGGGTCACTTAATTACCCTGTCGAAAAAGCAGGAATTCACATTGACAACTGAGAAAGAGAAGGAAGAAAAACAGAGTGGCAGCACGGTGGTGCAGTGGTAGTGCTGCTGCCTTGCAATAAGGAGACCTGGGTTTGCTTCCCGGGTCCTCCCTGCGTGGAGTTTGCATGTTCTCCCCGTGTCTGCGTGGGTTTCCTCCAGGTACTCCGGTTTCCTCCCACAGTCCAAAGACATGCAGGTTAGGGTCATTGGCGAGCCTAAATTGTCCCTAGTGTGTATGTGCACGTGTGTGTGTGTGTGTGTGTGTGTGTGTGTGTGCTGTGGGCTGGCGCCCTGCCCACGATTTATTCCTGCCTTGCTCCCTGTACTAGCTGGGATTGGCTCCAGCAGACCCCCGTGACCCTGTGTTAGGATATAGCAGGTTGGAAAATGACTGACTGACTAACTGAGAAATGCAGGGGAGAATCAAGATGAGACAAGAAAGGACAGTGTTGAGAATGGTGGATGGTGAGGAACAGGTACAATGAAGTAATCGGAGCTACACAGTGAAGCATGTAGGAAGTTAGAATAAAGAAGAGCAGGGCAGAAAGGTGGTATTTTTATTTTAGCAGTGGTCAAAACAGCAGGCCATGGAAGGGTTAGTCACTATTTTACCCTTATACTGTTTTAATAAAAATGGAATCTATTGGTTGACAACTTTTGCTTAGAAAGTCTGTGTCTTAATACTTTACATGAAAATAGAATTACCTTTAAGACAGCTGAGTCAAGACTTGCAAAGACTGGGATACTCATGCTAACGTTATCCTTAGCAAGCTGCAGGATATCATTTAAAGGTGCTCCACCTGAAAAAAGAGCAATATTAAACACTGCAATGCCACTTTTGCAAAACTAATTTCAAGAGTCATAGTAGCTTTTGAATCAGTTTGTCATCACATGAATATGAATAAACAGACTTTCAAAATGCACGCAAAATTCCAATGAAAAAAATATCCTTCATTGAATGTAAATCAGATGAATTTAGTTTGAAATACATTATTTTGCTATGTTTATTTGTTTTGTTTAATACATTCACTACATTTGTATATTTAATTATCTTTGATGGCTTTCTTGGTAGTAGAGTTGATATAATAGCATTCACTCCTTGCAGCTGTATATGTGTGTGCATATGAGCATACTTGAGTTTATATAGGATTTTGTTCCACACTAACCTGAAAAAAGTTTTGTATAAGCTATAAAATTAAACATATGGCGGGGATAAACAGTATAACACAAATTGTTGACTTAATAAATGCAAAGAAACCCTAGCTGCCACCCTCTCAGAAATATGTTCAATATCCTATAGTCTTTTGGCTTCCTGAGAAATGTATTCATGGGCCCATTATTATAATCCAACATGCTGTCTAAATGGCTCCATATACAGTATACATTATATAAAGTTGGTACTTTATGCAGGTTCCATTCTTAAAATCCCATGGTTTGCTCTGTTTTACAACTGCACCTTGAAAAAGGACACTCCTTCAAAGAGGTTAATTTTGGCTTCCCTTATGATTTTCTTTTCGGCCCAGAAACATAAGGTGGCACCTACTGGCCATCTCCACCTCTCCGCTTCTTTACTCTGTGCCAGGAAAGACACTAGCTCATATTTGAACATCTATCAGTGGCTAAATATGATGCTTACAATACAGTTTTAGATTTTTTATTTAAGGAATATCATTTATTAAGCGTGTTATTTTGTGTACAGATTATATCTAGGATATGGCCAACTCTAGAATAGATATTATAAAAGCTCACATTTTCTTAACAAGCCTGAACTGGGAAAAACATGATCACTGGAGGAAATTACCTAAAGTGGGCACTGTATAAACCTACTATAATTGAAATATATTACAAAATTTAATTTGGCCATGTGCAAAACAGTTGTTTAAAAGGGTGGTCCTAAATTTTGGGGTTTTTGCAGTTATATGGCACTTTCTTATATCCACCTATCAAAGAGTGTATGACGTACAGTACATACAAGCTGCATCAGCCATCATGCTCTTTCCAGTTTGACACTTGGCTCCACCCATCTGATCACATTATAGCAATCATTTCAATGAGAGCTTTTTTTCCTTTTTGCTGATATGAAGTAAGAAAAGACCTTTCCAAATGCTGGGTTTAGCCCAAAATGCTGTGCCTTGGAGTTTCACTGTTTTGGCAAATTTTATGTGATTGAGAACAGATGACACTTGGCTTATTATGGATTCTGGCAATGTGACTCCAGCTATGCTATAGTTTAATTACTTTTACTTACCAAGGTAGGATTTTATCAATGTATAGTATTGCTGTTGCCCACTTGTTGAACTACTGAAGCCTTGTTTACAAATATTGTACAAAGTCTGCTTTTGAGTGTTTGAACATGATGAAACATCCAGTGGAGGGGACACACTTCTGCAAAAAACAAAAGTTTTTTGTTATGTTTTTTTGGTATCTGGTTTATGTAGTTAAATTTTCTTTTAGGTTAAGCTTCTAAGTAGCATCCTGCATTGCCAGTAAAATATCTTGCTTTAATTTTAGTTCTAGCTCTGCTCCTTTAAGGTGTTATGCCTGATAGAAAAGGCAAGTGAATTTTTATGAAGGAACTAGAAGAAGAGACAAAGTCATTATGCCAAATTAAAGTCTAAACCCAAATCCAAAAGGTATTTATCCACTGATATTGCAAATTGTGATCTCCTGTCATTACATGGTGACAACCACCATTAGAACAGTGTACAGAGTCTACAAAATGGCAGTAAGAATGACAAACACAATAGTGTTGGAAACAACACAAAATATTTTCATTTTATGCATAAATTCTCAAATAAATGCATGGAAAATTTGGGAAAAAAAAAAAAAAAAATCCAATTAATAATGTAAAGAGTGATATAGGCTTTTGTGATTATGCATATTAAAGTGCACTTACTGCATCACTGTGGAACTGATGGTTGCAAGCTGACTGGCAGTTGCAGAACACAGATTATTACCACCAATGGCATTAATTGCAGTTGAATCCAGAGTATTGCCGCTAACACTTAAATACCTTGCAATTATGGCTGCACTCTGTGGGAATGAAAATACAAGAAATATAACATGTTAAGGTTCGTCCAGTGGTGTGATTGTTCTTGTGATTTAATGTTTTACTTGTGAACTGGAACTGAACATCTTATTTTTTACATTTATTTGTGTTAAAGAGCAGATAAAAATTAATGCATATTTTAGTGAGTGCCTTGGTAAGCAGAGGTATTGTGGACAAATACGAGTGGTACAAAACAAGAGGCTTAGCAAAAATTCTGTTCAAATTTGGGCAGAGAATTTTGTATTGGAATTTCTATAGCGATGGCAGCATTTAACAAAGAAATAAAAATTGTTCAGTTTACAACTCTCAAAAGAGTGCCATCTGAGCTTGTTTAGAAGCAATACATTTTATGCAAGTAACAAAATGGATATACTTGTCTTCAACTGTAAACTGTGCTCTTTTTATTACCATCTGTAGTGTGATGTATTTCTTCCATCCATTTTCAAACCCGCTGAATCTGAACACAGGGTCATGGGGGTCTGTTGGAGCCAATCCCAGCCAACACAGGGCACAAGGCAGGAACCAATCCCGGGCAGGGTGCCAACTCACCGCAGGACACACACAAACATCAAGCACACACTAGGGCCAATTTAGAATCACCAATCCACCTAACCTGCATGTCTTTGGACTGTGGGAGGAAACCGGAGCGCCCGAAGGAAACCCACGCAGGCACGGGGAGAACATGCAGACTCCACGCAGGGAGGACCCGGGAAGCGAACCCAGGTCTCCTAACTGCGAGGCAGCAGCGCTACCACTGCGCCACCGTGCCACCCATGTATTTCTTATATACGTTAAAAACTTATACATAAATTTATACACAAAACCTTTGTGAAAAACATAGCCTTATGTCAATTAGCTAATACAGAATACAGTGTTTTAACACATGCTGTGAATAAAAATCATCTTTATTGAAGGACAAAATGTATTGCATTCTATTTTGAAAAGAATTTCTTACAAATACAAAACATGGCTTGACACTATTATACTGGAGGAATTACACAATTACAGTTAAATAAGAGTGATCAAATGGAATATAATATCAGTTGCTATACATCTTTTAGGAAAGACAGACAATTTCATGATATGTGAATAATAATATTCAAGCTAAAAAGATCAATACAGGAGAACAGACTGTATCACAATCACTGTGCCTTAGGCTAGTAAGGAAGCAGTCCAGAGATTCAGTGACTAGAGTCCGCCAGGCCACCAAAATGCAGAGAGACAGTAGTGTGCTCCCATGAAGGCCAGTCTCATAATGAGATATAGCCAGCAACTCCATACAACTAGTCTGCGATTTGCTCTGATAAAGTCATACAGGTTTGATTTTATCTTTAGTCGTGGTGCAGGCTCTGTGTGCATGACAGATGTCAACCAATGAATGTTCAGGAAGTACAATGCATAGAAAGTAGTGACGAGGAATAAAGAAGGTGGGGGCTTTGGAACTAATAAACAGAAACGAAGCTCATCCATCTGTTTTGCGATTTATGTACCATGACAAAATGAGAAAAATAAAGTTTGCTGCTGAATTCACTGTGGCTCTTAACCCTTCGTACAATGCCAGCTTTATCAGGCAGCACACTATTGGTTGTCAGAAAAGGGCTGTACTGGACAGTTGGCATGTGATTGCTAATGTGACATTACCAGTGATTTTCAATTGTTTAAACTGACATGGGTGCTGGCAAATCTCATACATCCCATGACTAGAGGTTGTGTTATGTGACATCAACTTTAGAGAACAGATTCCAACTCAAGTGATGTAAAAAACACTTTTATATTGTACCCGGATGTCTCCAGGTACTCGTTGATGGTCTTCCTGCAGCACTTCCTGGTGTGGCGGAAGTACTGCATGGACATCTGGAAGCACTCCAGGTGTACCTGGTTCCTGTTCCAGCAGCACTTCCTGGTGTGGTGGAAGTGCTGCAGTCCATGGCTCCGGAACCATCCAGGCTCACCCTGGCGAAGGCTACAGGCCCCAACAGGGTTGAGTTTCCAAGCTCTGTCCCCATGGCCCCAATACCCATCAGGGTGGCTGCCCTCACGTGTTCCAGGGGAGTTACTGATCCTCTCTCACTCTCTGGGCTTTTCGGTTGGGCATGAGCCCCAGGTGTCTGCCACATCTGATATTGGGATATCTTAGCTATTAACCAACTAAATGAGCTTGATGAACTGAATGGCCTCCTCTCATTAGTCTAACTTCTTATGTTCTTGTGAAAAAAAGTGCCGACACTTGTGTAAATTCAGTAATGTAAACTTTACACATTATTTATCTAAACAAATATTACCTGTGAAGCATTCCATGGACCATCAGCAGGATTTAGTAAACCAGTCAGAGTATCCGCTGAAGTGACATTCCATGTATTGATGTCACTTACAGGTGCCTGCCGTGCGATAGAGCGAAGAAGCTGGAGCTGACTTTCGGGAATTCCAGAGGGATATGCCTGGAAATAACAACAAATTAATCTATTTTATGTGAAGTCAGTCAGTACTAGATTGCTACAAATAACTATTATGTATTCAGTGAACCAGGAGAAAGCTGCTTTTTGAACATATAGACATAAACAATTAGGATATATGCAGCTTATACTCTGTTTCAAATTACATTTTTTTCAAGGTAGTACAGTATTCATTCTCAAACACAATATACATCCTCACATGTATCATAGCATTCTCTTACATACTTAATCTAAGCTTTGCATGAGTCAGTATTTATCCCATGCAGAAGGCAAGAATCAGCCCTAGATAGCTCGCCATTTCATCGCAGAGCTCATTCACGCACGCAGTCATACTGGGCTAGCTTAGAATTGTCATTTAACTTAACACACAAGTCTTTAGGGATGTTAGAGAAAAACTGGAGTATCCCAAGGAAATCCCACAAAGAAACAGAAAAGACATTCACACTCCACCCAGATGGTGATAAAAAGCAGGATTCAAAGCCTGGCTGCTGGAGCCATAGGGCAGCAGTACTATCTGTCATACAGATCTATTCATCTGCAGGATACAAAAAAATCCTTTTGTTCACAGTTTAAAAAAATACAGTGAAATTACTTTTTATACATAAGAAAAAAACATAAACCTCAATCTTTTTTGCTTTACTAAATAATACTGGATCAAGAGAAATATTTTATCAAAAACATTAAATTGCAGGACAGAGTTTTACTTTACCAGCTTTAAATTGTTGTAAACGACTTGCTGATAACTTGGAACAAGAACAGTACTGGCTAGAGCTGCCAAGTTGTTCTGTACTGTTGGGGGGTCCAAACATAAAGAGAATTGGGAACTGTCATAAGAGGCTGGGAATGATGCAGAGTTAATTATGCCAAGTGTTATATTTCCCACAGTACAACCTTTGAAAACAAAAGAAGACATTATTAATCTTGTTGCAATTAACAATATTATGTTCTGTATGAAATATAATTAGCTTTTTTGCTGCATTATTAATTGCTGATATCTGTTCTAGACATATACAACACTTGCTGCCTTAGGAAGGTAGACAGTATAAATTAAGACCTCAACCATTCTGCAAAGCATTTTTTTTCTCACTCACTCTTCTGGCAAATGGTACAGGAACACTGGCACTTACACCGATAAATTCAGGGATATAACAATTGCAAATACATGTGTATTGTATCTATTGCAGTGCTTCTCAGACTGGGGGGTTGCAGAATAAGTTGTTTGATTTGAAAATTCTATTATAGTCTTGAGGCATATGAGGACCATGAGTGCAAAGTACCACAACAATAGTGACCAAAACCTCTTGAAGTGAAGTTTCTTACCTGCACCACGTCTGACTCTTGTAGGAAAGATATTCTGGAAAAGGGTAATGAGCAATGAATCGCTCACTTTGTTGCTTTTCAGTTGTGGCAGGAAAGTTCCAAGAAAGGTAACAACGTCCGCCTGTTGAAACATTATATTTCAATAGAGGAAAATTGCAGTTCAGTTAAAGGCTTCAATAACATATACTCAATCATATTTTTTCCTCTAACAAATGTAGTTTAATGTGGTTAAAATTGTACTTTTTGCAAGATGTGTACCTTTATTAATATAGACATGGCTTCAGCTAGAACATAGTCTTCAATAAATCATTGTTTTGCTTTTGTTAACATTGGTGTGAACTGTGACAGAGAAGAATGAACCCAACGAGTCCTAAACATGACACATTTAATCCACTTTTGTCTCATATCATGATTAACATTCTCCTAAAAATTTTACCTTGCAAAGTTCAGTGAAACAAGTGCAGCACAAGTACCCAATCTACTTGCAAATGTGGCAAGGATTTGACCTCCCCAATAATGCAAGTCTTGCTCCTCTTTTCCTTTCTTTTTGATGCAAAAAAGAAATATAAAACAGTAGACTTGCAAAACATTTGCCCTCCTGCTTCTCTGATTAGCATCATTGTGTATGTGGAAAATTTAAGCCATGTCTTGTAAAGAGAAGCTCAGGTGGGGGTTGCACATATAATTTTAGGCACTTACTAGAATATATTCAAATGAACTCACTTAATTCTTATAGAGTACTCTTCTCTTAGAATAGGTTCAAAATACATAGCATAGCATAGGACAAAAAATTCAAAGCTACTTTTGAATGCATGCAAGCTGACATGTTTTTAATGTACAGTACTAGAATAATAAAACAATCTATATACTTTATCTCAAGAGGAGGAATTTGGGAAGAATAGGTGATTACTGACATAAAAAAACTACTTAAGATGATATAAACAAAGAATGTACTCTGTGAACTGTTGATATGACTTAATGTGCTTTGCGCTTGGTCCAATAGGATGAAGACAACAAAAACATTGGCATTATCCAATTAGCTTACTCACATGTCATAGCACTGTACATCAGATATGGTCAATGTTCGTTAAATATATATTTTGTTTGAAGGAAACACCCATATAAAAATGTGTACAGTTAATGGTGTACATGTTGTTTTTCCAGTGCTGTGAAATTGAGAATATACAGTAAAATTTAAAGGTTCCTAATTTTTGTAATTATTAAGATTACATTATTTGGGTGTGAGACGGATGGACAGGATTAGGAATGTGTACATTAGAGGGTCAACTCAGACGAGATTGCATTGGTTTGGACATGTGCAGAGGAGAGATGCTGAGTATATTGGAAAACGAATGCTAAGGATAGAGCTGCCAGGTAAGAGGAAAAGAGGAAGGCTTAAGAGAAGGTTTATGAATGTTGTGAGAGAGGATATGTAGGTGATGGGTGTGACAGAGCAAGATGTAGGGGACAGGAAGATATAGAAAAAGATGATCTGTTGTGGTAACGGGAGCAGCCATAAAAAGAAGAATTACAAGAAGATTAAGATTACATTTAATGCTATAATGTTAAAGATATAGTAGTATACTGTAAACAACATTTTAAAAGGTCAAAATGATTTCATAATGTTACACAGTGCATCTGTAGAACTATGGACTACTGCATATCGAGGGAATCAGTGTTAATTGCTCCAAAAATCCGTTGTTCCCGACATTTCTTGTTTTTTGCATACTTTCCAAAAATGTTTTGCATCTACATACTTTGGTTCCCTTTGCTGCACCTTTCTCATTAATCTTCAACACTTTGGGAGACATTTTTAATATACTTCAGAGCAAGAGTGTGCACCCTGCAAGGGTTGCAGACTTTGCAAGAAGGCCAATTAGCAGGAATGCCAAGTCTTTCAAAGATTCCCAGCGCAATGAAAGCTCAAAACCTGTCCAGTGGACTTAGATGTCAGTCTGTTGACTGATATATTTTTTGATTGAACCATAATACACAAAATAAAATTGAAGACCATGAGTGTTGACACTTGCGAAGTTGTGTGCAACGATATACAAAAATGTCATCTAAGTCAGGGAAGGAGGGTATCCTTCTTGGTATATTGAGAGAAATGTTATACGTATATAATACTGGAGAGCAGGATGCAGAGGAGGATTTTACAGTGTTAGGTGCTGATATGGGTTTGAGAACCAATTTGTAAAGTAGCCACATTTCCATGAAGGCCAAGTGCTTCCTGTTAACTCATGGTGGGCTCCGGCAATCCACGATTATGTGTGCACTTATGAGGGTTAAGCAGCCAGGACAACCTGTCGTCGATAACAGGGCTCAAAAAGCACAAAGGATGATGCACTGTTGGAGGATTAAATACCTGTGACTTTATGCATTAAACTGTCGCGATGTAGGGTGTATTATTAGACATCTTAAAAGTTAATTGCTTGTAGTTTAGAAAAGTAAAGTTTTTGTTTAATTGTCATAAAACAGAAGAACACGAAACAGTGACAATTGTGGTCTTTTCTGCAGTGAAGCAAGAAATAATAGTTGATCAATAATAATACAAAAAAGAAATACGTTAAGAAAGCTAATGAGGTTCAGGGGCAATCCAGTCCAATGCCTGATCATCACGGTTCTAAATTTCTGCATTTCATAAGTAAACATTAATGGCATTATTTATGTTAAACATGTACAGTAAATGTATTAATCAGTGGGCGTCATACTTTACTAACTTAGAAGTGGAATTTTTTCATCAGTGACAATTTTAATATGAAACACACCTTTTTTAACTTTTAAAAATATTATTACTGTGTCTTTTCCTTTTGTCTTGATGACAAAAAAGTCAATTGGAATGAATGCTGCAATAATGTAAATGTGGTACATTGTTAATTCTTGTAATTTTTCAATAAGTAGCATAGCTTTTAATATTTTACCACTTTGCAACGAACATCACATTAATTTACGATAGTGTAACTAAGAATGCTGCAACATTAAATATGCTAAAAATTCTGTTGCATACAAAAAAGGTGGAAACGAATTATATAATTTAAATGGTCTCCATCTTCAGTTGATATAGTTTAGGGATTGATGTTTTACCATTTTGTAGAGAAAATGCAAGATTAATTTAAACAAGAATTCTGCAACATTAGATATGCTAAATTGTGAATGTTACGTTTCACTTTTAGCCTGGTATGGACAAGGCTAATGGTTGACGCTTAGTTGCCTCAGTTACGAAGCGTGACTTGCCCTAATCCTCTTTGTCTGAATAGAAATTGACTCAGATAAGCTTGGCATCTCCATTTAAGCGAGGCTTTGTGGAAAACCCCTGAGAAGGAACCCCCTGGGTTTGGTAACACATGCTGTGATTTGGTGTTTTCAGTTGGGTACAGAGTTTCAGACAAAAAAGGGAGGCGATAGTGTATTTCCTTGAATTCATTAGAAAATAAATCTAAACTAAACTTAATAATACTTCTCATCTTCTATTCAAACAAATTGTATCATGTAAAAAATAAATACATACAGTACATACATACCGATTGAAACTTTGACCAAAACCTGTTTGTGAGAAACAGAGGTAGCTGGCCAAGATTTTGCAATGTGGTTAGCGTCCAGGTTGAAGGATTTCTGGGGAAAAAAAAAAAAAAAATATATATATATATATATATATATATATATAGAGAGAGAGAGAGAGGATTTAACTTTAAACAGAAAGTGACTGAATAACATACACATCTAGTTTTACCAGAAAACCTGTAAAACTGAAATTTAGTAATCCAAAGAACTAATTTCTAGACATTTTAAAAATCAACTTCAGTATTGATATACTTATTGTATTGGAGAAAATTAATCATATTACATAAACCAATATGACTCAGCAGTAAAACAATATTTAAACAATTTTTGATAACTTTTTTTAATAAAAATTTCACATTACCGAGTTATTTATATATAGAGCCTACATATCCTTTTTAGGTTGTCTATTATACTTGTTTCATTATTTTTTAAACTGCCTTTTTCCAGTTCATATTCAAAGTGATAAATATGAAATTTGTTCCTGCTAATAATTGTGTTGTATAGGTGGAAAAGATGCTTTTCTGTTGTAGGATGGGCAATAAATTTTCCAGTGCGTCAAAAAAAAAAAAAAAAAAAAAAAAACATAAATCAGCAACCACAACCCCAAAAAAACCCCACAGCATTCATAAAAAGATTTACCAAACTTTAACTTTCTTTGCAATTGCACAAAGGTGTGGGGATACCATGGACCACAGTGCAACAACAGGGGCAGATCTCTATGTCAGTACAGGGCAGTCACGTACAGAAAATGTGTTTATTTAAAATAAATCCATTTAATGGTGTATAGTGAAAATGGGAATACCACTTTGTGAGCATTACAAAAGTGTAACTCAACATCAGGATTAACACAAAATAGACAAGTAAAGGCAACAATCCCTGAGGCTTATTACGCATATTTTAAAAGAAAATAATTTACTGGTTTTATTGTAGCATAATTAATTGTGTTAATGTGATGGTTAAGAGAATTATGTCAACATACAGTAACTAGAAAAAGTTATGTAATATTTTAAGGTCTATTATCTTAATTTAAATGAGCAAACAACCTCATTAGTTAACTTTTTTCAGTGTATTTGAAACAGAAAAGTTAACAAACTTTAAGAAATATTTGGATAAGAAACTTGGACATCTTCACTATTAGCTAAACAAAGGAGCCTGATTGACTAAATTTGTCTGATTCTTGTGTATTGCTTTGTTAGGTGTTAAACGTCGACATATTTGTTGAGTTTGATGAGTGTTGTGATGTGAGTATTTTGCATATAAGTTGATAAATATTTTGTATGTCTTTATTTGTAACTGAGGCAAAACTAAGTCAGGAAAGTGAATTTTATGACAGAGTTGGGGGGAAGCGCCTTAAACAAGTTTTTCTCTGCTAAAGTCTCTCTCAAACCCCCGCAGGAAAGCCAGGCTGCCTAACTTCCAAGCTTTACCTTAACATATGGTTTGGGGGAAGGTGTGAAGATGTTCTATCCCCCCAGTGGCTGTTTTGAACTGGCTTGTATCAAAAGTCTTTAAATACCAAGATGCCCTATTGGCTTTAGGGGTTGGACAGAAAATCTATAAATTTGCTCACTTCCTCACTCTCTCTCTCTTACCAAACTGAATGAATGACCATCTCACACCATGAACTGAAAAGGACAACACAATGAAGAACACAGCTCGGCAGCCATATTGAGACAGACAATGCGGCCTGTTCTGAAGAAAGCTGACCACAAATGATACCTTAACTGGAGACATTTTTAAGTAACTAACAAGTCTGTGTGCTGCCTGAAACTACACATCACCATTTAATCAGGTTGTATGGTTGCCAATATTCAAATGTACTTTGCATATTGTTATTATTTATGAATATTACCAATAATACATTATTTAAATTGTAACTTAACTCCTGCTTGTCTTTTACTACATCTAATTGCCTGAGGTTATAGATGTAGAAGGGAAGGTGGTGAGAAGTTATATACTATAATATCTTATAAACAGTGGTAAGTCTGTGAGATTAGAGGCATTCTGACATAGGCTACATATTAATACTACAAAAGGGGAAAGTAGAGTAATATATTACTCTACCAAGACAAAACAGTGAGTTTTCCTTAACAATGATTAAGAGTTGCAGTTTAAACAATTTTAAAATGTACGCCTTTATGGAAGAAACTGAACTGTAATTAAAGAATTTGCTGTTGATAAAACACAATCAAAATGTTTGTAGGAATATTTTTTCAGTGAATAAGTGACGATGCAATGGTAACTCTGTTAATTGTAATTGACTACCCTGTAACTTGTACAAGAAGTAGATCTACACAGGGTAATCAAGCTTCAGTCCACAAATAACCATAGTAAGTATATTTTATTTACAATTAATTGACACAGAATGAAAAACTGCCTAGAATTTATTTGCTTCATTTTTTTTGCAGTACTTAGTTTTAAATTCTGATATAAAGCACTTACCCGTATTGGGTTGAGCCATTTAAAAGTACATTCTCCAAGGAAGTGACTTGGCTTGCTGTTAATGTACTGCAAAGTTTCAACTTTTCAGTGATGCTGGTGTCTGAATTTTCAATGTAAGGGCCACTTAACAGACACACCATGTTGTTCAAAATATTCAGATTTGCACTGCTGATGTTGTTACCTGTAATATTCTGGAAAACAAACAGCATGGAATCTTGTCAATCTTATTTGTACCTTTTTGAATTTTCTGTAAATATTGAGCACATTGAATGTTATCAGATCATCATTCAGATTATAGTGAAAAAGAACCCAAGTGAACTAAATAATGCCTACTTTTGATAATTCATTTATCTTATAAAATGTTGTCCAGCATCTGATGTTGAAGTAACAAAATTAATCACCCGTACTGATTTATTACCTTCTGGCCCTATGTTATCAATGGTAGTGAGTTCTTCACATCATATCATATATTCATTTATTTATTTCAGTAACACCTGCACAAATCAAGACATATGCCTTGAAATGAAAACTGTCACTTTTAGTTGTCAAAGTTCACGATAGACGGTAGTGAGCACATGTTGGGTGGGTTTGAGTGCAAGTAAAAAGTTGATGAGATATATTGCACGAGACAGCTACTTTAATTCTGGAAGCTCTGAATTCCTCATCAATCCCTTGATGGCCTATAATTTACTTTACTGATGATTCACTAATCAAAGCAGTACTTGCTAGAAGTTTGCTCTTTCAACTTAGTGGGCCTCATGTATAATGCTGTGCATAGAATTCCTACAACATGGCATAGTGACAAAACTGGAAATCTGTGTATGTACAAAAAAAATCCAGATGCATAAAATTGTGTGTATTTCAAGTTCCATGCACTTGCCCTCTATAAAACCCAATCACCTTGAAATTTAACGCACATGCACGTGCCTACAGCCCCAATCCAACTCCTCTCTGAATTTTGCATATTTGAATATGCAGATCAATACAAATAGGCCTTTCTGTATAGAGTTTTGTTAAAATACAATGGCAAAAGCACGTAGAAAAAAAGAATTTCAGCGAATGCGAAATGGTGGCAAGGAAAGATGTACTATTTCTTGACTTAAGAAGTGCTATAAGCGACAAAAAGGAAATTGATGGAGTGATACAGCATGGCAGAGACACTCAAAAGTTGAAGTTCAGAAAGTCGCACCATGCCCAAAATGAGAAAGTGGTCAGATATCAAAGTCGACCTTAAAAGGTGAATCGCAGACCACTGGGTGACCATCAGGCTGTGTGCTGATGGATGCTGTTCTGGAGTCATAAAATGCAATAGTGGATGCTGTAAGATGTGACCAATGAACAAAGGAATATAAAGGCTGTACTATGTGATACTGATCACAAATTAAATGAATTTGTTGAAAAATAAATGCTGCATCTGATTACCTGTTTTTACATTCTGCTAATTACATTCAAATGAAGTTGTAATGCTGTCCGATTTGGCTGATCATTTGGTGTGTCAGGGTCAGGTTCATCATACCGCATCTCTTCAGGTACGGGGAAGCCATGATTATGTGTCACATTATGCAGGACGCTACATGATTACACAATGCGACACACTTTCTGAGGACTATAGAGCAGCACATTAATTGAATGGAAATGCTTTTTATTTACATAACCAGATTCATTCTCTGAAGGCGCCTTTATAGTGTAACGTTGGCGGCGAGTGCCATAATGGTTCGATTCTCTGCTTATTGAGGTGACTCGCTATCCTTAAAAGACTGCTTGCCTTTTTGCAACAGCGACTGTATGGAGCTGCAATTTTTATAGGTTTTCCAGCTATAGATAATGTAATGTCAGCTCATTCTTTTGGTGATTCATCCCAGGCTGATGTAACTTGTCTGGCGCTGTTACAATAGCAATGTGCGTGCATTTGACTGCTTCGATTACATTTGGAAAACCGGACATTGCTGTGAATTGCGCTTTGATGTTTACCAGTTCAACCACAGTGTAAGGAAATCCTATATATCTGGATGACAAGCAGATAATACCATCTTATATGGCTGGCATGGTGCGAATCAGTGGTGTTTCTGAAATACCCGATCGGTCAGCCATTTCACATTGAAAAGCTACTGTGGCTAAAAACCCAAGGGTGGACAGAACATTTAAAGGAGCAGGTAGGGCATAAATCCACAAAGTCTGCCAAGAGGATAGCTCTTGGAAATTGAAATCGACTTAGAAGCCAGTCGTCATCATCATCTGTAAATATGCACTCTTTTCTAATTCTTCCATTTACGGTGTCTTCTAACAATGCTAAATCAGCCGTGATAGTTGGAAAAGTTTGTCCATTCCATGCACTGTTATATTGTTACGGAATGATTGCAATCAACTGAATTATATAATATTATATAAAATCCCACGTCATAGATGCAGATCTAAAAAAGAAAGAGAAACCACACTGAAACACTAGCATGGCTTTGACGCTGGGTGCCACCCGTTTGCAAAACCAAGCAAAAGCTTGCGTACATATGGTGTGAGGCTGCCTTGAAAATGTGCATGACTTTACACCAAGTTTAGTTTTTATATATCTCGAAGTGAGCGTGGGAACGGGCATATGCACCGCTTATATATGAGGTCATATCAGTGTCATTGAAATAAAAAAGAAGAAATAACTAAATGAAAAAGCAACAAAAATCATATTTAATGACACATTTAAATTATACTCGCATATTATTTTTCATTTATTGTCATGTTTCTCAATACATTTTTTTATTTGCGCATTTACAGTATTTAATTTTGTCTGAAGTTTTCCTCCCTATCAGTGGTTTAGTTTGCAGCCATACAGTAAAAATCTTTGTAATTACTGCAACTACAGTGATTTACTATCACGTATCATGGTGACTCTTCTTTTATACCAAACCCACACTCATTTGAACTGGGTCGGTTTACTGTTGAGTCATTAATCAACCTAACTACTAGTGTTTGGAGAACAGATGAAAACTAGAAGTGTTTGTGGAAAAACTTAAAGAAAGAGACATGGATGGAATGTGTCTACTCCACTCAGAAAGACCCCATATAGGAATTGAAGTGCTGTGAAGCAGCAATTATATGCTCTGTATTAATCTTACTTGTTCATTTTGTTACTATTTTTCCTTCTTCCCAAGATACAGTGATGTCTCCTCTCGTATTTTATAAATCGGCTATCAGGCTGAATTAAAGATGCAAGATGAATATACAAATATGTAAAAAGAAAAAATATACAAAAATGCAATACCTTATGAAGAATAAACTCATATCTCTCACTTACCAGGCAAGCTAAAGCTTCAGATAGAAGTGTTGATGCGATGGTCAGTGAAGGAGAAATAACAGCGAAGTTTGCATTGCCAACTTGTTCAAAGTATGCTTCGCAGTTGTTTTGTACATATGTATATCTGAAAAGGATAGAAAATGTTTCAGATGTAAATGAGTGGCCTTTCCTGTCAGCAAATCTTGCTGGGATCAAAACAGTTTGTTACCTCCTACACAAAACTGTCACATTTAAGAAGTAAAAGTAGTGTATGCCTAGAACTTTTTTACAGGTTATAAGATGGATAAAGTAATGGTTCACTCATTTTTTAATTGTCTCAAGCATGCCTCAGAAATCTGATCTGCATGCTTCCCTAAATCAAAACCTTTCTTGCTTCACGTTGGACCCTGGTACCCTTTACCTCCATTTTAAAGTGCAAGAATAGGCTAGGTATTATTTGAAACTTATAAAAATGACTTCATTTTAGAACACAATTTCATGTAGCAAATGAATGTTTACCATGACCATGAAGAAGTAACTTCAAAAAAATAAAATACACAACCTCTCCTTTAAAAAAAAAAAAAAAGATAAGAATAGATTTACTGCAATGGAATGGAAATTTGGCTAACAAATGATGTCACGAGAATAAAATCATACTGTTGAACAAAACAAAAAAGTGAAATAAGGATCTGCATGTGATAATGAGTGAACTGCATCTGACCATCTTGCATGAGTTGAGGGCTGGCAATGAATGCTGCCTCAGCCCATATTTTTCTGACATTAATCAATTAATGAGTTTGTTCAGCCTCTGTAGTATTTAGCCTATGTTCAGAGAGTGTGAGAGGGAAATATAGCCTTACTTGTAATACAGCAGCATGTTTGGTGGAAAGCTGGTAAAATTTTGTATGCTTCCTGCTAAATTCACATAGTAAACCATGGACATCAGCTGAAAAAGAGATCATGTAAAACAGATTAGTTTAAAAGTTGCGTAAAGGTTGGGAGCAAGACAACTTTGAAGCTTATCTTTTAACTGCATAATGATATTAAATGATAAGTTGCTGCACTAGATTGCTGATAGTTCAGTAGGTCTATTGCTAGTTATATCTCCATGTGGATGTCGAAGAGAATTATTTAATAGGGTGCCTCTTTAAACAATGTGTAAGTACTTGTTCACTGAGCACTAGAAGACTTGGTTTAAAAAAAAAATGCATGTGTCCAGCCAGCCAGCCATTTACTAATTTGCTTAGTCATGAACAGGGTCGCGGGGGTCTGCTGTAAGGGAAGAACAAACCCTGGACAGGTCACAAGTCCATTGCAGGGTGAACAATCCCAGACACAAACACCTCAGAAACACAGACTAATATTCCAAGTTAGGTTGATTGCCAGTTTCGGTTTGGCAATAAACCTAACCTGCATGTTTTTGGACTGAGGGCGGAAACCGGAGCACCTGGAGGAAACCCACACAGACACAGGGAGAACATGCCAACTCCATGCAGAAAGGACCCGGGACATGAACCCTGGTCTCCTTACTGCTGCAAAGAGGCACTTTGTCCTTACTGCAAGTGGGCCACCGTGCCTCCCACCGTATGCGCAATTTTGGTAAATTTTTGATTGTAATGTTAGCCTTTGTTCATAATAAAAACAGTGTACAGCATGACAAACTGAAATTCTGTAACTAGTGAGATTGTAATTGTAAATATTCATTATATGTTCTCTCTCCGTCTGCATGTGTTTCCTCTGGGTGCTCCAGTTTCCTCCCACAGTCTTAATACATGCAGGTGAGGTGGAATGGTGACACTAAATTTGCCCTAGTGTGTGCATTTGTTCCCCACATGATGAACTGGTGTCCTGTCCAGGTGGTGTTCCCGTCTTGTGTCCTTTGCTTGCTGCAATAGGCCGCATCCCCCTGAAACCCTGCTTAGGTTTAAGTGGGCTTAGAAAATGGCATGGTATGGTATTACTGATTATCAGTGATTAGGAACAAAGCTGAAAGGAAAACATCTAATATTAAAAGTCCCCTAAGTGCAATTTCTGAGTAAAACAATGACTATTATTTTACAGTTTATAATAAAGTTAACTGTTAATTATGGAGATAAAGCCATCTAAAGTCTTGTATAAATATATGGTAGATGTTTAGTGTAAGTTAACTTATTAATTTATTAACCTACAGTATGTTCTACTGCATTCAAAGTAAACATATAAAATATTAGTCGTTTAATTTTTGTTGAGTTAGCTTGTATTTTCTTAAAATGCAGCATTTCACCTGCTTCTGTCTAATCTAATTTCACATTTTGAATGAATGAAGTTTAACTCCTTTTTAAAATGAATAAAACAACAGAACAAAACAACTGAAGCAACCTATTGTTTGTGCAGAGCCCCACCTGATCTTCTTTCAGCACCGCATTTTGCGTTTTACATGCCTTCACAATCTCAACCACTTGACTTGGGGACGTGCCCTGGATTGTAGTACTGCTGAATCCTTGAAGAACGTTTGCTGAAAGACTAATGAAAGAAAGAAGAAAGATCAAAATTTAAAATAAACAAACAATAATAAATAAGTGCTATTTCATGCTGTGTTCAAGTTTAACCATGATATGTAAGATTTGCTTTGTTTTTTTAAGTCATGCTTATAACAAATTTGTAAAATAATTGCACTAAAGTAATATTAAAATTTGATTATATAAACCAGTTAGGAGTCATACAAATAAGCATCTATGCTGTGTATTCTACTCAATTATTTTAATTTTTTTAAATATTTATAATCCCTACCACCTATGGTGTTTGATTTAGGATTCAATTTAAAACTATAATAAGTTTTGTTCCAAAAGTCATTAGCATGCTGGAATCACAAAGAAGTGCTTGACAAGGTTGAAGTGTGTAGTAAAGTTCCATCTGTGCGTAATGACATCCCTTGCTTCAGGTACATGATCATAGCTCAGTGAGAGGTAAAAATGGCTAACCAAGACTTGATGTTTTCACTATGGGAAGTGAGTACGTTTTTTGTTATGTTTTCTGTCCACTTCACAGTATGTGAGTATTTGGAAAATATCCATTTTTTTTTGCCTTCTCCATAGCTAAACAATGCTATCAAAAATGTTGTAATCTGGACATGCATTCACTGTACAGAAAATTAAGCTGTGGCAATACATGCAGAACAGCAGCCTTCTTAATACGCCAGCAGAGCTGTGGGACAGCATCATCAATGTTCACCTTGGAATTTGTGCATGTGTTCAGTTTTTTCAGTTAAAAGAAAACATTTGGTTATACAGTAAAATAAACAAAATGTTTAAAGGTGGAATTTACCTGCTGTAATTTGTATAGCTGCTTATCAGGTTAGTAAAAAACATGGCGGCCTGAAAAATAAATGTAACGAGATTGTCAGTAATCATTAAATATTTGTCATGTTTAATTCTGGTTTGACTACAAAGCCAAATAGTGAGAAAATCAAAATTAATATGCCTGCAGACTAGACAGCAGACAAAATGGGTGTTGAGCAGTAATATGAGGGATTCTCTGGTCACCCAAGCATCTACTAGAATGTGTCTTTGTCTGACAGGAGAGAGACTTCTGGTCCTTGTTTACAAAGCATTTCCACCCTTCTGTCTGTTTAGTGCCATTTTCAGCAACATTTTTTCAAAATATCATTTAAATAACTAGAAAAACAAAATACTTTTCTTACATTTTTCCAATTTTAGAACTCTTGTACTGTATGAAGACACTTCCAGTAATTTTAAGCATATACTAGCATATGAATGCTGCCTTATTGTTTGCAAAGATACTTTATTTTTCAGCTTCCATTTTACCTGATCGGGTGACCAGTTTTTCTTATTGATATTATCCACTTGTGCAGCGTCAAATGAATTCTTGGAGAAAGTCAGCAAAGTCATTGGAATTAAATTGCTCATTGAATCAGGAACATTTTGAAGAATGTTGCTTTGGTTTGCACTGATAATCTGAGAAAAAAAAAATTGTTGAAATCACATGGCGGTAGGCTCAAAAGAAGACTTGACTAATTGGGTTACTTTTTTGCTTGCTTTTCCTCTAATTGATAATAATTCTCAATAGCATATATTGAGTTTAAGTTAAAGAACAAATAAAGCATACTTATTAGTAAATTATCTTTAAGATGCATTAATTAATTGGATACAAACAAAAATTTTCCTAATATATATAATGTATGTTTGTATATCTTATTTTGGAAGTTTTACATAAATCTTTTAATAGTCTAATTTATTTATTGAAGGTTTGGGTTACTGAAATTTGTTTTGGGCTTCAACACTTGTTCCTTTTTGGCACCTCAACATTTGATTTAGACTTTTGGGTATGATTTGTCATTTTGTTAGTTTACATTTTACAGACTACCTGCCATGGAATAGGTCCATCTTGATATTTACTGTTAAAATGGGTGTGGTTTCTAGATCACACATGTCTTCATAGAACTTTTGTTTGGTTTTTGTTGTTTTTTTTCCCTTCTTCTTACATAGTATAGATAGTTTTATAGTTTTTTGTCAGTTAGTGCAGGTAGACTGATATAATTGATAAGAAGACATCTTTTCAGTATTTGAGCTATTTGTATAATTTTTGTCATATAGATGACAAATGAATTCTGAGATTTTGTGGATAAGAAAGACGCAAATTTTGTGGCAAGGATGGTAACTGACTGGATTTTATTAGCACATGCAAGAAAATTTTTTACCATGTTTACGGGGTTATAGGGTCATTACTGTTACATTTTTGACTTGATTTTATTACTGAAGAGAAATAACTGTGGTAGCCAACAGGAGGCAGTGCTCTATTGCGTTTAGCATGACACCAATATTTCACCAATGTAAATTATCTCACAATATTCGTTGAAAAAACTGGACTGTGCAACATTACTTGATAGAGACTCGAAGATAATGATTATAAAAAAACTCATTCAGTTTACTAGTGAGTCAAGACAAGCTATTAATAGAACTGTATAAATATAATACAACCGTATAGATTTTACAATAGCAATTAAACAAGCATTGAATACATTTGAGTAAATTGAGTAAACAATTGAATAATGAAAGGAATGAATTAACAATTATACATATGTTATCAATTGCTTATTTTGCAAGTAGATTGTTATAATTTGGTATACCTTACACTTCATGTAATAGTGGTATGTACACTGTGACGTAATGTACAGACACAAATGTAAGTACCACTACTGCCCTCTCAAAGAAACATATTTTGCAGTATCTGCAATGGCAAACTAGTGGTACTTGGCATGCTTACCTGATTAATAAAGATTATCTGCACTGATGAGGGAGCAGCCAGCATATTTGCCACAAAAGCGGGGTTCTTCCCAGCATTCAAGGCTACAGCAGGGCTAATTTTCTTAACTGCACTGGAAGGTAAACCTTGTACTAAACTTCCTAGTGACAGCAGGTTAGTGGCATTGTCAACCTGTACATAAAGAAATTAAATTTTAGATTCAATACAATAACTCTTTAGGTGAAGGTGGTTTACAATGATGTATGCACAGAAACGATTTTGACATCCTCTAATCTGTGACTAAACCTTCAGTTTCATTTACTGTATTTAAATTTTTGAATTTGAGCCAATTGCACTATATTAAAATATAAACTGTTTTGCTGAAGTTAAAAACAATTAAAAAAAAAAAAAAAAAAAAACTGTACCTGAAAATTACCCTTGATCAATGTGCTGATCAGTTGATTAGCCTGCCCTCGGTTCCAGTCTGACACTTGACTTAAGGTTGAAAGTGCCTGGATGGCAACATCTGGGGACAATGATTGAAGCTGGGCTTGGGATAACCCAGAGCTTTGATTTCCAAGGATAGCTATGGCGCTTGAAGTTACATTTTGAATGTTTTGAGCCAAGGATGCAGATATCTAAAAGCAAAAACATTTTACTTAGCACAGTTGTTTATCACTACTTAATTTTCACTATAGCAATAATCAGTGTCCAGGACAAGTACCTGCTTTCCACCCATTGCTTGTGAGATAGGCATTTACCTCCATCACCCGAATGGGATGAAGAATAAATGGATGGATCATACAGTATAGCGACTATCAATCTAGTGATTGACCAACAATTACAATCTCAACCAGGGTAACTGGGATAGCAAAAAAATCAACATTCAAGTGTCAAAACAAACTGCTTCTTGTTACTGTGGTTCTCTGATAACATTTATTTGCAATTCGATTTCTTGCCAGTCATGATTAGGTTACATATGTATTGAATTAATTTTTTAAATAAAATAATTACAAGTGTTTTTTTTATTTGATAATATTTTGTTTGATAGACTGGGAATAAAAGGTTCCAAAGATCTTGTAGTACCTAATGGTGTCTCTGGAAATTAGTGATATGAAATATCACTTTGTTTACATGTTGGGTGGATGAAGTAGCATCTCCCAGTTAAAGTAACGCAAAAAACAGAAACATGCTAATTTATAATAGTTATCAAACATATTTAGCATTTATATTAAATATACTGTAATGTGCTATTATTCAAGTAAAATTTGGAATGGTGATAATAATGATAAAAAGGTATTGTAAATATTGAAGGCTTACCGAAGCAGGAGCCGTGCCACAGGCAGCATTCAGTTGTTGGGCATATTGTAAAGCATCATTCTGACTTAGAGTGCTAAATTGGGAGCTTGGAACATAGCATAGTAGAGGTCCAGGAACCCTAAAATAAAACAGTATGATATTGTAAGCTAACATCTTACCTATTTCATTTAGCATTTTAACAATACAACTATTCAGAACAAAAAAAATGTTAATTTTATTTACAGATTGCTTATTTAATTTAAAGGATGCAGGGAACCAGAGCCTTTCAGAGAAATTAGGAGCAGTAAGCTATGTACTAAGTACATAGCTGTATCAAATTATGTCGAAATGCAGTATTTATATGACGTTCAAGACGTCTCTTATAATTTTTCATGTCTTGAAGAAATTATAAAAGTTAATGTTAATCAAGTTTAAACATCATACAAAGCATTTATTTGAATCAATCAACCAATTATTGTGAATCATGTCAATGGCTACAACAAAACATAGAAATAAAGTAGTAAATACAGAAGTAACTGACACATGTTAATCTGAACAAGGCTAGATTTGAGTTTTTCAGAAAAAGTATTGCTGCTAACAGTTTAAATGTTTTTTTTTTGTCTGGATATTCAAAGAAATGTGCAACTTACTGTGACAGGGTAAAATTGGAATTTGAAAATAGTAAAGATGTATAAAAAGTCAGGAGTCCATTAGATAGGGTTCCAACAGAGGTGTTGAAGAAGTTCAAAGCAGTTGGGTCAAGTGAAAAAAGTTGTAGCTTAAAAAAATGAGAATAAATTGATAAAATCTGGCATTTTTTTGACAAAGCACATTTACTAATGAAAAACATTTCAACATATAGTTTTCTGTTTCTGTGTATATGGTGAACAGTTTAAGTTACAATTTAATGTCCATTCATTCAAAGTTCATTTATTTGGTACATTCACCTCTCCCCTACTCAAACACAGACATACACAGTCAGTCTCACCACAATAATTTTGAGTCACCAACCATCCTGACTGCATGTTTTTGGTAAACGGAGGAAATGAGGAAACCCAAAAAGTAGCAAGAAGGCAATGAAAACTTGAAACAGAAAACTTTTCAGCTTAAAATCAAGTAACAGTATGGGATGAGATATGGTACCATAGCTATTTGTGCTGCTTAATTAGTGTCAATTTATTCTTAATGACTGGATAAAATATAAATATAGATTCTGCTTTAGCCGTGGTAATGGCAGAATGTGTGGCCTGGGGTCTGATGTATTTGACTAAATCAGAATGCTATCTGTCCAGTCTTCTGCAACACACTTGTGATACAGAGCAAATCTGTAATCCAAATATAAATCTATTAAATTTAAATGTCTATATGTACTGTGCATGTGTGTATATATATATATATATATATATATATATATATATATATATATATATATATATATATATATAAATAAAAATTTGTTACATCTGTTTTAGTCTCACATTTTCACATTTTTGATGGTATCATCACAGCTTGCTAAGGCAATACCTCCTCTGGGACGCTAGAGGGCAGCCCTCCTTGGTGGCTGTGGCACCAGGGACTCCTTCAGGGCACCCTAGGACCTGGGTTTTCGTACAGCTCTGTTGGGTTCTGTGGGGGCCGCCAGGGGGAGCTGCAGAGCCTTATAGTGGACTTCTACCACAATTGGGAGTGATTTCAGGTAATACTGATGACCCACATGGAACACTCCCAGGACTTAAATAAAAAAGCCACCTCGCTCCATTCAGGAGCCAGAGTTGGGAAGCGGTGGATCAAGCTTGCTGAAGAGGAGTGGAGGCAGAAAGACTGGGAAAAGGAATGGACTGGCAAAGAGAAGGGACTGTGCTTACTTTGCTGTACTCTGCCATGGCTATTGTGCTGCAGGGAGCAGGGAAATAGCACTCCCCAGCTGTAAATAAACTGTGTGCTGTGTGGCAATATGTTTCCCGCCTGTCTGTGTTGGGGTGAGGGCAGCTGTACGTGCCCCAGTGGTTCACACAGTCTGATACAACTTCAGGATCACAGAGGCTGATGCCTATTTCTGTAGCCTAATGTTCAAGGTAGGAACCAGACAGTACATTCTAGTGGCCAGTTGGTCACACTGGATCAGAGATGTAGAAGAAAAGTGCATGCAATCATTGATATAGTAGAAATTCCAGAAAAGCAGTACACCAGGGGCCTCATGTATAAACGGTGCGTACGCACAGAAATGTTGTGTACGAATGTTTCCACGCTCAAATCGCGATGTATTAAACCTAAACTTGGCATAAAGCCACGCACATTTCCACGGTAACTCATACCTTGGTGTACGCAATTTCTCCGCTCGGTTTTGCAGACTGGCGGCACCCAGCGTCAAAGCAGTGCTACTGTTCCTGTGTGATCACCCTTTCTTTCTTAGCTCCACATTCCTGAAGCGGCTTTATAAATACACTGAAATTAACTGCATATTGTTAATTAGTGTAATACATCTGATTGTAATTAACCTGTAGCAATATAATGGTCCAGGGAATAGCCATAGTATTCCAAATACCGTAACTGCTTTAGTGTTGTTACGCTCACTGCATCTTGTTCTTCTTTCAGCTGCTTCCATTAAGTGTTACCACTGCGGATCATCTTTTTCCATATTACTCTCACTGCACCACTCGGAGTATTTATATCACTGTATCTGAGTCTGAATCACAGCAGCAGCTGATCGGAAAGAGAATTATCGGTATACAGTTTCAAGTACACACTACCTCAACCACGGCAAAAAGCGGCAAAGCATTTCCTGTACGGACCTTGCGTTTCAGAAACAGTTTCATCCCAAGAACTATAAACGCACTCAATCAGTCCATCAAGTGCTCCTTGTAGAACTGTTTGTACTTATAAGTACAATTACCTCACTGTAAACTTACACTACAGTTATAATATTGCACAACCTGCGCTACTTTATAAAGCGCGTATGATGACAACATCATTTTTAAGATGAAATGCAGCAAAATATGTTGCTTATAGTATACAGATAAAACTTTAACTTCATTTAAATAATCTGCATTGTTAATAATTAAACATGTGAGGACACGGTGCCGCAGCATATAGCTAGTTCACGGATAGCTGCTGCCTTGCACTGTATTATTGCTGGTGCTGACACTACACTGGAAGGATAGACGGATAGAATAATTAAACACGTACTACGAAGATATTTCAATGTTCTTTAAAAGTTTTGAAGAATCAGCGTTCTAAGCTTACAGATGGCTTAACGTCTATTACAGAGCTGATTGTGTGGCAATTGAGTATTTGGAAAAAGAAAAGTACGTTTGAAAGAGACAGTACTTCTGTAATAAATTATTTCATCGAAGGTCGCACATGGTGCAGCAAGCCTCTTGCGTGAGATATGAACAATCACTGCGCCACCTTGTTCCCATGTTTAATAACGTGCTTTCATTGCTATCATCATGAAAATGATATCACGTATACATCTCAGTATTTTAATTATTCAGAGAGCTGTAATATCTCGAATGTAATGGATTCTGTGTCCTGTCAGAGAAAGAGAAAGAACGGAAGCACGTAGTGATTCACACACATAGAGCACATAGAAGATCAAATACAAAACAAAGCATTTAACGTGCTACTTGAGAAACTAGTAAAATAAACGATTTTAAGATGAAGTTCATGATGTTCTACTTTAATGGCAAAGTAAACAACGTGATTAAAGTGGAAATTTCGAGATTAAAGTTGACATTTTGTGCTTTTTTTCCCCACTGTGTGCCAATTTTTTTTGTCTGTACCCTAATAAGCTTTCATATGACACTCGGACGGTGGGCTACGAGTCACCTTTTCACGGCAACTTTGATATGTGATTTCTTTTTTATTTCAGGTACTGTGCAACTTTGCGAACTTGATCTTTCGAGTTTCTCCGACACTCTGTCACTCGATCAACTTTCTTTTGTTGATTATACCACTGTTTAAACCAACAAATAGTACGTTTTTCCTTTGCCTCCACTTGGTATTTGCTGAAATTCTTATATTTTCCCCTGTGCTTTTCCCATTGTCTTTTCACAGAAGGTTATTTATATTGATTTGCATATTCAAAGAGGCATAATTCTGGGAGGAGTTGGGGCGGGACAGAAGGCGCGTGCACGTGCGTTACTTTTCACGCTGATCGGGATTTATGTAGTGGAAGAACGTGAAATTTTGCGTGCGCACAGATTCCTGCATCTGGATTTTTCTGTGCGTACGCACAATCCCGCTTTTGCGCTTACGCCATGTTATAGTGTGAGTTCTACACACGGCGTTATACATGAGGCCCCAGGTCTTTATCCCAGGAGTCTGGAGCTAATGGCTTGGAAGGAAAAGCATATTTAAAAAAAAAAAAAAAAAAAATACCTACTTGTGCATTTGGAGCAAAGGACTGCAGATCTGTTTGGCTTGTGAAAGGTATAAATGGGCCAAGATAATCTGCAAACCAAGCTGTAGAGCTCAATGTTGGATTACTGGAATTGTAGCATCTTGGTGTTGTTCCTTTTTAATTAAAAACAAAAAAGTCAGTTTTATATAAATAAATTTAAATTTATGTATTATGAATTATTATAGAAAATGTACAATATATAAAAAGTTAAAACTTTAGGTTGAAAGCTATATAGTCAAAATTGTAATGATACCAATAACCTACATCACAAGAAGTGGTGCTTTATTTCTGTTTCTGTTTCTCAGGTATGATATAACTAAGGTGATCTAAACAAAGTGTTTCTGTAGTTGTTTTGTGGGTTATTGCTAGAAAGTAGGGTAGCAAAGCAAAATAAATGCCTATCCTTATTCATGAATTTTTGTATTAGTAATATGAGATAATCAGTTGGGTTTTGTCCTTAACACTTTAGATGGGCTTCTGGAAAGCTGCGGTAATTGTAAATTTTCAGTGTAACCAATGTCATGCGTGTGCGATTGGTGGGCAGCTTAAAGACTCTAATGATGGCAGTTACTCATTGAACCAAGGGTTGGCACTGTGTGCTAATGCTTTCTCCCTTCCTCCCTCTGTAGAATGAAAGATTGATGGCAGTTTCACTTCTGATGTCACTTTTGTTGTCTGCCCTTTCTTGTCTAAAACACAGTCAGTTCACCATCAAATTCCCATCTGAGAAGATGTTTACTTTATCTTTTGTAAAAAGATTAAGTGCTTTTGATTTTTTTTTATTATATGAGTTCACAGATGTGCACCTAAACTGCTTCTTGTTCTATACCATCCTTCTTACTTCTTATAACCAACAACGTTTATTTCTTTCGAGTACAACAGATGCCACTCTGGGCTGCAGCAGATCACAGTTGAAAACTGAAAATGAACAGAAAACAAGAATAAATTAGCTATACTGATCACATTTTGCAGTACCTGATGTAAGGGCACCCTTAATGGTTGTATAGAGCTGACTCATTTGGGTATTGTTCAGTCTGTTGATCTCAAGTTGTTGAATTCTGTTGGGAAATTTTAAAATGTAGATTTTAGTTTAGCATTCCCCCTCTCTCTGTATACATTGTATGTGTGTATGTAAAATACACATAAGGTACTTCAGGTTGTTGCATGCTCACATAATTAACTTTATTAACAAAAACGAATTTTGGGTACTCATGTCTTATAACTCTACCACAGGCACAGTCAAGTGAAAAACTTAATCGTTTTTTACATTGTGTTGCAAAGTTTCTAGTGTCGTTAAGTAGAAGTGGGGAGTGAATGGAGAAGCACTATCTGGGTCGAATGGCAGGGTTATAACACATGAGTACCATATTTTGTATTATCAGAAACTATCAGAAAGTAGCTATCTATTACAGAAGCTGAAGGCTAAATGATTACCCCATGAAGCAAAAGAATTACTAGATTTGTTACACTAAACATGTAAATACTTTTTTTATGCCTAGTAAATGAACTTTGAGAGAAACAAGATTTAAATTAGAGATTTCCTCTCAGAACAGTTTTAAAGCAAGAATGAAACAGGCCAACTTTGCAGAGGACCTTACAAATGATTTGAACATCTGTTTCGCACTGTGGGCAGAATATCACAACTTAAAACATTTAAAATTAAACAGGGAAGCAGAAGAATGTTTTCCTGTACTTATGATATAGACATTTAAATGTATACCTTTTTAAAAAATAATATTAGTTTTTTTTATCAAGTGACAACTGTTAAGATAGAATGATTTATTGGGTCTTCAAGAGCTTTATCATGTTTTAAGAATTGACAATGCAGTTATGCTTGTCTGTGCTCTTCAGTTATAGTAATCTTACAAAGAAAATTCTGTTTGGAGACAATACTAAGACCTCTTGTGTACATTGGAACACTCTAGACGAGAACAGGCCATTCAGCCTAACAAAGTTCGCCAGTCCTATCCACGTATTTCTTCCAAAGAAACATCAAGTCGAGTTTTGAAAGTCCCCAACGTCTTACTGTCTACCACACTACTTGGTAGCTTATTCCAAGTGTCTATCTTTCTTTGTGTAAAGAAAAACTTCCTAATGTTTGTGCGAAATTTACCCTTAACAAGTTTCCAACTGTCTCCCCATGTTCTTGATGAACTCATTTTAAAATAACAGTCTTGATCCACTGTACTAATTCCCTTCATAATTTTAAACACTTCAATCATGTCACCTCTTAATCTTCTTTTGCTTAAACGGAAGGCTCAGCTCTTTTAATCTTTCTTCATAATTCAACTCCTGTAGCCCTGGAATCAGCCTAGTCGCTCTTCTCTGGACCTTTTCTAGTGCTGCTATGTCCTTTTTGTGGCCAAAAGCTTTGAGAATGATACAAGTATTGGTTTTCACAAAGTTTGCTGCTTCACTGTTTTTGGGTCTTTTTGTCAGATGTTTCTATGGTATACTGAAGTATAATTACAAGCATTTCATAAGTCCAAAGGCTTTTATTGACAATTACGTTAAGTTTATGCAAAGAGTCAATATTTGCAGTGTTGGCACTTCTTTCTTTTTCAAGTTGTCTGCAATTCACCCTGGCATGCTCTCAATGAGCTTCTGGGCCTAATCCTGACTGATGGCAATCAATGCTTGGAGTTTGTCAAAATTGGTGGTTTTTGTTTGTCCACCCGCCTGTGCTCCATCATGCTTGGAAAAGGCATTATTGGTCACCAAATTTTTCTTGGATGGTTGGGAGAAGTTGCTCTTAGAGGATGTTGTGGTACCCTTCTTTATTCATGGCTGTGTTCTTAGGCAAAATTGTGAGTGAGCCCACTCCTTTGGCTGAGAAGCAACCCCACTCATGAATGGTCTCAGGATGCTTTACTGTTGGCATGACACAGGACTGATGGTAGCGCCGCTCACCTTTTCTTTTTTCTGGATGCTCCAAACAATCAGAAAGGGGATTCATCAGAGAAAGTGACTTTGCCCCAGCAGTGCTCAGCAGTCCAGTCCCTGTACCTTTTGCAGAATATCAGTCTGTCTCTGATGTTTTTCTTGGCTTCTTTGCTGCCCTTCTTGATACCAGGCCATCCTCCAAAAGTCTTTGCCTCACTGTGCAAGCTTGGCACTGGTAGTGCCGGCAGCTGAATCAAATTTAGGAGACGGTCCTGGCGCTTGCTGGACTTTCTTGGTTGCCCTGAAGCCTTCTTCACAACAGCAGTGGAAATAGTTTTTGGGATTAAGTTCATTTTCATGGCAAAGAGGGAGTTTGCAATTAATTGCAATTCATCTGATCACTCTTCATAACATTTTGGAGTCGATGTAAATTGCCATCATAAAAACTGAGGCAGCAAACTTTGTGAAAATTAATATTTGTGTCATTCTCAAAACTTTTGGCTATGACTGTACACACTCTTGCCTTTGTGTTGAAAAATCAGAATTAAGTGGGTATAAAGGCCTTGTGCCAGAGCAGAGAACCAAATGTAGCAGGTGGGACCTAATGGTTGATTAGTCAGACCGGATTTTAATCAAACAACTAGTAGAAGATCAGCATGTAAAGAAGGGACAGCACAGTTTGTTGCCTGGTCATTAAGTAAGATTTTTTTAAATGGGGTTTTTAACTTTCTTTCTAATCAGTTGACATACTAGTTATTTGTTTCTAAGCTGGTCAACTTAATTAACAAATTTCAATGGTCCTTATTACTCAGTGCTATCATACCATCACCTAAAAATATTGCCATGTTGTTCCTCTTCACTTGATTTACATTGATACAGCTTTTTATGATGTTATTCTCTGCCATTCTTCCTTAATGATAGGAGTGTCTTATGCACATGATTGAAACACTAACGATAGCATATCCTGAGTGCTGACAAACTGAAGTATCTGTTCCTCTCCAGAGCATTTGCAAGAGAAACCTTAGCAATGATAGCCAAAGTGGCCAACCTATCAGTGAACCATTACGCTCTTAGAAGTTGAACTAATCTCTTTACATTTTGCTGTTTTTTGTCTGTATCTAACATACCAACAGACAATGAATACAAAGGCAGGTTAGTTATTTCAAATATGGTGAGCATTATGCCATATTTTGTACTTGTTTGCTTTTACGTTTTTGTATATACATCACTGTTGTGCACCAGAGTATTTACCTTTATCTGACAGTGTTTTTACTTGATAGTGACCTTTTGAGTAATTGTGAGCACTGCTGATTGAAATCTAAATGCTTTGCTTTCAATTAAGAAAAAAAAAGCCTTTTTAGGAGCTTTCTTGGTACAAATATTTTTAGCTGTTTGCTCTCTAGTTATGTCTTTTTCTGATTTCAAAAAGTCGGAGTATGGCCATAATTAATTTTTAAAGAAACATTCTACTTCATGGGGCGGCATGGTGGCGCAGTGAGTAGCACTGCTGCCTTGTAGTTAGGAGACCCGGGTTCGCTTCCCGGGTCATCCCTGCGTGGAGTTTGCATGTTCTCCCTGTGTCTGCGTGGGTTTCCTCCTACAGTCCAAAGACATGCAGGTTAGGTGCATTGGCGATTCTAAATTGTCCCTAGTGTGTGCTTGGTGTGTGTGTGTGTGTGCGCCCTGCGGTGGGCTGGCACCCTGCCTGGGGTTTGTTTCCTGCCTTGTGCCCTGTGTAGGCTGGGATTGGCTCCAACAGACCCCTGTGACCCTGTAGTTAGGATATAGCGGGTTGGATAATGGATGGATGGATTCTACTTCATTTCTGCCACATAAATATAAAAACTATGTGGAAAGACAGTCTTCCTTAATTAAGACCCTGTTTTATATTCACATTTAATGGAATACGTTTTTAGAATTACAGGTATAATAAATTCTTGTGAAGTTGCCAAACAGAATTTCGAGTTACTGCCCTGTTTTGTATCAAATTCATTTGATGTATGTCAAAGGATTGTTTTCTAAATATTGAGGGTATGGTAAAATTCTTTGAGTTGCTATATTAAAGTTTGAGTCAGATGCTGTAGTGCAAATATTCATCCACAGATATTCCCATTTTGGCAGCACTCTGAAAAAGGTACTTCTTTCTGTGAGGCTAAGAACATGTAAATATTCTACATGATGCAGTAGATCTGCTTACAAGTCCAAACATTGGTCTTATTTGTTGCAACTGTGATACTGACCAGGAGAAGAGGAGCAGAAATGAACGGGAGAATTGAAAAATAAATTATTTAGGAAAAGGCGTAAAGAACTTAATGCAAACACATTTTTATATTAAGTAATTAAAAGCAGTTCTTTCACATCTGCTCTTTCAAATATTTAGAAATGGCAAAACTTACATGATTCTGAACTGGGAACAGTCTCCAGTTAGTGTGGCGTTTAAGAGACTTGGAGTCAGATAAGCAAAGTATGGTTGCAGTCTTGGACCAATCCATTGACGGAAGTCATCAGCATTGCTGTTTAGTATAGAAGGCCAAATGGCATTCAGAATTGTTGCTTTGGTGCTACTAGATAGGTTTGCCTGTAGATAAAAAAAAAAGTGTCAATTCATAATTTATTCTTTATTAAACAAGCCATGCATTATTTCATTATCCTGACTTTAATATTCTAAAGGGCTATTTAGCAGGCTTTATTGATAGATATCACAGTGATGCATTTTTAGATTTTCTTTGGACTACCAAGGGAGTGGCATCATCCTGGTGAAATTCTCACTTGCATGTTTATGTTTCTAATATTAAATATTTTAATATGTAGCACTTCTGTGCTCATATTTCTGCTTATATTCTCAAATCTTCTTAAAGTAATATATGTTGACAGTAGTGGGTGCAAGGCAGAAAACAGCCCTGGATGAGAAACCAGACTATCGCAGGACCAATTTATGTGCATATCTGCTTTCACAAAGGGCCATTTTGAAATTGGTAGTTAACCCAATCACCTTGGGAATTTGGGAGAAATTATTAATGATAGCAAATAAAGTGATTATGAAGGGTGAAGCAGGCATGGGTTTCCCAGCAATTGAACAAAAGCAAATTATTCTTTACATGGAATTGCTTTGTACATTTTTTTTTATTTTTATAAATATTGTTTGACTTTGACTTACCATTGCTGGTAATGAGTTAAGGTCCGTTATAAAAGTAGCCACATTCGTGTAGTTTAATACTGTAGCAAACAGGGTTGCGTTATTAATAACACCAGCATTACTGATAAAACTTGCAAGGTTTTTAGGTGATACGATGTCAGAGTTCTGTAAATTAGACAAACAAAATGAGGAAAAAATGTTACCATAGCATTTTTCAACCTACTTAATAAACATCAGAGTGATGAGAGGTGGGCACAATTCAGGAAATGACTCTGGACAGGTTGCTAGTCCTTTGCTAGGCCCGCTCACACTAACACGTGGACTCGGACATGTTTTAATATTGATTTTAATATTGATTCCTTCTGTTTCCTTAAGGTCCAATCCTAAGTTTCACATTTTATTATGTATACATATCAAAATCCGTTCACAGCAAACTTGTAACCAATAGAACACATGGCAAAACTAAAACTTCAAAACTTGGCTAATGTCCTCCTGCTAAAATTTAGTTGAACAGTCCATAGCTGTTGTATTTGAGTGTGTTACTACAGGCTATTGGCTGCTGAATTTTTTTTTTTTTTGTAATGTGTATCATCAATGCTATGCTGTTGAATGGGGCCAAATTCAGTTAGTATTAGTAATGTTGTAAATTTTTTTTTCCTTCCACCCCTGTATATGATAAGTGAGCACCCATGTGCGCACAAGCACTTGCCAGTTGGATGAAACTGCACAGCGACAGAGCACAAACCAGCAGACTCTGCACAGACCAGAATTCAAACCCAGGACTCTGGAGCTGTGCGACAGCAGCAGGCATGCACACATTTGAATGTCATCTGAAAAGCCAACACTCTGGAGAGCCTGGATATGGGGACAGGAAAAGCAAAAGCTCCTTGACCGGGGAAAGGAGTGGGGAGAGTTTGAGAAAGAACGAGTATTATCTGGTGGATAAGTGGAGAAGCAAGTCAACAAAGATAGTTACAGATGCTTCATGACATCTAAGAAGAAAAGGCCGGGGATTTATTTTTGTGTTATCTTGGCTTCCTCATGAGTTGACATTGTTTGTTAATGGAATAACAAAGCTGTGTTTTATAAAACCATTTTATTCAGGATCTTGGATTGTAGACATCCATCCATATAAACTCATTTTTTGCTCAAGGCAATATGAATATACAGTATTTAACTATAGTAGTTAGCAGTTTCTATTGTAAAAAAAAAAGAAAATTCTGAAAGGAAGCAAAAATAATTACAGAGCAGTAATTCCTGAACTTTACACTGTAACCCCCTCTTCAGCTCATAATTTTTTACTAGAGGGCCCCCTGGGGAAATGTGTTGAATTCTTTGATACGATGAACAAAGCTTACAAATGTTCACAGCAACACACCCAACGTGTACACCGATTAACACAAAATGGCAACAAAAGGAGTTGGATCTCTTCAACATTAAATTCATAGTTTTACAGACTTTGCCCAGTACTGAAAATATATGACCTCTCTTTCTGCACAGGATCTAAAAGTTAATTGAAAAGAACATAAATAAAAAAGGGGAATATATAATTATGTTAAAGCAGAAATCTCAGAATATCACCTTACATATTCATAACATAAAACAAACCCCGTTGAGCCCCAACAAAGCAGAAACCGGAGTAATAAAAGTCTCAGAATGATAAGTGTGCCACGTTTAAAGTACCTAGTCATGTGGGTATAGAAAAAACAGTATATTGTACATTATGACTTAAGTTTTCCCATATCTTTTATAGTTAATACAGCCTTCTGGTGGGGAAGAAAAATCGAATCCTGTAGCGGTTTATGGAAAGGCTTGCGGACATGACTTCCTCAAAATGCTCAGTCATTTATTTCAACGATCTGTTGATGTTGCTTTGTTTCTGACTTTCAGAATAACTAACTATCTCAAGTGTTCATTATGTTGATCCTACATAGAGTAAAATCTTACAGAAACTTCAGTAAACACTGCCATCGGGTCGCAAGTGTTTCAGTCCCAGGTTTGAGAACCACTGTTACAGAGTCAAAGTTTCTAAAATTAATTCTGTAAGAAAGCTGCTACTTACCGCTGTTAACTTTTGTACTTGAACAAAGGAAAAGAGTTGGTTGAAATTGAGTAAACTGGAAAAGTTATTAAAGTTGTTCTGCAGGTAATTCTGAGGATTTTGATTGGTGCTGCATGGTAGCTGTGTTGGATCTGCAGAAAGACATTTTTTTTATTGCAAAGAAAATACCTTACTTTCATTTTAATAGCTTATGATAAGGAGACTGAGTGCACGTTATGGTTTATCCATCCCCGAAGAGCTGCTTTTACTTGTATATCTATAGACTTGTATATTAAAATCTTTAGGATTACATGAGGCTGAAGTTGGCTACTTATTCACATCAGTCTCATCAAGATTACAGCCACCTTTGATATTCCTGTTATATAATCGGTTCCTTTCCAAATTCTTACTTATTTATATAATTTTAATGAATTACTTTGTTTTAACTGCTATTAATATCTAGATGGGGGACTTCGTTCAGTTCCTTTTTTCCTTTGAAATGGTAATGCTGAACCTGATTTTATGCTAATATTGCTCATTTTGTATTAATAGTTACTGTTTTTTTTTTTTTTTTTTTTTTTAACAACGGCTTATCATTAGATACTACTCTGTTGGGTATACTTTCAAAAATATTGTTTAAGAAACCTGAACAACAGTCACAGACCCTCCACTAGTAACACACATCAATCAATGCTATTTTCACACTTGAATTACAATCTGCTGTGTCTGAAAGCTTTTGAGACACCACATGCCTATTTGTGTTCTGTTTTCAACTCCATTGTTCAAAAGCAAGTATTTAATGTAGTCTACTCACACATTAAATTGCATTTTATTACTATTTTAAATATGACACATTGTAATTAAAATATTTAATACAAAAATGTGATAAGTGACTCTTGAATGAAGTAAATAAAAAATGTGAAATTCTGCAACTTTAATATCGGTTAACTTAGACAATATAAGTATGGTGTAACATTCAAGCACATTCAGTGACTAAATTGTCTAAAAATTACAAGGACTTAACATTAGTGATTTTTGCAATTGTGTATGTGTTGTTTTAAACCCTGTTGTAGGTGACTAACATTAAAATATATGCTGATGTTGTCAGGTTCTGTTTAGAACACATAACAGTGATTACACTATAGTGAATACATCACATGCTAAGCTCAGCAGGTCTCTTAGCTTTCTGTAACTGAAAACCTCCCAGAGTTGTGCTCATAATTAGCTCTTAGATTGGCTAATGTGATACCCAATTTTTCTAGTGCCCAGATGTACTTCATTGGCTGAGTTTCTGAACCTGGTCCACATAAAGTATTATCCGGTCATTTTAGATCAT
Organism: Erpetoichthys calabaricus; assembly: GCF_900747795.2. Classification (NCBI taxonomy): domain Eukaryota; kingdom Metazoa; phylum Chordata; class Cladistia; order Polypteriformes; family Polypteridae; genus Erpetoichthys; species Erpetoichthys calabaricus. The sequence goes on from NC_041404.2 coordinate 158,391,986, forward strand.
TCGACAAATGTAACATTTAAAGCATAAAATATTGGTTTACCATTTTCCCAGCAGCACTACAGCTTGATGTCTAACCCTTAATTGAATAAGTCTGAGCTGCTTAGAAGAATAAAGAGCATACAGATAAGTTTTCAAAATTTGAGAGTCTGGCACAACACCAGTATTGACGTGCACCTGCAAGTTTATGCAGTTTATTTTAAGTTTTCACTACTTGTTAGATGTGAAATTCTACTGTGGTCTCTAATGAATGATTTGAGCCTTTCCTGGTTAACTGCTGTCACCTGTAAATAAAATGAGTTTAGAAAATGGTGAATGTGCAGTGTGTGGTCTTAAAATGACAGATAAGTTGTGGTCTATTCAAAGCATGAGTTTTGTTGACATTGACTTAGTAAGACAAATGAGAGTTGAATGAGAGGGATAGTGGTAGAACAGCAAAACTAAATAAGCATTTACTTGTTGAAATTACCTGCTTGACGTTTAGCTGTCAAAAAATTAATTCCAAACTGTGCGATTGCTTGGGATTGTACTTGTGACAGAGATCCAGAGCTGTTACTGAGAGTTTGCATTCTGTGAACAAAGACAAAAAAAAAAGTCATAAAATCATTTCATTTATTCATCCATTTATTCTGACTACCTCCTCATCTAGTCTAGAATCAGGAGAAGCCAATGAATATCCCAGTAGCCTTGTGCATAGAGCAGGAATAAAACCTGGAGAGAATATGGGGGGGCACACACACACACACACACACACACATACATACATTAACAGACTTGTCATTTACCCTGGACCAACTGGCATAGTCAGAGGACAAAGCAAGAACATGCAGATTAAATGCAGGACTGTAAATCTGTATGGAAGAGACACTAAAATTTGTTCCACTGAAAAAGTGAAAAAATAAAGATATTGGGAACATGTGCAGAGGAGAGATGCTTGGTATATATAGGGATGGAGCTGCCAGGAAAAGTGGAAACGAGGAATGCCTTTGAGGAGGTTTATGAATGTGATGAAAGAGGAAATGCAGGTGGTGGGTATAACAGAGCAAGATGCAGAGGACAGGAATAGATGGAAACAGATGACCCGCTGTGGCAACCCCTAATGGGAGGAAGAAGAAGAAGAAGGTATTGTTTATTTACTTACATCATTTGAAAGTTGCTACAGCTGATGTTTTGTGGAATAGCTGCTAAATTGTTGGCGATTATACTGGGCTGCAGGAACATAAGTGCAATTTCCAATGGTGCTGTTTCGGAACCATTGCTTTGTAGTATCGGTAAGTAAATTTGTAAAGTTCTGTTTAAAATTACTTGTCCCACATTGGTGTTGTTGATCACTGTTACGTTATTCTAAGGGAAAAAGGGGGGTGAAAAGTTATAACACTAAACAAAAGAAAAGCAAAAACAGTATGATATTCTTCAATCAGATGTGAGAATGCTATGCATTATATGTTAAGTCTATGTCAGAATGTTTCAGGTGGGAGACGTCAGTTTTTGGGGTGGTACAGTCATGAGTGCTGCTACCTCAATGTTGTAGTGTTTTGGGTTAAAATTACTTTCATCTCTGCTTTGTTTTTATGGAGTCTGTATATTCTCCCTGCTTTCTTTGTGTTTTTTCTTCATAATTTTCAAGGCAAATGTTACCACCTCAGACCATTCTTTGCAGTCTTTGTTTAAGCAGACTGATATAATGTAATTAATTAGCTTAAGCTGCCAAGGTCCCAGCAGTCGCCTGTTCAATTCCAACGCCTGTCTAATTTCTGTACTCTTTCCCAGTACTGCAGATCTCCTAATAGGAGTGTAAACATGATTTTGATCCAGACATTTTTGATTAGATCAAAACAAAACCACAAAACCATGTTTTGTATTACACTGAAATGTTAACTGGAAGAAGTAGTAGTTTAGAGAGCTGTTTTTTCCATTCTTTTTGCTTCTTTCCACAGCATTTTCTTTTTAAACTTTACCTTTATAAGACTTTTTTCTTTTTTTTTTAAATCTGTTTTTAAAATCCATTGGAGGACTGTGAGGGGGGGCCTTAGACAAGTACTGGTAAAGAATAATGGACTGTCAGATTGATAAAGAGGACTAGGCAAAAGAATAGTCACAAACAGGTGGAGGGTTTATTATTTAAAAGTCAAAATGTAGCAAAATGAACAAAACCAAAAGGAGTGTCAAGAAGCATCAAAATAGCAAAGCTAAGGTGTGGACCATGACTAACTAATCCTTTCCTGCACAATAAATATCTCTCTAATTTTATTTTTAGTCCAAAAACATCAGAGCTGTGTACTGTCATGTTAAATACCATTAACTTAATAAAATCCAGTGAAGAAAACCATATGGCAGCAACAAGATACCATGAAGAAAACTGCATTAAAGGGTAGGCCACTTTAAATAAAGTTCAACTGAAATGCCATTGTGCAAATGCAAACAAAATATTTATTTTAAAAATTAGGAAAAACAAACTATACTGTACAGGAAAAAAAAATCGGAGCAAAAAAAAAAATAATTCCAAGATAAGATGGCAGGCCAGTCCTTCAGATAGCATGCATTGGGACAATTTAGAGGATTTTGGAGGAAAACCAGACAACCAGGTGAAAAAAATCTTTCAGACCCTAGAAAAAGTTACTAACACCACACAGTGACCTGGAGCTGTGAGGCAGCAGTGCCACACACCGTGGCCACATATCATAAAAGATTAATTGAAATAATAACTCAATATTAACTTTGCATTTTAAAAGCATGCATGTTTTACATACTGTACATTGATGACTGCTTCTCTTTTGAATGAGATGAAATGGTAGTTAAATAACAGGCATTTTTAAGACTGATGACTTGGGAGACAGACTAGTTAAGAAAGGTGGCTGTATTAGATTAAGGTATTAAAAAGCAAAAGGATAAAAAAATGGGAACATCAGATCTGTGATATCATACCTTTCTTAAACTGATTAAGGGCTGTGGTGCAAAATCCATCCTGGTACCATCAGATGCCAGATAAAAAACAGTAATGGACTTGATATCAGTCCATTGCAGGGCCTACTCTTGTACAGAAAGACACTGGAACAATTTAAACTTGTAATTTAAACAAGTTAAACTTGCATCATTGCTAGTCATATAGTGAAGTGAAATCTTATGTAGGCTTTAGTCAGAGGCCATTATGCTAAAGTATGTCTTTACTGTCCATTCTTCTCAAAACTACCAAATTTTCAATTTGCCTGTTAGATCAGGCCATTATTTAACTGCTAAATAACTTGAGTATACTTAACCAGATGTCAAAGAAAGTATAAGAGCATGCAAATAGTAGGTGGTCGTAAGCAGCAGATGTTTTCAATATTTGGATGGGCATTTCCTAATTTAGTGATGACATTATGGTGTTATGCATTGTGTTGCAGCATCATAGGTCTAGTAACCTAGGTTCAAAAACCCTCATCCAGTTGATTTCCATATGTACTGTACATGTTTTCTTCAGATACTTTGGTTTTCCTTGCATATCTCAAGAGACTTGTAAGTTGAGTTGATGGATAATATTCCTGAACTAATTAGGTCTTGCTTTGACCTTACGTTACTTGTTATTTAAACATGTTCATAGAGACTGCATATAACCCATTCCTCCTCTGTCTGGGTTTTGACATATTTCCTGTTCTGGAATCAGTTTTGTGTGATTGAAGAAACTTATACTCTTTGGGAAGATTCTTAGAAATGAGCATAAATGAAATTGTTACAATGTCCATACTTACCATAAATAGGCGGAAGGCAAAAGCCTGCATAAACACATTCAGTGAGTCAGTTGAATTTGAAGTGTTCTGCACCCTGTTAAAAATCTGATTCATAACTGCAGAATTGTTCAGGGCACCAACTTTGGGGTCAAAAACTACATCTACTATCTGATGTATATCTAGAAGATCCAGTGCATTTATCTAAGAGGAAAAAGAAATAATGGTTGCTTAATACAGACCACCTGATATTCAGATATATACAGAATAGCATAAATATACATAGAGGTCAGTTTTTAATAATCTCAAATTATAATTTCTTCACAAAGGCCAATTCATTGCTGCTATTCATATTTTTTTTAATTTAGGCACTTGTAAGACAGTCAAAGAATCAAAAACTATTAAACAATTTAAAAATAGGAAGATATTAGCAAACTTTTACTACTCTGTAAAAGGACAAATGTCAATAGTGGAGCTTAATTCTTACCAAAGAAAGTTACAAGTTAAAAAATTGTATTACACATTAATTTAATTCAGAAACTGAGCCACAGCTGTGGTTTTTGACTAAATTATGGTCCTCTTAAACAAATCGATAACATCCTTTATTGTAGGTTGGATCAGAAGACTGGTATTCCATATCAAGCTCTTAATTTGACATTTATCCTTCATTTTTCAAAATTAAGGCAGGATAGAGTCTTCAGCAAGATACCATTGCTCTTCAGGGCAAATACGTAATAGAACAAAATGAATGTAACTTGATTTGTCTATTTCAAGGTTAGAACCCAGACAGTATCATGTGCAAACTATGAATCGGCTTAGGATGAGAACCTAGTGTTAATCAGACATGTTTGGATGCTATTGTTTAATTACTGTAAACATATGAGGGCTGCAATGAAATTAGTGAGACTGAATGAATGCATACATAAGATTTGGAACAAGTACTAAAAGACCTCACAGAAGACCATTCATAAGAATACTTATGGGGCAGAAGCAGAGCCGGTGCCACCATTAAGGTGAATTTGGCATTCTCTAAGGGTGCAGATCATGGGGGATTGGAGTTTACTGCGGAAGTTGGCTACAGAACAATTGGTTGGCGCACTAATAAGCTTGTCCTGGAGTGCAAAATAACCTACCACCGTCACTTTTTGGAAGGGCCAGCAAGTAATATGCGTATCAAGTAACAATTTTTTATATAAACTTCTCTTTAGTCATTGATTTCATTACAGATCACATATGTGAAAAGCTTTTACTGTACATTTAGCAATCTTCATTTATAAATATTCCTGTTTTGTGATTAACTTAATATGAAGGATATTTTCGGCTCTGAGCCCTTTTATTATTTGCAATGGTGATGGACAGGTTGACAGATGAGATTAGAGAGGAGTCTCCATGGACTACGATGTTTACTGTAATGCTGATGACATTGTGATCTGTAGCGATAGTAGGGAGCAGGTTGAGGAGACCCTGGAGAGGTGCAGATATGCACTAGAGAGGAGAAGAATGAAGGTCAGTAGGAACTAGACAGAATACGTGTGTGCAAATGAGAAGGAGGTCAGTGGAATAGTGAGGATGCAGGGAGTAGAGTTGGCGAAGGTGGATGAGTTTAAATACTTGGGATCAACAGTATGGAGTAACGGGGAGTGCAGAAGAGTAATGAAAAAGAGAGTGCAGACAGGGTGGAGTGGGTGGAGAAGACTGTCAGGAGTAATTTGTGAGAGACGGTTATCGGCAAGAGTGAAAGGGAAGATCTACAGGACGGTAGTGAGACCAGCTACAGTATGTTATATGGGTTGGAGACGGTGGCACTGACCAAAAAACAGGAGACGGAGCCGGAGGTGGCAGAGTTAAAGATGCTAAGATTTGTATTGGGTGTGACGAGGATGGACAAGATTAGAAATGAGGACATTAGAGGGTCAGCTCAGGTTGGACGGTTGGGAGACAAAGTCAGAGAGGCGAGATTGTGTGGGTTTGGACATGCTGCATATATTGAGATGCTGCATATATTGGGAAAAGAATTTTAAGGATACAGTCGCCAGGCAAGAGGAAGGCCTTAGAGAAGGTTTATGGATGTGTTGAGAGAGGACATGCAGGTGATGGGTGTGACAGAGCAAGATGCAGAGGACAGGAATATATGTAAAAAGATTATCCACTGTGGTGACCCCTAATGGGAGCAGTCAGAAAAAGAAGATGATGATGGAGGATATTTTCTTCTGATTTGCTGCATTAAATTATACAAAGTGCCTGATAAACTGTCAGACAATGTCATCTTTAATATCACATCCTGATTTCAAGAAAAGCCAAACTAGAACTAATACCATATTATTCATGCCAGTACCAGTGCTCAATTTATGAACTGACAAAAAAACTCACCCCTGAGAAATTGCTGTTAAGAGCAGTAAGGCTACTGTATGGAAACTGTGTGATAAAACTGCCAAAGTTCTTGAGAAGCCAGTCTCTGTTACTTGTGCTGCTAATACAAAATGATCCTACAGGGAGAAAGAATGACAAAGGTTAATACCTAATAGTTTTTATGCATTGAATTCAAACAACTCAAACCCTCTTAATCCACTTCAGGGCTGTGGGGTCCTGGTGCATTAGGTGCAAAGCAACAACCATGCCGGGACAAGGCATCAGTCTATTACAGGACTTGCTCATGCACACGCTCTCTCTCATTTGCAGTGGCCTACATGGAGATGTAGGAGGAAAAGCAGAGTACTCAGAGGAAAAAATAAAAAACATGCACAGATGTGGAGGCAGCAGCCCCAGGATTTGGCCCCACAATGCTGGTTTGATGACGAAGCAAAACCATTCATTGTGGTGTCTAGCAAAAGTAATTTGTTATTATTTATTCTGTATTTAAAGTATCAATATAAGAACATGAAAAGTGTTTTGTGTGCTGTATTCCTAAGTTACCTTTGTGGAAAGGCCTAAAGGCCTAAAACCCTGTGTGTCCCCAAGTCTCAATCAATAAGCAAATGAGACATTATCAACAAGAGGAGGCATTCAGGCAGGTCTGGTTAGCTAATGGACATACTGTAAGAGGTCTCCAGTAGGATGTTGCAAATTCCCTCAGTATCTTTGTAGGAGCTGGAGCACATCTTGGTAGCATCAGGCACTAGGAATGACCCAGCAAAGCACATGGCACCAGTCTATCACTGAACCCACTCAAAGGACCAATTTGTACTCGCCAAATTTCCTAATGTGCACATTTTTGAGGGTAGAGTAGGGAAACCAGAACATGAAACTTGTGTATAGGCAGTGGTTGGGTAGGGACTCAAATGGACCTGGACAGAATGTAAAAGAAAGTCACTAGCAGACTGCCATAGAAACCTTTTTTTGTCACAACCATTTGACTCCACTCTAAAGAAACATTGTTGATTTTTATTGAGCTGTGAGTGAAGAGTAAATGCCACAGAGATTCAATGTGGAATATCCATTTAACCTAACCTACAGCACTTTAGTGACACAGGAGGACACCTGAGTAGATGCTGGGAAAACTTCCATACTCCAGTTGGAAAATGTTTGGATGTGGATTTCACCCTGAGGATGCTTAATCCACAAGTAAGTGATTCTATCAATTGAAAAATGTTTTAATTACCTGAAGTGAGGTGTGTAGACATGAATTGTTTCATAAAAATGGTAGACACGTTTGTTTGTAGAGCATCTGTCAAGTAGGGAATTGCAGCACCAAAGTCCTTGATTCTACAACAAGAACAAGTAATGTTATTATCATATTGACTTACAGTAAGTTACCATATGTAGGCGTAAAACCAATTCTGAAAGCAAATTATGAACATTACATTTCCTGGTAGGAGTTGCAGGTAAAATTTTCAGTGCTGAGACAAGCTAAGAAATCAGGTGATGCGAAGGGTAGAAATGGCATCAGCTCCTGTGAAAATAGCTGCATGATGAAGTTCACATTTGACAAGTTGCTGCTGCTGAAGTTGCTTATTTTGATCTCGAAAATTGTGTCTAAGATGTCTGTTTGAGGTGCCGTACTCTCATCCTATAAAAACAAAAGAAATTATTACAGTCTTAATTAAGCAAGTTGGAAGATGATTAAGGCAGCCTTTGTGAATATCTTACAGTGACCATTGGGGAATAGTTTTTAGCATGGTTTTTGAAGTATATCCTGTATGCTGTAATAAAAGGCCTCCCTATAGGTCAGAGTTATTTAAAGTACAGAGGCAGGCAGCAGGATGGTGTTCGTCACACCAAGGTTGTTTTCTATTTGAGGTTGCTGGTACTGATTCAGCCATGAATCGGCTGTTGATCACTCCAAAAATTGGCCAATCACAAAAAAGATTTAGTTAGCGCATGTGTCCAGGTTTTAAACAAGTATATTTTATTAATATATATTTATATATGTGTCTAAAACCTGGTTTATACATATGTATGCTCCTATATATTGCTATTATAGAACAAGATTCCCTTTTCCTTAGATATCCTTGAGATATATATACTCTGTGTGTGTCTGTGTGTGTGTGTGTGAGATATATATATATATATATATATATATATATATATATATATAATATTACATAATTTGATACATTAAAAATTATTTCCTTAAACTAGGGATGACCATGACCATCTCATATGATTACACAATGATATTGTGTAATGATTCCTTGTGACAAGAAATATGCTCAACTTAAGCTTGTACAGAGAGGAGAAATGCATTGCAACCCAAATCTGATTATTTTTTTTTTCATAGGCATTTACTCCAATAAAATAAGCCAAGACTTAGACTCTCACCACATTTCATAATCATATTCAAATGTGTGAATTCATGAGCTGAACAAACTTGTGGATGGGAGCTCATGTGGTGGGCCACCCAGTTAGGTTTGAAATTCCCATATGGTGTGAGGCATGTACTGTGACAGTTGATTCACTAACTGATTATTTCTTTAGCCCATGTCCTATGAACGGGAAGGCATTCTCAGTGGGGTACCTGTGATGGAATCATTGGCATCGTGCGATTAAGCAATAGGGCAGCATCCAGAATTCCTGAGGTTTTTTGAAATAATGCTTGCAGTTCTTCTTTTGTGTAGCTCACTGAACCATTCACTAGGCAGTTAATCAGAGTAGCCAAGATACTTGCATTAAGGTTGTCAACCTAAACAGAAGGAAAATAGACAAATCACTTGTCTACATTTAGTACACATTTACATCTATACTGTATTTAATAAATAGACCACTGCAAGTCATTAGAAGGTATGGGTCATGGAGTCTTGGTGAGAAACATAATGTTATGTACCAATGTGCAGCATCAAACATCAGTAGTTAAACTCTATTAAATAAGACTCTTCAGAATACTTACTTTATTACATATGTAATCAAGAATGGTGTAATTGCAAGGATTTCCTGTGATGTTCAGGTCAGTGCTAATAAAAAAAAGAAATTTAACATTAGGAATTTCATTGAAGTTAGACTGGATAGAATTTGTGAATATTTCCAACCATGAACGTTTCTTGTCCTTTTCATGTTCAAGTCTGTGCTACAGTGACTATGGATCAGAAATATTGTAATCTGGATTAAACTCTATGTCTTGATGAAACAATGTACTTTATGTTAAGTATTGCAGTATGTTGAACTAGTTCTCAATCATTGGAGACCTCACAGACTTCTTTCAGACTTTGTTTCGAACATCAGTCTAGCTAAAAAGAATTGGTTTTTTTTTTGTTTTTTTTTGGTGGTACTGTTATTTAGGAACCGATTACATTTAAAAAGACACGCCTGATAGGTTAATGGGTAACTTTAAAATGATGTAGTGTGTGCGTTAGTGTGTGTATCTGTGTGCCCTGTGATGTACTGCCACCCCATCCAGGGCTGGTCATTGCAGTGGCTGTGACTGCTGCCACGACAGCCTCCAGCCAGTTGTGACCTTGAAATTGATTTATTGAGTTTAAGAATAGATGAGATAATGTTTCCTGCATTTCTTTCTCTTTTGGAGTTTATTGGTGACACAAGTATATTGGACACAAATTTATAAATGACAGAAATATCCTCAAGGCATTTTAAAACTGTTGAGGTATGCATGTAAAGGTTTGGTTCCAGTATAATTTTCTTGACCCATTTTGAGCATTAGTTTGGTGCAAACACTACACTTCTTTCTATGCAATTCAATTCACATTCTTAATCACCAAGTAATACCCTTTAACTGACCTAAAAAAAATACTTTATGCATTTATGTTAGAGGTCTTAGTTATGAAGGACTGGGCATTCTCTGCAGTTAAATCTGGTCTAACCAGCTTTTTGTACAAAGCAGTGAAATGTTACTAAGTGTAAGCGTGCTTTTTTCAAAATTTAGTCAAAAGTGTGAAGACTTTTCAAATCGCACAGTTTTTAATCAACAAAATAAAGCACTGGAGAAAGTCATCTGTTTTATTCGCAAAAAAGAAAGAGACCCCCATCAAAAATTTTAACTTGGACCAGATCTGTGAGGGCTGATTTTGTGATAAACACCTGAATGAGTGATGGTAGTTTTGTCACAAATTATTATTGATTTAAATAGCAAATTCCGTAGCCCAGCCCATTACACAGTTTTGAAAAAATTCATTTACGGGAAGCATTATTCTCATTTGGCTGAAGCAACTTATAACAAACCAGTCTTGCAAAAATTATATCTGTTATCACGTGAGGTATCTGTTACAAAAATATCCTAAGGTGGATTAGCAGGTGATAAGCTTTAACCAACAAAAGAAAAATTTTCAACATATTCTGCCCAAATATCATATGACTATTTCCTCATTTTTTCATTTGGTTGGTTTCTCTTTTCTGCTCCTCCACCTAATCCCATGTCATGTTTTCATCCTTTAAGGACTCGAAGGGGTACAAAGGGGTCATGAAGTGTGAAAGGAGACAAAGTGGAGTTAGCATATAAAAAGTCCAGGAGACTGGGAGAAGAACTAGCAGTGACTTTTTAGTTTAGTTCCTGTACACTCGCCAAGGACTTTAGGATTCTTGTTCGTGCTTTTTCATATTTTTTTTTATCTTTTGAGTGTGTGGTACATATTGTTCATGCACGGCCTTTGCTGAACATAATACATTTAGTGCTGTACTAGGTAAAGTGTTATTTTCCTTTTATTTCTTTTACTATGTTCCTTAACTTTGTATTAATAACCTTAGGCGTGGTAATTCTTTGTTAATCAAACGTTAGGTGCAGTTGTTTAGTATTATTTCTGCCTGTCAGCACAGCTAGCACGTAAGCTTACTGTTTATGTACCTGTGCCCAAAATATGGTCCTCCTATGCCCTTGAGCTTATTGTCATATTGCCTTTATTAATTGACGCCAACAGTTCCTGACAGAGGAATGCTGCTGACTGAGGTGCCCTGCCCATGTCACAAACAACTGTGCCAGTGCTATGAGTGCTGTGCTGCAGATTCTACTCCTCTTAGTCCTTTCAGAGTTTCATCATGAACCTGTACTGTTCAAGTCAAATGTGACAGGGATTTGTATCCTTGTGAACATGTGCACAGTTGGGATCACTGTATTTACAGTACTGTATTTACAGTATGTACTTCCAAGAATAATCTCCTCTTAAACCTTCTAGTCCAGTATGGCACAACTTGTGCAAAATTAATAACTTTAGTTAGAAAATTAATAAAATTTGCCATGCCCTTCACGCTTCAGGCATGACAAAAGGGCCTGATATAATCGTGCCAATTTTAATTAATGCTGTGCACCAAGCTCAACTGCATCTAGAGCTTGGAGTGTTTTATCATAAAATGCACGTCTATGATCTCTGGAATGTGTACTTCAAAAGATAGGAAAAGAAACAAAAATGGAGCCTTTTATGCTTTCACTGTGTATCAATTGTGATCATATATTATATACTGTATGTAGGACTTTGGTGTTCAATAAAAAAGTTAGCACATCCCAAAAATTAGCCTGAAGATGAAGCTAATCAATAACTGCGCATGTTTAAATATCCATAAAAAACATTTGCATGTAATATATGTCCCAAAACTGAAACACTTGCACTCTGCCTCGCACAGGGCCAGTATAGAGTCAATACACATACATTTTTAAAATTAAATTCCTGTTTCCTGTATATCAGGTAGTTTCCTAACTGACACACAGTCACTCTTACAGCAGTGGTTCAATATGACACAAATAACACAAAACTCAGGTATACAAAGTTTAAAAAAAAGAAGTCCTTTTTAAGAATCTACATAGTAGGACACACATCTATGAAATTTACAAAAAAAAAAAAGAAGCAAAAATATAAGTGTAATATGCTGCCGCAGTTGCTTGCAGAATTCCATTTTTTAAATCATCTGATAATTTTCTTTCTCTGTTCATACTGGGCCTTCTCAGTTTTGGAGGCAAAGGCATTTGAGAATTGAACACAAAATTCAAATAAAGTTGTCAAACATAACTTAAGATGTAATGAAAGTAGCTCAAAGGCATTGTCAGTATTACCTACCTGTTGCTATAGTCTTCACAAATAACACTGACTGTAAAATAAAAATAAAAGTTCATTTGTTATTTAACAATAAGGACAGTGAGATTGTCAGTGTGACGCAAAAAAACTTGTGTTAATGTACCCCAAGATCAGGGAACACTTCAGAGCACATTGTGCCATAAAGACCCTCAACCATAAGCATGTTCACAGCCCCCCATCACCACTGGGTTCCCTTAAGTTTCTATCACAGGATGCCAAGTGCCATCTGCTGCAGGACTTCAGGCTAAACACTTTTAAAAATGCAGGATATGAACACTGCTGTTGCATTTGACTTTTTGAAAGCCTTTTAATAATAACTAATAGCTTGATTTATATGTCAGCTTATTATACTTTTACATGCAACTCAAGGTGATTTCCACAGAGTAATCAACGAAAACAAAGATGTATCATAATTACTTGGATATTATCATTGATTAATATTACAATCATTTTTAAAAAATGAAGTATACTAAATAAAAGATCAACCACAGTGTCGTTAAACAAAATTTAAACATTAAAGAACAAAACAAACCTTCACAGTTATCAGACACAGGGTCATATTGTTCTCAAATTAAAAGCCTTATGTCTACTATGCATAACTTGCCACTGCATACTTCATTTTGCTTGGGGTTAACTCAGTGTCTGTTTATTCTCTCACAACTTCCCTTTCTGTCTTTTTGTATGTGAAATAAGTTTTTTGTTTTTTTTTAACTTACCATTTGCTGTATTAAGAAGAGAGCACTAGAAGGAAATACAAAATTGACTTGTTAAAATAGAACTGACAACAGAGCAGTGACATTTGTACAGTATTAAGGATCAATGGCACCATACAGAGGATACCTGTGGCCTGAATTCTATTGGGCACACCACATACTCATGCAGGGCCAAGTTTGAGGTACCAAACAGTCTGGCGGCGTGTCATTGGAGTACGGAGGCTCAGGGGTGAGACATGTCCATCATAACAGGGTACCTGAGGCAGAAACTCTAACCACTAAGCCACAATGCCATCCTTCATGATAATTGGATGGATGTTTTTCCATTCTCAAAACAACTTAATCCAATTCAGGGCAGAATGGGGTAGGCAGAAGCATTGGGTGCAGGACAGGAAATGAAACTGGCTGGGGTGGCAGTTCATTGTTGGGCCTATTCATACATACCCACATTGGGTTAATTTAAAGGTGACAATTAACTTAACAGACACATCCTCAGCAGGTGGGTGTACCTGGAGAAAGTCATGAAAGTTCATGGCAAACTCTTCATATACAGTGACTGGGCAGGAAGTCGAACCCAGGACTCAGGTGCTGTGAGATAGCCGTTCTGAAAGTGTGCCAAAACCCAGTTAATTTAGGGTTGTGTTTGCCAGTGCACTGTGAACAAGGCAAAAGGGCACCAGTTTATTGCTGGGCCAACTCTGAATTACTATTTGACTGAGCACAGATCTTTGGGAAGGTGTCAGAAAAACCCCAGACAGACATGGGGAGAATGTGGATATTCCACACTCAGACAGTGAGAGACTTGTAATATCCTTTTTTATTTTTCCCCCAGACTTGGCACAGGATTTGAATCCAGTAAAGCTGTGAGACCCCAGCTCTAACCACTGTGCCAGTAAAGTAAGACACAAGACAAAATTCATAAACAGTGCTGACAAAAAAGAAACGCTGAATCAGTGAGCCCCGGCAAAAGGAAAATTGGATACAGGCTACTCATGCACTGAAAAGAATAAAAAAGAAGAGGGGAAGAAGCACCACATTTCAAGACTCATAAGTCAAAGGGATGTGCTTAACATTGTCTTTAATTTCTTCAGCATGATTATATTTCTTCTTGCGTTTTACCTTAAATTTGGCTACTCCTATGCACTATCCCAGAGTACAAGAATGCCAATATATCCATGATACTTACTGTGTTAACAGAGCTGCAAATAAAAAGTAAAGAGAAAAAAAGATTAGTGAGATAAGAGAGAAGTCTATTTTAATTTTTGTTTTTTTATAACTATTCTGAGGATACTTTTTCCATTCTTGTTTCAAGAAACAACGGTGACTTTTCAGAAGGGGGGGAACACACTCTGCACAGGACGCCCATCTGGGGACATGCTGTTGTGCAGATCCACACAGACTTATAGCAAGCAAATGTATAGCTCCTGATTCAAGTAATTCAATTGCAGAGATACTGCATATGTTTTTCAGTAAAAGGAAAGAATCAGATTAATTAAAATGCCTTATGGGAATGAGAAAAGGCTAGTAAAATGTGTACATGTCACACAGAGGATCACACACAGGTCTTTAGTCCTGTGGGTCTCCAACTATTACATCACCACATGTCATAGTTGTCTTTATTATTAAGTAGCTGAGTTAGCTCTCTGTGACAGGTAAGTAGTTACTTCAAAATTGTATTGAAATAAATAGCATTGATTTCTTAAATGAATAAATACTTATTCCACTTTATAATAATGCATATTGATATAGTTACAGAAATGTTGCAATTAAATTGAAATAATAAATATACTGTTATTTATATAAAAATCATCTGAGGTAAAGCAACATAAGCTGTCGTCACCTCGGATGATGTGAGCAAATAACACAGAGCTACATGTGAGAAAAGCAATCTGTTCTTAAATCAATGCTCACAGTTTTCAGTGTCTATCCTTATTATTTGCTTATGGTCATGGCAAAGCAGACACAAATAGGAAGTTGTAGACTTTTAAAAGAGAATGGAAAATTAATGGGAATCTGAGGTATTCTTGGGATGAAGGTGATTTCGCCTTTTGCATGGCCTGTCAGTATTTAGCCTCTATTATGTAGCTGAGAATAGCAATAACTTTCAATGTATGGTTTTAAATGGTTGTTTCACTGTTTTTGGCTTTAAGAACCCCACATTAGACACTTTCTTCTGGCATTGGAAGGTGTTGGATTTAAATGAGTTCCCTTTCTAGCAGTAGATAAACATACTGACTTTATTTTGCAGAACACGAATGGCTAGATCTGACAGGGTGTACTCTCAACGAAACTGTTAAACTGTTGTAATCTGTGAGTTCTCCTCCAGGGGCAGTATCGAGGTGATGCGTGCACTACTTGTAAAATAGGTTTAACTTTAATTTAACCCTAAACTTTCATGACAATCTGTTTGTATGAATCCTTGATTTGAGATTGAAAGATGTAAGAAAACAATGTGTTGCATAACAAAGAAGCCACCTCCGAGCCCTCCATCTCTACTAGACTGAAGGCAGAAAGCTGTTCTTAGCTTTATTTATATGGATGTTATTGTATTCCATAGTGTTTTATTCTACCTAAACACCTTTACTGCTTCTTCCAGGTCATCCCTGGGCCATGAAGTTTTAAAAAAGGCAGGAATGAGACTTATTTCTAGATTTGAAAACCTGAACCATACTGCAGAATCTGAAACATGACTACCTGGACATTATAGCATCCCAGAATAAAACTGCGAAAATATAAACCCCTATCAATTACAAATGACATCCATGTCAATTAATATACATCCATCCTTTTTCCTCCCTGTAATGGGAGCTGGAGCTTATTCTTCTTTATCGATGCCATTAAATGTTAACATCATCAACACAACTTCAAATCAGTCAACATGACGTAAGGTATTAAATTCTTACTTGTTTGATCCTGAGCAGAGAACAAGTCCTGCAAAGAGAAAGTTTAAAGATATTACAAAATACTTCATCATTTATTTTTCAGCTGTCTTGTTTTTAATTTAAAAGGTCTGAAGATTATGCATGATGGCTATTGAAGACAGTCCAAGTTATATTACGATGATATTTGTACTTTTCAGGGATTAAGTATGTGCATAAATTAATACTAAAAGTGTGAAAAGCGGCGGTGAACAAGCCTGAGTTCATAGTAGAAGGGAATGTGCACCAGACCTGCTGTTTTAAGCTATACATGGTATGTCTATCATCCATCATCATTCTGCAAAATAACAATGACCCATAAGGTTTGGTTGACTTAGGGTTTCCAGATATCCCATGGTACAAATAGCTATTTTATAATACACAAAATAGTTTGAAAATGGCTGCACTGTCATCCATACATTCATCACAGTATTTTGGAAGACTGAGTTATACCCTGGGAGTGGATGGGGCACCAGTCTATCACAACAGTGCACACTACATGCACAGTTTTACTTCTTCTGTGCCGATAAGGCACATAATGGTGCCTTCCCTTGGCCAATACTAAATTCTGATGAGTTGAGATAACATTTTAGAAATCCAATGTAGCTGGAAATTTCATTCCGAAATCCTCTATAAACTATATAATAAAATGCCAAGGTCTTCGTGCCATCTGAATGGTCAGTTTGGCTTTGGTGATGTGATCTAATTTCAAAAGAAAAGGCGTAGGAGGCATGCTGAGAGTCACCTTCAGAGACAGAAAGTATAAAAGCAAACAGGAGGTGAGCAAGGCACCTCGAAATGACCGAGTCTGACAAGTAGGCTATGTGGGAATGTGCCCAAGAGTGGGAGCTCCCACCATGAGAAATTCAGACACATGAGGATAATGAGTAAAGGCGTTGAAGGTGCACATGTGGTAAGCGATAGAATAAATTAAAAAATATTTGATGTTACATGTCTTTGACAGGTAATTTGACTAGTACAGTATATTTTTCCATATTCAGAAAAATAGTTTATGGAAAACTATTTGAACATTAGGATGGTGCAGTGGTTGGTTAAGCAGCCTCACTGCTCTGGTGTTCTGGGTTCAAGCCCTCCTCCTGCTGAACTGTGTGGAGTTTGTGTGTTCTCCTGTGTCTGTGTGAGCTTTCTTCCCACATCTGCTGAAACCTTTTAGGTTAACTGGTGACACAGAAATGGACTCAGTGAGCCTGAGTGTGTTCCTTGTCTATCATAATTTATAAGTAGTATGAAGACATATGGGCAATCTGAGAGAGTACACCACGGTGATATGTTTGTATGTCTGTTCTGTGTGATATGTATGTTATAGCAGTACGATAACAATAATATCTCATAATCACATGAACAACTGAAGCAGATGACACAAGGTGCACACCAAGGTCCAAATGCACTGGTTTGTACTCTTTACAAAAACCCTCATTTGACAACAATCTTTATCTTCCAAAAGGTAATAAAGAAATATTATCTGTGTCTGAGATCTGTAGATATTCATTGTGTGACATGACCCACCTTGCCCTTTCAATGCTCTGTTATCCGGCAAAACCCATGCCCAGGTGTGCTCTAATAGGAAAGCCATCATGCAGGGTGATGCACACTAAGCCTTCAGATAACAAAACCAATATCTCCTCCATTTTCCAGATAGGCACTTGATATACAGCACTTCCATGCAGTCACAGAAATCAAATTCTAAGACATATTTTTGCCCCTGTAGCGTAGGGGACCTGAAGTTAGTGTAAAGATCACTTTGACAGATTTCTCTCATACAGAGTAATCTAATATTTTTTTGTCAGTGTTACTGTAGTCTTTGCCCTGTGTCACTAAGCATTTTGTCATTTTTCTTGAAAGTTCACTTTTTTTTTTTCTGGGTAACTAGGCCTAATTTATGTTCTCGTAATTTAAACATGCATTGGAATACTTAGTGACAACTGAAAAATTTTTGCTAAAACTGTTCAGTAAATAGCAAAAAAAAAGCCTGTGGCTATGGTACATATAGTTGAATAGGCTCATCCTCAGCCAGGTGATTTTGCCACAGTGGCTTTGTGAATATACTAAATAGAATTGTTATGATTAATAGGTTTTGTTTTGTTAGTTCACATTATTAAAATAACTTGTCGCTCAGCATTTTCTGTGGGCTTAAAGGTTGAATAACCTTAGACAGCTTAGGTAAAGTTTTCAATTTTTGTTTTCTTTTACAATTTGTTATTTGCCCCCAACCCTGATCTTGTTCCATTATCAAATCTGTGGTATGAAAGCTGCCACTATCTGGCTGATCTGCTCTTTGGCCTCTTTCTCTAAGACTTTCTGGCACTTTCGTTATCTCCAAAATGGCTGAAACTCCCTGAAAGTGAGCCAGGGAAACCCAGACAACAATGGTATAAATGTGTACCCTCATAAATGAATGTGGAGAACTTCTCTGCCAAAATTCAATTCATAGGGAGATTCATCCAAATATTCACTGTCTATGGAGTCTGAAGGTTTTCCCCCATGATTTTTTTAATATATTTTGTATCCCAATAATGTGTGAATTAGCTGAAATGTCCTGACGCAAATGAGTTTAAGTGAATATCTGTGTGACTTGTAATGAACTGACATCCCTCCTGGGATCCTGTCTTGTGCTGGACTGGTCTTAGATCCCTGTGACCCTGAATTTGAAACGGGGGAATTTCTTGATGGACAGAGAGAATTTATGTAAACAAAAAGTCAAAATTTGAGTTCTGTTTTGGGATTTCTTTGGACTGGAAGCATTTGTCATTATTCTTGTTCTGCCTTTTCATTATTGGGTTGTGATGATCCTGTCAACACCGAACACAGGGTGTAGGAAAACCCTGGAGATGCGAGAACATGCCATTCCTGCCCCTACTCATTCAGACACCTTTACAAAGTGACCTTGGATTTGTATGTTCTTGGGTTGCAAGACCTGAGCGAGAACACCCATTAAAAAAGACTTAAGGACACAGACAAAATTTGCAAACTCCATTCAGTTTGTGACCAAGGTGAGACTTGAACCCAGACCCATAAATCTATCAAGCAGCAGTAGCAAGCTTTGCATCATCATGCCACTTATTTTTAGTTTTTAAAATAAAAGGTTGCCATTGCAATGACAGTCTTTTTACAATGTGATTGATTTTTTTTCCCATGATGTTTAGCATGATTTGCAAAAAAAAATAGCCAAATTCCTGCAAACCTGTTGACTGGAATCAAGTCTTTGATCTGACACACTTCAGTGGTGTGCCATGTCTTGGTATATAAAATGTGATTGGGAAGAGTCTGGGAATTAAAAAATCAGCCATTTACCTTCACCCAGTCTGCTTTCAGGTTTGCTTCTAAAATCATCAGAAACTACACAAAAAGACACTCAAAATTCCACTTTTGATGAACAGAAAATGGTCATTCATTCATTATGTAAGTATATGAAAAATCCTCCAAGCTTAGCAGAAACATCTCTGTCATCCATTACATTTCTCTGGTGAGCTCATTTTAAGACCATCAGTAAAAAGACATGGAATGTCCATACAGGCTCTGCTTGAAATCTGATTGGTTGAATGTAAAAGGTGGTCCTTGAACCACAGCAAGGATATAGAACAACAGAAACCCACAGACGTCCCGTCAAATCCTTTCAGCTGTTCAGCTTTTACCTCTGTTGTATTCTGAACTTGGATTGGACTACGTTGATTACCAAAGTTGCTTTCAAGAGTCAAGTAAAAGAAAAAACTGTGTTTTTTTTTGTTTGTTTTCTCTGGACTGATTTTGAAGTAAACTTTTCTATCTGTTAGGTTATTTGTTTGTTTGAGTACTGTGTCTCTGTAATGTTCTGCTTTTCAAAACAGAAAAACTTACCTGAGGAAATAGCCACCACCATCAGGGTGTAGAGAGCGACGTTGCTGGGTCCCATGGTCATATGGCTTTTTTGTGCTCGGTCATCTGAGTGTTTCTGTGGGTGAAATAAAGAAAGGAGTAAGTTCAAAATCAGCCTTGTAATAAAACTTAAAATGTGAATTGATAGCAGTCCTTTACTCACACGTCTTCTGTCTTTAGTTGCAACCTTGTGTTTAAAGCATTATAATTGGAAAAAATGTACAAAAATGATTATAGACTTGGACATAAAATATTTAAATCGTATATAGGAACACATTTCTAAAAATGTCTCCTATGTCGTTTTAAATGTGCTCTATAAATAAACTAACACCAGCAATGCTGTAGCCAAAGTGTTTAAAATATACAAAAAAACTTAAATAGAATAAAATGCAATACAAAGAGCAGCAAATTGAAAACAAACAAATAGCTAAGAGGAGGAAACCATCAGCATCACTGAAAGTCACCGGAAAGCTAGAGAATAGAAGTGAGTCTTCAGTCTAGATTTAAACTGTTCAAGTGACTCCTTAATGTAATGAGGTAAAGAATTCCACGGACGAGGTGCAGCAGCTGCAAAAGCCCTGTCCCCCTTAGTTTTGCACTTAGTATGAGGGACCACAAGAAACAACTGACCAGTAGATCTAAGCTATCTGGATGGCTAGTGTATAACACACGAGTCAGATAAATGTAGTGATTTAAAAATCAGCAGCACAATTTTAAAATCAATTTGAAAACTAACAGGCTGCCAGTGTAAAGATGCTAAAATTGGAGATACAGAGGCAAACTTTTTTACCCTAACCAAAAAATGAGCAGCAGCATTCTGAACCAACCTCAACCTGTGTATCAGGGATTTGCTGATCACAGAATACAATGAGTTACAGTAATCAAGCCGAGAAAAGGTATACGCATGAGTAGCTTTTTCAAGATCCCTAGGAGATAAAAAAATGCTTAACCTTGGCTAAAAGACAAAACTGGAAAAAGCAACGCCTGACTGCAAAATTAATGCTTCTCAGAAGAGAGATTACTATCAAAAATAACCTCAATATTCTGAACTTGAGGTTTACAAAAGTCCACAAAAGAGCCAAGAATTTCGAAACCAGTTTGTCTTCTACTACTTAAGGATTAAGACCACAAAACCTCTGGTAGCATTTGCAGCTTGGCTTGTCCTGACATACAGTATGCTTACTCTGTTTTTGTATCCATGAATTTCATAACTGAGTTGACTTTGGTTGTCCACAAAATCTTAAAAGAGGCAGAAGGTCAACATTACCATTGACTTATTCAACTACAGGGCTCAAGGCAGAAGTCACCCTAGATGGGGCACACTTGCGGTCAGTCATAGCAGCTTTGCTTGTACTGGGGTGCATGGGGAATAGCCCAAAGTGACACAGAAGATGCCTCGCAGACTGTGACCAAGCCTGAAACTGAGCAGAGATCCTTGGAGCTGTGAGGCAGCAGCACTGACTGCTTTGCTACCGTTGTACTGTTATTTTTGAACTTTGTTAAGATAAGGATAACCTTATCAAGAAGGGTGTTTGGCATGACATCTTGACGGAGGAAGGAGGAGAAGGAAACCTGGTGGTGGAATAGGGAAGTACAGGAGAGTATACAGAGGAAGAGGATGGTGAAGAAGAAGTGGGATAGTCCGAGAGATGCAGAAAGTAGACAAGAGTACAAGGAGATAAGGCGCAGGGTGAAGAGAGAGGTGGCAAAGGCTAAAGAAAAGGAATGTCATGAGTTGTATGAGAGGTTGGAAAAAGCCTGCGTGAGGAAGTTTTCTTGTAGATATGGTGCAAGCGAGTGTCTTTGTTTATCAGGCTTTGTTGTGCCAGCTATTGTGCAGACAGGCTTTAAGTGATGAATGCTGAAGTACCGGACTGATGAGCTGTCATAGCACTGATGAACTACTGACACTCCTACTGTGCAGTGTTGTTTTACTGGTAAGGACGCCTGTGGCAAGGCCAGTGACAGGAAATGCTGCTAAGGGGGACATAGGCTGAAGTTGGTTGCGCAAGTCATTTTCAAAGTGACAAAGAACACATAAGGATGACATACTGTAAATGAAAGTAGGTCACCATGCAAGGGTGGAGACATGGCACATTCTGTACAGGTGCCTTATAGTATTTAATTTTGTTCTCTGAAAGATGAATCGAAAATAAGAAAGCAGCAGCTTTATGAGCCTTTAAATATTAATTCCTGTTTTGCTGCATTCCTTTTGTACTTTGAAAAAGACATTTGTGCCCAATGTCATTTAGTCAATGTGCCTTTACATTCTTAATTTGTATTCACCTCTTTGACATTATGCATTGCTTTATCTCATCTGTTTTTATTTCTCAGTCTTATGTCCTTTTTGTATTACTTATACTTTTGATACTTTCAAATGTTTTCAGTCCCTCAATCCTTCATCAGTGTAGTCTTACTGCAGTTTAGCACTGTAGGGACAGCAGTCTGTCCTGGCAAACAACAACCCAGGATGAGATGCCAGTTCATTGCAGGATAAATTCACACTTATCTACCCACACACAACGAGCAACAAGCCAGGTTGACCCCGGCTTACTGTTATTTTAAAAATGGGATCAGAAAACTTCAGAAAATGGATGGATGTATGAGGTACAGTTAGAGACCAAGCACAATCACTTCTAAAGTGATGTCTCTTTTTGATATCACACAAGTAGCATGCAGCACAGTTAGTTTTTTTTGGTCTGCTTTACCCTTCACTCCTCCTTTCTCCTTACCCGTGACGTGTAAGGCAGTACAGTAGCTGGCGCTGAAGATGATGCCAAGAATAACATCGAGTTGTATGTAACTGGGTTAGTGGATCCTGGTTATCTTACATGCCAGACGTATTTGTGCTAAACATCAATGCATCATTTCCACATTACTCTACACCTACATCAATGAAGATCTGAAGGCATCACTTGTGTATTAAACCGCTTCCGCAAACTGTCCCTTTCAAAAGTGAAATCTGAACTAAGAAGATTAAACTTGGAAAACTTTATAAACAAACTTGGCCTGGAACATGGCCAGTAACCGTCAATGCAGCGTGTGTCTAATCAAGCAGTTGTTAAACAAGATGTAAACAATATGTTTGGAAAATACTACCAAATAAATGTAATATTCACTTGGAAACCTTTTTTGAAAATACCTATGTTTTGTTAATTAAAAATAAAAAAAAAAAAAAAAAAAGTTTCTATACAGTCAAGTATATTTATTACCTAGAATGTAAAACAAGCCATTTAGAAGATTCTTTTTTATTTTATTAACATTTTAAATCTAGGTTTAAATTAAAAACATGGAAAACCTGAAATGTTAAAAATGTACAGTAGAAATGATCAACAGTTTATGGTTAAGGTGCTCTAAACAGATGAACCTGCGCCCTTGCACTTACCGTGTTCTGCGCTGCCCCTTTGGTGATTTGTGAAGAGAGGGCTGGTGTTGATGGCCAAGCGTGAA
This sequence comes from Erpetoichthys calabaricus, assembly GCF_900747795.2. Taxonomy (NCBI): domain Eukaryota; kingdom Metazoa; phylum Chordata; class Cladistia; order Polypteriformes; family Polypteridae; genus Erpetoichthys; species Erpetoichthys calabaricus. The sequence continues at coordinate 158,415,091 of NC_041404.2, forward strand.
CTACGGAGCTGGTGGGTGCAGGTGGGGTTTTGAGCTACTCGGTGAGGCTTTGTAGGCGGAGCAACACCATGACACCTGAGCAGGCTGCTGCTGTCAGTCTGGCTGACTTCAGAAGGGAGGCATTCTCATCACTAGGCTTAGTTACACAACATTTCTCATAATTACCGTGTTTAATTGCTTGGTCTTTTGAAAAGTCTAAAATGGATCAACATTCATAAATGTAACCTTAGCTTTGAAATGCTGTCTTTTTTCTGGGCAAGATTTTACCATTTACCCGATTATAATTTAGACACTGTATTTTATTTCACAGCAATCCTGAGCTTTCACAGAATTCTAATTCTGATTAAATGACTCTGGATTGTAAGAGAAGTAGTCATTCATCTGTCTTCATTTTCCGAATTCTGCTTATCCAGTGGCGTGTTTCGTTTCAAGAAGACACATTTTATCTTCCATTTACATTAATTTTCTTAGTTGATTCTCATATCCAAAGTGATTCCCAATGGATTAGTTTCTATGTATCTGTAATGGGTGCTTAAGGACCCCATTTGGGCTGATACAGGAGGTTGGCGGAAGCACTCGCTCTGTTCTTTATAGTCCACAACTCTTGGGGGCTGCACTGTCTCCATGTCAAGTGCACTAAAGGCCACCCCATGCCATCCATGCATTTTATCTGCACCCAAAGAATTTAGTTCAGTGTTTCTGTGACCCACCTTGAATGGGGAGCCAGTTAATTGTACTGCATACTTCCTTATATTGGATAATTTAATGAACACACACAGTTTGGGTATGTGGGCAAGGGGAGAGCAAGTGACTGGGCCCAGTGTCCTATAGATGAGATTACAACAGGACCAAAGCAGTGTGCTGCCCCCAATTCTCTCCAAATTCTAAAAAGCCAAAAAAAGACTTGAGAGTACACCTGGTAATTTCTAAGAAATTAAACAATCTGATATTTTTTATTTTGGGTCAGATTTAGAACTACTAAGGTTGGAGTTCACTCCCTGTGTGTGTGTGTGTGTGTGTGTGTGTGTGTGTGTGTTGGTGTTCACCCTGTTACAGACTGGCAAACCATACAGGGATTGTTCCTGCCTTGCACCCAGTGCTTGCTGGGACAAACTCTAGCTACCCTGTGACCCTGCTTAGGATAAGCACATTTAGAAAATGGATGGATGGAGGAACCAGAGCCTACTGTACCCTTGAAATAATGGAGTCGAGCTCAGATTGGGTTCCAGTCCAGCAAAGGGCACACTTAGACCGGGGTCCTCAAGTCTGAGCCTGGAGGGCCACAGCGACTGCAGCTTCTTCATTAAAAACAAAACTATTCCTCAAGCAGCACTTTCGAGCTTCATTTTCGTTACCCTCCTTGTTAAAATTCCCAGTCCCTCTCATCGTCTCAAACACTCCTTCCCTGTTTTTATTTGCTTCATGTTTTCTTAACCAGCTGCCAATTAACAACAAGATGAAGATCACAAAGGAGCCAGCAGCTCACCTGCTTATATTTGGGTGTTCATCATGGATTATATGTTTTAACAAAATATTTGTAAAGAAATGGAAGAGAAAAAAAATGAAGGATTGAGTTGCTAATCTGCTAAGGGCTGCACATCATTGGGAGGTAAGAAAAACCGTGGCCATGCAGTTACCCTCATAGTGGTTTATTTCTATTTACTGTTGGTGGTATTATGTTTTATTGTATTTTATTCTATTTATTTTTATTTTATGCTCCTTGCATATTCTATGTAAAGCACTTTGGCTACAGCATTGCTGATGTTGTTTTAAATGTGCTCCATAAATAAATTGACATTGACATTAATTAAATTCGGTTTTCAAAATGGCTTTCAATTAAAAAACAAACAAAACTGATTTGGAACAAAATCCAGTCACCCAGTTAGGATATTTTAACATTCTGGGCACACCTCCACCTTTGCCTTTCTCTCTTATGATGGCAGGTTGCCGTACCCTCTTAACTGTAGTAAGATGGCTTAGCCACTCGGATGGTGACTGAAAGCTGTGCTCGCTAAGTGAAGGTGGCCAGAGAAACTTCCAGAGAACAGTCAGGGCTGTTCTGTTGGTATTCAGCTATCTATCCCTCACCACACTGTGGCTCTTCATCATTTTCATTATCCTGTACATTTCCCCCATTTGATCCCATATCTGACGTTTGACTCTACCTCACCTAAACACCTAGCACCCCTTCCCAAGCCCCCCAAATCCTGACCCTTCATGCCTTTCGGTTCTTTCAGGTCTGACCATCTAGCAACATTATCAAACCGTCTTCTCGTAACTTTCTGTTTTTGTGTGCCCAGTCGGTGCCCTCTGTCTCACTAAAAGGTCCTTCCAGTGTCATGACAGTAGCTCCCATCTGAAGGGTTTCACTGTTTCTCTGTTTGGGGAAAGGAAAAAAAAAATAAAGCAACAGATCAGAAAATTAAAGGAAAGTAATCACTATGGAGATAAGCTCTGTAGGCACGGCAGATTCAATTCAGGTGGGCTTGGTTTACGGTCAGCACATCCTGATGGAGAATAAGAGGCTATTATCGCATTAACATTCCACTGTCCGCTTGCCAAATGAGAGCAGTTTCTTAAATTCGTTTTATGATTTCAGCCATGAGACACCTGCTAACTCATGAAGGGGGTCCCACTTTCAGTTTCATTTCCTTTGCTTAAGGAGTTGATACTTAAGGCTTGACAGGTTGAACCAGTTTAATGACAAGTTTAATCTTTAATAGGAAATTTTTCTTTTTTTCAAGAACAACACTAAAAATGCAGTTCTGAAATATTTGTAATAACTGGTTTGTAGGCCTCGCCCTAAATTGCAGCAAGTTATCTGAGCTCTCTTCCGAGTCTCTGGTAGACATGCAGGCCATCATTTTCAATGGCTAATTGTCACAGAAACATCCAAAAGAATTGTTTGTTTGATTTGGTTGCTTGGGAAAAAAAGGAGCTGCTATTGTTTATGAGGGATGGTGTGCCTTTAATTGTGTTGTTGCCCAGTCCTGGTCCTTTGTTGTCCAATAAGGGTGCCAAAGGCTAGCATGAATGTCATTGTCACTTGGAGACAAGAAGCATCTTGGGTGCACATATTTAAGAATGTTTTTCTGATCTCATTAAAATGAAGACACACATTCGCAGGAGACCCCAGATGGGAGAGCAGTCTATTAAAAATGGTGCCCTCACACACAGCTTGGTTATCATTCACTCTAAATCACAAATCTGACTGATGGGCAGGGACAGTGAGAGGACACGAGAATAACCTAATTAGTGCCAAAGTCCACACAGTTGACAACCTGAACCCAAGTAATGAAGCTGTCGGTCACCAGCGCTTACCCCTTGGACGTTTTCACATTTTATTGCTATACAACATTGACTCACAGTGGACTTATTTTGACTTTTATGACACTGGTCATCAGAAAAAGACTCTTTAATGTCAAAGTGAAAACACACCTCTGCAAAGTGGTCTAAATTAATTACAAATCTGAAACACAAAATCATTGATCTCTCTTTTTCAAATGACACCCCTGAATCATCACCAGTGCTGCCAAATGGTTTTAAGACATCACAAAATGAATTCAATGGGGTTTCAGTTGATCATAGTCTAAATGTGCCTCATCTGTAAGGTCCAACTTGTGGTGAGTCCGTGTGGTGAAATAACCCTGCACTTTTCAACAGTGATATGCACAGACATGTGGGGGGCAGTGGCTCACAACGGAGAGAAGGGGCACTTTGTGAGACAGGATTTTTTACGTTTGAACTGTGGACACAAAACACTGCCTTCCTTCTGTGCTTTTAATTTCACTGGATGCATTGTCAGGGCATCGGCAAAATGTTATAAGTGATAGCAAAACTCACCTACAGGGAAAGTAGAACAATGGTGAGAAATTGAATAACAAGAACAGGTCAATCGACTGTGATGTTTTTTTTCCTGTCAAGGGTTATTTAATTTTGAAATAACATCCTTTCAGGGCCGTACTAAATCACTGAACATGTATCACGCAAACCTCTTTTTTTTTTCAGTTTTATTGATTTTATTGTAATCATTCCATAAAAATAGATGAATTTTTACAAAAAATAGGATTGAAAACAAATCAACCCCCACCCCTGAGAAAGAGAGCATGGCCAATGGAGTAAAACTTAAAGCTAGTAAAAATACATAAATTGGTGAGTTTAATAGGTGAATACAGATAAATGGAGAAGAAAAAGAAATGGGAAGAGAATTACTTCCTCAGTGCTTTAAGAGCTTATTCTGAAATATTATTGATTAGATCCTGCCAGGTTTTGAAAAAGTTCTGCACAGATCCTCAAACTGAATATTTGATTTTTTTCCAATTTCAAATAGTATAAAACATTGGTTACCCACTGACTTAAAAGAGGAGAGTTAGGATTCTTCCAATTGAGCAAGATAAGTCTGCGTGCCAATAGTGTAGTGAAGGCAATCACAGTTTGTTTGTTCTTCTCCACTTTAAGTCCATCTGGAAGAACACCAAACACAGCTGTTAATGGATTAGGAGGGATTGGGACACCAAGGCTGTCTGAAAGGCTTTTAGAAATGTTTGTCCAGAATGATGTGAATTTGGTGCAGGCCCAAAACATGTGACCCAGTGAGGCTGGGACTTGATTGCAGCGTTCGCAGATTGTATCTTGCCCTGGAAACATTTTGGACAGTTTTAAGGGAGACGGATGTGCTTGATATATAACTTTAAGCTGAATTATTTTATCCTTTGCGCATATGGAGCTCGAGTGAATTATCTGCATTGCTACCTTCCACTGTTTTTCTGATATGTTGAGTGAAAGATCCTTTTCCCACTGTCCTCTTGGATCTTTGAAAGGGAGGGACTGTGAAATAATTTTATATATTGCAGAAAACGCAAACCTCTCTAATGTAATGGCTGGAACTGCTTCTGTTTGGTGAGGCGTCTGCTGTCAGTTGGCACTGATGATGATGATGATGATGCTACTCGCTGCTGGTTTTCCAGGTTTTTGTCAGTCAGTCTTGAGTGGAATCGAGTCTTTGCAAGAGCCAGTTTGGAAGAGAACTATTCACAGGAGTATGTTGTCCCAAACAGAGGAACTCAACATATCAGCATTTTGTTTTCCTGACGGACATCATGATGTGTCGGTGGTGGTAAGTGATGATAAGGCTGTTGTGTTCACATTGACTGGTATACAGCTGAATGTGCCACCCAGACATTCCCCCGCTACTATTTTATTAGTTTATTTTATTTTAGGGAAACTTTGTCATTTATGTTTAGATTTTTTTTTCCTGAGTTGCTTTTTTATGTTAATTGCTAATGAAAAAAAAAATGTAAGTTAACGAATCACCAGGTGGGCTGGATCAATCTGTCTTGTGTGCCGTGTATGGCCTGGAGGTTCCCCTCCCCTGGTCTGTGGCATAAGAAGACTGACTGGTCCATTGGTGCTAGTGAACGGAATTTATAATGAGGCCATCAGTGTTGTTTTTTTTTTTTTTAACTTCATACAAAGCGAAAGAGAGTGATCATTGTTTTGAGCTGTCACTCTGTGGTGACTTGCAATAAATTGTAAAAACAATAAAGTGTTGCATTCTTAAATAAGGTTAAGGACCTCACATTTAAATGCATGTGCACTACTAACAATACTTGGTAGGGTGAGAATACAACATGTCAAGAGTGGCACAGCGAAATAGAATGGTGAGAAAGAACGTGCCTGTTCTCCGGGTTTGAAGAGTGTCTAAACCAGCAGCCACACCACCTGCACTTCAGAAGAAGTCATCCACCTGAAGCTAAGCCTGTTCAGGCCTGGCCAGTAGTCCCATCTAGGAAAAGCTTGGGTTGCTGCTGGAAGAGGTATTGGTGAGGCCAGCAGGGGGCGCTTGCTCTATGGTCTGAATGTGGATCCCAATGTCCCAGTGAAGTGACAGGGCACTGTGGTGTTAAAATGGCACTGTCCTTCGGTGATGAGATGTAAAATTGAGGTCCAGACTCTCTCTGGTAAAAAAAAAGACTCCTGGGCATCCTTCATAAGGAGTAGGATGTTCCCTGATGTTCTGACTAGTTTGCCCACCATGGCTTTGTCATTCTGGCCTCCTAATTATCCCCCGTCTCTAACTGGCTGTCTCTCACCCCTTCACCTAATGTGTTGTGAGCGTACTGGCACAGAATGGCTGCCATCACGTCATCCAGGTGGGTGCTACACATTAGTTGTGGTTGAAGTGGCTCCCCACTCAATGAAGCACTTTGAGTAGTGAGAAAAGTGCTATATACATGTAAAGAATTATTATTAAGAGATTCAGTGCCACTGATTTCCTGCCAGAAGTTAGCGACCAGGGGACATCATGAAGATGGAAATTCTGTCGATAACAGTAACTTGAAAGAATTTACAGAAGTGTTTGCAAATTATGCTAATATCTTGACAGGTCACTTTGTCATTATCTGTATTTTGTAGAATTCTGGCCTGTCACAGTCTACACAATATAGTTTTAGTGTTTATGACTTTATGAGACAGCAGGCATTTCACATTGTGCATCTCTCTCCATTATTACAAGTTATGTGGATATTGCTGGCTTAATTCAAAAGTGTTTCACTTGGTTTCTTTGATATATCAGCAGAGTGATTTGCAGACACTCTGATAAAGCTTTGGCGTGCCAACAAGATTATAAAACTTGATAATATTAAGCAGTAAACAATAGCTGTAGATGTGTTTTGTTATTACCTAATTATGTATTTTGTTTCCATTAATGACAGGCACACAGGACATGAACAAAGCAGTAAGTGTATTTGCTGAAGTTCATAGTAACAGAAAAATGATCTTAGCATAGTTGTATAATATTGTGAAATAACGCACTTCTGAAATTCTGTGAAGTACGGAGCAGGTGTAGCAACAGAAAATGGCGTTCATTCTGTAAAATTAAACAACAATCCAGTTTGATTATATTGTACTCATTCTGTCTTTAAGTCAAAAATCATGCAGCGTAAAATGAAAGTATTTATGCATAGCATTTCAGTTACATTGATGTGCTATGATGTGAACTCTAAAGTACAGTTGGTGTTTCATGGACCTTCCTTTATTTGCTGTTTTGTCCTTTTAAGATGTATCGTAAACTAAAGGGGGGCATAGTGTCATTTCTGATGACCTGATGTAATTAACAGTTATGGACAAATAAATGGGTGGCACAGTGGGTAGTGCTGTTGCCTCGCAGTTAGGAGACCCGGGTTCGCTTCCCAGGTCCTCCCTGTGTGGAGTTTTTGCATGTTCTCCCCATGTCTGCGTGGGTTTCCTCCGGGTGCTCCGGTTTCCTCCCACAGTCCAAAGACATGCAGGCTAGGTTCATTGGCGATTCTAAATTGTCCCTAGTGTGTGCTTGGTGTGTGTGTGTGTGTGTGCGCGCCCTGCCCAGGGTTTGTTTCCTGCCTTGTGCCCTGTGTTGGCTGGGATTGGCTCCAGCAGACCCCTGTGACCCTGTAGTTAGGATATAGCGGGTTGGATGATGGATGGATGGACAAATAAATTTACCAATCCCCTTGACAATGCATCCATAGTTCCAGTGAAATTCAAAACACAAAGTAGGCACTGTTTTTTTCCACAAATAAAATGTAAAAAAAATCCTGTCTCTGTTGGCATAAAGGAGCCCCAGTCATGTTTCTTGATGCACTGCTGCTGAATAACCCGTTGGCTGAAAGTCCTCAGTGTTGGTGTGTCACAGAGAGGGTGTAGAGCATTATTGTTAGTGGGACTCTCCTCCTCTACTACCTCCAGGGGGTCCAGAGTATGTCCCATAATTGAGTCTGCCTTTTAATTAGCTTGTTGATTTGGTGAGCCATTCATGAAGTGATGTTATCATCCCAGTACACCACAGCAAGGTTATTATAGTTTTGCCTTTTTATATTAGTTTTATTTCTATATTTTTTCTGACCTTACTTGGAAATTCAATTTAGTTTCAGTTTTCCTTCATTGTGTATTTTTAGTTTTAATTTAATTTTTATTTCACAAAGACATTTCTATTTTATTTTTATATCTATTAGTTTCAGTTTTAGTTTTAGTAATTATGGTTAAAGAGCTACTATTGAGTTTAGTTTTGTGTCACAATCACACAGAGCTGTAGACTTACTGGATATGGATATGTTAGTGGAAGCTTACTACACTACATGGTTTACTATCTGGTTTTGTTTGTCTGCTAATCAAAACCAGATACTGAATGTGAACAATTTTATAATTTTTAAAATATTTTCTATGTCATTTGTGCTGAACAAATGTGCACTGATTGTTGGCACTTTTTACCTTTTCCTTTTATTGCCCAGAATGAGCCAATTTATAAGGAAATTTAGGTGAATTTTAAGGTTTGAGGTTTTTTTTTTAACTTTAAATGTCTATACAACACAACATATCTCACTCCAAGACAATGTGCTTATAAGTAATGCCTTCAATATTGCATTCAAAAATGTCCCAGTATACTGGGCTTTTTATTTTCTACCAGCCATAATGATGTCTGGTTCCATCTCAGGCACATACAATTTATAGAGAGAATTTTGCCACCTGCAGGCCTGAAAAGATATAAAAAATCAGAAAATAGATTCTACTGTGTTCTAACAGGTGTGATCATGAACATCATGGGGGCTTAGGAAAAACAGTGTGCCTCAGGCTTGAATCAATGTGCAGACCCCACCTAGCTGTATTGAGGGAATCAAAGAAAAACAAGCATGTAGTGTGACGGTTATGGGGTGGTGAGACTTGAGTAAGAGCTGATAATAGGAGTATGGATGGGAAAAAAATGACAGAGACAGCATCCGAGATTAAGAATAATTATACATTATCTGAACCTGTTTATCCAGAGCAGGATGGCAGGAAACCTGGAGCCTACCCCAGAAGGTTTGGATGCAAAACAGAATAATCCATGATAATAATTTCCCCTTGGGATTAATAAAGTATCTATCTATCTATCTATCTATCTATCTATCTATCTATCTATCTATCTATCTATCTATCTATCTATCTATCTATCTATCTATCTATCTATCTATCTATCTATCTATCTATCTATGCAATAGGTATGATATGGCTGATGTTAAGAACAAAAAGAATATGATCTTTCAACTATCTGTTTTGAGAGAGAGAGAAAAATTGAAAAAAGGGGGACAAATATTTTAAAACATAATTCTGCTACTGGAGTATTTTCACAATATCAGGTATTTTGAGCTGTGAATATAAAGTAAAAAAAAAGAAATTAATAAATATAGAATAAATACAAAAACACATTAGTATGTTCAGTTTTTCTCCAATTGGCAGACTCTCTTCGCCTTCATACCTGTAGTTTAGTAGAGACATTGCCAACTCAGGAATTTTACAAGGTCTGTATTGCTTCGTTGTTAAACGACTTTTTTAAACCAAAAGTCATTGGTCAGTAATAATATGCTGATTTTTGTATAATGACCTAGTCAGTCTCTCGCTCTGTGCCGTTTTATTTTCAGAAAGCATTCCTGTGCAAAGTGGCAGGTGAATTATTGTCAATAAAATGCAGGCACCTGAGAAATAAACTGAAACGTTACTGATTTTTCTGTCCATACAGTAAAGGTTTTGTTGACCAGCACATTCCGATTTCAGGCGTTTAAATTACATCTTAATGTACAACAAGCGCAAAGAAAGGCGGCACAGTAAATTGATTTCTATTTCACACACTTTAAGCACCTGTCTTCAGTTTGCTGTGGGTCGGGGAACACTTAATACAAAGTATTTAATGTGCTATTAGTTATGATGAGAGAGAAAATTATGAGAATTATTATGAGAAAATCTAGTAAATTAAACATTGATTTTAAGATGAAATTTACGATGTTCTACTTTAATGACAAAATAAACTATGAGAATAAAGTCGACGTATAAGCGTTGAGATAAAAGTGGAAATGTCAAGAATAAAGTCGGAATGTTGACTTTTTTCTCGAAATACACTTTTTTCTTCACTGTGCCCGTATTTTTTTTTCTTCTCTGTAGCCCTAACACACTTCCATACAAAAATATTATTTCAAAAACGAAAACTAAAAATATTTTGAGTATATTTATATTTTATTTCAGTTAATCTTTCCAACTACTTTAATAGTTGTTTAATTTTAGTTTTTCATTTTGTCTTTGTGAATTTTGTATCAGTTTTACGAAAATGTTTTTTTAATAATAGTTTCAATTTTTATTTTATTTTTCATTAACTATAATAACCTTGCACCACAGAACAGAATATCTCACTGGCCATCACAGAGTTATAGAAGATGTGAAGGATGTTGCATCCCACATTAAAAGAACGCAGTCTCCTAAGGAAGAAGAGCTTGTTCTGCCCCTTATTAGATAGTTCTTCTGTGTTATGAGACCAGCCCAACCTGTCATTAATGTGGACCACCTATACATCTACTGTCTGAATAGTGACCAGACATAGAGGCCTCTTTGGATGTTCTTCCTGATAGCTACAGTAAGGCTGGTATGAGGAAAGCAAAATGCTCTTATAGGGCCAGTGCATCACTACTCTACTTGTGCCAGTGTAATGAGGAGTTTGTCTGATTTTTTTCATATAAAATCAGGGCTGTAGGTACACAAAACCTTTGACTCCTACTCCGATTCTTCAAATTATGGTACCACCAACTTCGACTGTGACTGCTCAATTTATGGTATCTACAACTCTGAATCTAACTACTTAATTTATAGTGCCTCCAACTCTGACTTCTCAATTTACAGCATCTCTGACTCCATCTCCTTAATTTATGGTACCACAACTCCTACTCTGACTCCTTAATTTATGGTACTATTGACTCCAGCTCCTCAACTTTCTGTACCTTTGACACTGACTCACCAATTTATGGTATCACCAACTCTGAATCCACCTACTTAATTTATGTTTTCTCCGACTCTGTCTGCTCAATTTATGGTACCACCTACTCCTCAATTTATGATACTTCTTACTCCTCAATTTACGATATCTCCAACTCTGTATCTTTGACTCGTCAATTTACAATATCTCCATTTCCTCAACTTATTGTACCTTTGACTCCGACTCTTCAATTTATGGTATCTCCAACTCTGAATCCAGCTACTTAATTTATGGTGTTTCTGACTCTGACTCCTGAATTTACAATATCTCTGTCTCTATCTCCTTAATTTATGGTACCACTGACTCCTACTGTGACTCCTTAATTTATGCTACATCCGACTCTGGCTCCTCAACTTATTGTACCTTTGACTCCAATTCCTCAATTTATGGTACCTCTAATTCTTCAATTTACGATATCTACAATTCCTCAACTTATTGTACCTTTGACTCCAACTCCTCAATTTATGATACCTCTGACTCCTCAATTTACGATATCTTTGACTCTACAATCTGTCTCCTGGTACTGTACCTCTGACTTTGACTCCTCACTTGATAATGTCTCCAGTTCTTCAATTTATGGTAACACCAACACTGACTCTTCTGTTTGTAATCACACTAATACATTTACTATCTTGACTGAAAATGGACAACATACAAGGTACAAGGCATTTTCTCCCTGGCGAATGCAGCTTCTAACATTTTTGTAAACACTGCAAGTGTCTTTTTAAAGTTGGTAAAAATCAGTAGAAGTATTGATTTTTGCATTAAATACTTTTTCACTATCATCTTCTACAATGCACTAACACAAATAATATTTTGCATCTGTTGTGATTGTAAAGTGTTTAAAAAATGACGACTTTTTAAAAATTCTTTTTTTGCATTGTGAATTTGTGCATATGGTTTAAAGTGTCATTTTTGTGAAATTTGCAGAGATCTAGAAATTAGTCTTAAATGTAAATTCAAATGTCACCTGAAAAGAAAAAAAATGGTTTAATTGAATTAGTTTATCTGAAGTTCAAAATGTTAACACATTATATTACAATTTATATTTCGGTGGATTTGATACATTTTTTCTGACTCCGTCTCCAGTAACCCAATAATTGCTCCTGACTCCGACTCTGACTCCACAACTCTGCTAAAATTCTGAAGTTCTTTGTGGTTGTGGCAGTTTTGACTTCACCACCTCGGCACTTATGGTGAGTGCTCTATAGGACTGGGTGATCAATGGCTTAAAATAATGAATTAAAAAAGAAAAACAGAGAGAGAGGTGATTGTAAACACAGAGAGGAAGCTTAGGGTGGGAACCTTGCCAGATGGCAACTTGTGTTGTGCTTGCGTCCTTTAAGCCTCATCTTTCGCAAGCAGCCCTTCAGCTTGTTACTATTGCTGTGACAACTTGCTGAGAAAACACCTCAGGGATGTCACCTGAATGACAAGGTTGCAAGTTGTCTGTTTTGGTTACGAGCGTCTGTGCTCCTTAGCACGCAAAGTGTTGATGGTAATAAAAGGAATTGTAAGGAGCAGCATATACAAAGAATTGTGGACTTCAAGTGGCACTGAGGCAAGTTGTGAGCAGCAGTTGCACACACAAGCGAGTGTAGTCAGTTCCTCAGTTTATATAGAACAGTTAAAAGGTACATACGCTGTGTCTTAATGAAGTGCTTCAGACATATCTTCTTGTATACGGGTGGCATGGATGCGCAGTGATAGTGTTACCGCCTCGCAGTCCAAAGACATTGTCACACGTGCGCTTAAGAGGCAGTCCATCCATCCATCCATTATCCAACCCGCTGAATCCGAACACAGGGTCACGGGGGTCTGCTGGAGCCAATCCCAGCCAACACAGGGCACAAGGCAGGAACCAATCCCGGGCAGGGTGCCAACCCACCGCAGGACACACACACACACACACACACTAGGGCCAATTTAGAATTGCCAATCCACCTAACCTGCATGTCTTTGGACTGTGGGAGGAAACCAGAGCGCCTGGAGGAAACCCACGCAGACATGGAGAGAACATGCAAAGTCCACGCAGGGAGGACCCGGGAAGCGAACCCGGGTCTCCTAACTGCGAGGCAGCAGCACTACTACTGCGCCACCATGCCGCCCTAAGAGGCAGTCAAAAAGCCTAAAGGTGAGTGAAACATTGTGAGACAAGGGGTTGTCATACGGTACTAACCTGATTCTCTCGTTATTCTCAACAGGAAATCTGAAGAAAAATAGAGAATGTACTTATCCAGCGCACTTATCAACTGCTAGATATATTTGCTTTTGATCACCTAAAACGTCTTGTTTGTGTTTTTTTTCTTGTCCTACGGACATTATACAGGGACGGTCCCCAAAACTTTGTTTTTGTGACGCTTCTTTTATTTCAAGAAGACGGTACTTTTCACAACATGCAGGTTAGGTGAACTGGCAATCCTAAATTGCCCCTAGTGTGTGTATAGTGTGTTTGCCCTGCAATGGACTGATGCCCTGTCCAGGGTTTGTTCCTGCCTTGCACCATGTGGTAGCTGGGATAGGCTTCAGCAGACACCCACAACCCTGTTTAGGACAAAGCAGGTTAGGAAATGACTGACTGACTGACTTCTTGTGTACTGTAGTATAGGATGATTCAAAAGAAGTGAATACATCCAGAATTTCTTTTATTACTCAGTAACTGAATATCACATGAACATATAGGATGTGCCAAATTGCAGTTACTGTTAATTTCTGTCCAGATTTTAGTGCTTGAGGAAGTAAAGGATGTCAGCCATCAACTGTGATCTGCTACAAGGAGTCTGGGATGAATTAGACTACAGGACCGATGTGCGCCATGTGAAACCAGAGACACAATACTGTATTAGCATTTGTAGGATTAAGGAGAAACTCTGAGCGTTCCTTTAACAAATTGTTTAGAACTATGTGTTTGTGTTACACTTAGCTATTCAGTAATACATCTTTAAAAGTGCTCGATTCTTTTCTTTTTTTTTTTATTCAACCTGTAAACATGCTAATACAAGCTTTTCAAGAATGTTTGTCAGTAATAAAACTTGCTTGCAGTCCTACCTTCCATATATTTTTCCATCCATCTGTCCTCCAAACCTGCTTATCCAGGACAGCATTGTTGGGGAAGCTGAATCCAATATCAGCCAGCATGAGGAATCCTTAGGCAGGCCGCCACGGGCAGGGTGAATGCCCTCCCTCACAAATGCACACAAGGTTTTTAGTCCCAGTTTGTACAATCCCACTTTTAGAGTCCTCTATTATCATCATTTTACTGCCATTCTCACTTCTGTGGTGATCCAGAAATGCAGCAATATCACAGCTCATGATCCCAGGTTCAGTTCCCAGGCTGACTGTGGCATCTGCACCTTTTCACCTGGCCTAGGTGGGCTTCACATCCCTCATACATGTACATTTTGGGAATGTGTAAGGGTGTGTGTGTGTGTGTGTGTGTGTGTGTCAGTCAACAAGTGTGCCCTGTCTTAACCTGGCACCTCATCCTCCACTGCTTTTTTTCTTGTGCCCGATGCTGCTAGGTTAGTCTCTGATTCACAACCGTGAAATGGGTGAAGCGAGTGGAAAATTGAATCAATGGCTGTAATGACTGGGCTGCATCTTTTTTTTTTTTATTTTGCTAAAGTGTGATTTTGTGCAGGTATATTTAAGACAGTTTAGTCAGTGGACTCTGACAATATGGCTAAATTGAACTATGCTTGCATAGTATAACATTAATCTATTTCAAGATGGGGTATTTCGGAGACGGTTGATTTTTCATCTGTGGCTGAATTCCCAAGTCCACCTGTTATGCTCCCCGGTAAATTCCCCTATATTATAATATTATTATAAGTTTGTTAATTCTCAGCATTATGTGCAGGACTTGTGGGAGGTGAAGGTTACACTTCTCTCCCAGGTTGCTTCTTGCGCCGCATCCCGCAACCCTCCTGTCCTCCATTCCATCTGCAGTAACCCAGTTCTCTGTTACTGACCTTGCGTTCTCTCTATTTTTTCATTGTCTTCTGATTTTAATTATTACTTCACATTTCTTTCTTTACGCGTGTCAAGTCCCTTTCGTTGGTGATATTGTAGTGTTCTTATTTAGTATGCAGGTGATCTGTTGCTTTGCTCTGATTTAAAGAAGAATTGCGAAAAGGACACTAAAGCTTTACTTTTCTTTCCAGCACACAATTTTCATAAAGTTTCTTCTTCTAAACTCCAGCTGGTTACAGAAAAGGAAAAACAGTTGTTTTCTGACCGTAAGACTTGTGCTTCGTCCTGAGATTAAGCAACAGTTGCTATCGTTTTTTTCGGCATGATTGGCTGTTGCCGACAGTGGGTCTTAATAAACAAAAAAACAAAGCACTGACGTCAGCCACTAGATTTGCATTAAACTAAATTTTCAAGTAATTGGCTGAAATGTGCACACAAAATTTAGAAATCTCTGATATCAGTCTCTACACTGAAAAAAGTATAACCTCCATTCAACTTAAAATAATTAAGGTAATGATTCACACTTAATATTTTCAATCTGAACCAATATAATTCTTTTTATCTTCTTGAAACCACAATTTTTAAGTTGAGACAAATCATTTAGAGGGATTGGGTGTAATTCACTTGTTTTATACTGAAGTAAATCTATTTTTCAAGTTGTTACAATTTAAAACGGTTTATTGGTCATAACCTGTTTTTATGCTATTAGAAATATTATGAACATAACACATTCCAATGCTGTACTTTTTACATTTATTTAAAAATCTAGTGCAAATACACAAGCATTTTGCAGTGTAAATCTTAAATGTACAACAAAAAATTATTAAACGTTTCTACAGCTTTCTTGAAAATATGTTTTATTGTAAGTCCATATACTTAAAATGAACAGTTGAGAAGCAGGGTTACTTACCAGAAATCCTCCGTTCTAAAAGTCTGCTGCTGAAAATGACCAGACCAGTACAGACACGTCCACTCCACTCCACTCAGGAAAGTCTTCTTCTTTTTTGGCAGTTGGAAAGCCAGCAAGCTGGAAAGTTCAACCTGAAGAATATACAAACGGCCCCTCACACACCGCACATGAACACCCTAAAATATTAGGTTAACTGAAATAGGATTTTTATGTTTATTCCCTCCACCATAACTTACTTTGGTACAAACATTTTTTTTTTACTTTGATTGAGATCTGAAACCAAATATTTCAAGCTACAACACTAAATGACTTGCCTTTTATCCACACTGCAACAGGTCTTTCTCAAATAAGATTAAATCTGTCCATCTTTAAAACAGTGTCAGGTATATCAGGTTTAAGCCAGGTCTCTTTAAAACACAAAATGCCATGGCACCTGTATACTGTACTTCATTACCCACTATTGGCACGGAATGTTCATCCATCTTATTTGAGAGCAACTGAATATTGCCCATTACAATGGATGACAGACCAGTTCTGAATCTTTTCATCTTGCTTATAGTTTCACGCCAGTATGTCACCCTCACTGTCTTTGGACAAATAACTCTTGCGATACAGTGAAACTGAGTTACTTGTACTGTAATTTCATAAAATTTAGTGATAATATTAAGTTTTTCAATTTATTTTATTAACTTAAATGACATGTACATGATACAGGGCGGGTGGGTGGCACAGTGGATAGTGCTGCTGCCTCGCAGTTAGGAGACCCGGGTTCGCTTCCCGGGTCCTCCCTGCGTGGAGTTTGCATGTTCTCCCCGTGTCTGCGTGGGTTTCCTCCGGGCGCTCCGGTTTCCTCCCACAGTCCAAAGGCATGCAGGTTAGGTGGATTGGCGATTCTAAATTGGCCCTAGTGTGTGCTTGGTGTGTTTGTGTGTGTCCTGCGGTGGGCTGGCACCCTGCCCGGGATTGGTTCCTGCCTTGTGCCCTGTGTTGGCTGGGATTGGCTCCAGCAGACCCCCGTGACCCTGTGTTCGGATTCAGCAGGTTGGAAAATGGATGGATGGATGAAGTTGCTTGAAAGAGAAAATTTACGTTGAATAAACAACATCAATGTTATACTTTTTTCAGTGCAGAGCTCTGGATTAATTTGGGTTACAATGAGTTTTGACTGTGTGTGATACTTGGTAAACGGCAAGGTCTCCAATTTTGCTCAAGAAACTGCTTGTACATGTACGAAACATCTTTCCTTCAAACCCTGATCAAGTTCTAAGGAAAAGTGTTCTTTAAATAATAATACAATACAACAGAGACAACTTCTTTCAAGAATTAGGGTTAGGGAAACTGACAATGTGTATGTATAAGTGTACGTGTGTGTGTGTATGTATATATATATATATATATATATGTATATATATATATATATATATATATATATATATATATATATATATATATATATATATATATATATATAATATGTGTGTGTGTGTGTGTATATGTTACGGCCAAAGTC
The DNA here is from genome assembly GCF_900747795.2 of Erpetoichthys calabaricus. Classification (NCBI taxonomy): domain Eukaryota; kingdom Metazoa; phylum Chordata; class Cladistia; order Polypteriformes; family Polypteridae; genus Erpetoichthys; species Erpetoichthys calabaricus. The sequence continues at coordinate 158,432,296 of NC_041404.2, forward strand.
CGAAGTTTGGTCAGTCCCCGAATTGGCCGGCCATTTCGCACTTTGGCCATGGCATGTGGCCAATGTCCAATGTACTGGAAATGGCCAGTGTATATGCTACTTGGGAAATCCCTGGCCAATATTCGATGTGCTGATGCAAGACTGTCCGGTAGGTGGCGCAGCTGTCGATTCCGGTGTGATGGCGGCTTTCACGTGGTAGCAAGGACAGTGCCACGCTGTGACGCTAATTTTCCGTTCGTCTGCTGCTTTTTGGAGAATATCCTGGCCTCAGTCCTGCCTCTGTGACTTGTTTTTATTATTCTGACAGTGATTTCATTGTGAGTATTAATCCTCGGCTCGTGTTTGTATAGTATTCTATATGCATGCTTTTCAGTTTGAAGATCCGCATACCAGATGTTGATAGAGGTCGCGGTGATCCACGAAGCGTCCTTGCAGTTGTCATGAACGTCGAGGGCGCTTTCTACAAGCTAGGAACAGAACATGGTGTTCTCAAACAACTGTATTCCAGAAATGAGTTTTCCATTCTGCACGAGAAACTGCTTACATTGGCATCCGTGGGCACAGAAGAAAAATCACAACGAACCGTCGCGTCTTCACAGTCACTGACTGGCGGCCAAGGCTACACTCGATGCAATTGCACAACCAAGTGCTGAACAAATCGCTGCAAATGTAAAAGTAACAAACTGCTGTGTAATTCGAAATGTCATAAAAGTTCATCTTGTTGTAACAAGTGATGATGGAGATTGATAATTTTCTATAATAAACTAATTTGACTGATTTTGGTAATTCAGTATATAATGTGATTATCATTACGGTATACAAACACCCCAAAATCTGCTCATGACCTTTTTCTTCTGACTTTGGCCGATCGCTCCATGCCATTTCGCAAACTGGCTGGCCAAATACTGAAATCAAGAAAAGATTGGACATTGGCCGGTCAATGTGAGGTGATATTGGCCGTTTCCTAATTTGGCCGGCCAGTTCCCACTTTGGCCAATATCGGACTTTGGCCGTAACATATGTTTATATATATATATATATATGTATATATATATATATTATTATTATATGTATTGTCCAAATTGAGAGATCTCTGAATTCAAGCGGAAAATATGATTAAGTGAAATGAAAAGATAAAAAAAGTTTTAAAATAATGTGTACACTGCCTTCTTTATAAAAAAAATTTTTTTTTTTCTGGTACTTGCAAATTAAATTTAAAGTAAAACGAGACATATCGTCTAGGACAGGGGTAGGCAATGTCGGTCCTGGTGAGCCGCAGTGGCTACAGGTTTTCATTCCAACCCAATTGCTTAATTAGAAACCAATCATTGCCAATCTCAGACCTTATTTAATTTTATGGCTTGTTAGTCTGTGCAATGTAAGGCTCTTATATCGTAGATTTTTTTCCTTTCCAAGGATATCATCCAAATGATATGAAGCCTAAAACAGATCATTTTCAGTCTGTCACATTTTTCTATTAAGTGTTTTATTAAATCAAACCGTGCATGATGAACACACACAGATGTAATTGGAAAAAAGCTACCTGGAGAACTGCTGGCTGCTTAGTCTTTTACATCTTATTGCTAATAAGGAGCAATTAAAACACTGAATGCAGCAGTTTAAGATTGAAATAAGCAATTAAGGTTGGAGAACCTTAACAAGCGAGACCACTAAAATGAAGCATTAAAATGTCACTTAAGCAATATGTGCTTCATCAGCAATAATTGAGTTCTCGTTAAGGAACTGGGTTGGAACAAAAACCTGCACATACTGTGGCACTCCAGGACCGACGTTGCCTACCCCTGGTCTAGGAGAATGAGGAAAGTGGTATTGAGCACTGGCTTTCAGTCTATATTAAGATATGCTGTACAAAAGGGAAGTTAAAAGAATAAATAAATAAAACAAAGAGGGGAATGTGGAGCCTTATTTATATGGTAATTAGAAACTATGCCCCGACTGCCACGTGGTCTGCGCAGGCTTCTAAACCTTTGCATTGACACGTGCGTAAGGGTGGAGATGTAACTATTAACACAGACTCGCGCCATGTCATAACCATGGATTTTTTTGTAGAAAATATGAGGGTTCAAGACCAGTGCTGGCTCTCCAATTCAGCACCATACTTTGGTGTATAATTTGTTTGATGCGATTATGGAGCCTAGCCAAATTACTGCAATTAAGTGCCAGCCGTATTTGAATAACTGAGATCTGGTGAGCCGCGGGATTATTGGGCCAAAGATGCCACTCAGAGGCCCGACACGCCTGCTGCGCCTGCGACTGAAGTTTTTTATTTACAGACCAGTGCAACACCCACAGATGTTCAGACTTGGAAATAAGAAGGATGATGATGGGATATGGCGCCACCTACAGACTAACAAACTTTTTCTGCCCAAGTCTTCTTTTCTAGGCTTTGTGAAGACGGCTCCTGGATTAAATTATGCTGATAAAGACACAATGGTGTCACATGTGGAGAGCTTTTAGAGGACTCCAGAGTTCTCGCTTTATGCTGCAGTGTACTGTCAGAAGTGTGTGGTGTGCATGAAACATAGCATAAGAAAAGGACTGAAGGCCTCCAAAGGACACTGAAAGGCGTGAGGAGTGGCCACCTCCAGCAAGGCTACAGATGAGAGAATCCACCTTGGCGACTGGGTTCTGATCCGAGATATTCTGCGAAAGCACTGGCACCAACCCTGCTGGTGAGGTCCGCACCAAGTCCGCCTGGTTACCCCTCATGTTGTAAAGGTTAAAGGCATCAATTCCTGGATTCACCTGTCCCACTGTAAGAAGATCTGTTTGGGAAGGTTAACATGAAGATAAAGGCAGTAATCATTGTGTGCAAGATTTGCACCATCCTATGGACTTGTATGCTCTGACCGTGGTCCAAACTCGACCCCGTGCATGGTGCGAAGGGAGGACTGGCCCTGGCGATTAAATGTCCCACCTGGACTGACAATACTTGGGGATGAATAGAACTGGCCTGCTTTTAAGAACAAATTGCTGTCTCCCTATCCTTAGTAAAGTGCTGTCAATAATGATGTCCAACACTATGATAAATAGTATGGTCCTTCGAGTCTCCCCTACAAATCCAACTGCCCCTTCTCTGAATGATTTTAATGATTCTGAAGTTTTTCTTTTTCACATTACTGATATTGATGATATGTAAGAAAAGTGAACCGTTTTGGTGTAAGAGTTGAATTTGAACCCTGGTCCAATGTTCTCCTGGCATGTGTCTGAGTCTCATATCCTTCTGAGCTTATGCTTAAAAGCTGATGCTGTTATTTTATTATTCACTATGATAAATGTATTTCTTGTTATTTTATATAACCCCTTAACAGAAAATGTTATATTTATTGCATAACCATTCTTCTATGGTACTAAGTTTCCTGTTTTTTATACCAAGCTGGATCCTAAAATTAATTAGGCCATTGTTCTTTATTTTTTGGAAAACAAGATGTATGTGGTGAAGTTCACACATCTCCTAAAATAAATATAAGAATGAAAAAATAATACATTTAAAATGTCATGTACATCTTAGGGCAGCACACTGGCTCAGTGGGTAGCGCTGCTGCCTCGCAGTTAGGAGACCCGGGTTCGCTTCCAGGGTCCTCCCTGCGTGGAGTTTGCATGTTCTCCCCGTGTTTGCGTGGGTTTCCTCCCACAGTCCAAAGACATGCAGGTTAGGAGCATTGGCGATCCTAAATTGTCCCGTGTATGGGTGTGTGTGCCCTGTGGTGGACTGGCGCCCTGCCCGAAGTTTGTTTCCTGCCTTGCGCCCTGTGTTGGCTGGGATTGGCTCCAGCAGACCCCCATGACCCTGTAGTTAGGATATAGCGGGTGGGATAATGACTGACTGACTGACTGTACATCCTAAGCAAACATGACTATCAATCAAATTGTGGTCATCTAAGGTATCAGCATCTGCCATGTCCTGTTAGCAACTGGGTGTAACCAATCATGTTAAGTTTTCTGAATTTCTAATGAATTCCTTTTAAAGAGTAGTGACCTAATCAATGGATTATATAAATATAGCGCAGAGGACACTTTTTTCTTTGCAAAAACATTGATATCATGCTTTTGCCTCTTCAGAGATTTAGATAAAGAATAACGATTGACGCTTTCTCCTGCCTGTGTTTTATTGCTTAGATCGGGGCATTCCAGTGGGGGGTGTGTGTGTGTGTGTGTGTGTCTGTATTCATAATTTTCTTCCACAGGTGTCACCCGCCGCACTTGGGTCTCAATCCAGGTGGGTTCATATAGTGGTGGGCACGCCAACATGCTATCAGTGGATGTTCACAACCTTTCTTTCCTACCCATCTAAGACGGGTTGAAATGTAAGTAATCGATGCAGACCTCAATGTTAACGTTTGCAGTGAACCATGTAATGCATATGTCTCTGTTGTATGCCATTTGATATGGGATTTGTTAAAGCAGTGTTATTGTTTGTGATGCACCTTCTGTTGGAATAGCAAGTGCAATGCATTCCATTTCTAATAATGATTGTGATACGCCATCTTTTGGAATGACCAAGATATATCAAGGGCGGCACGTTGGCGCAGTGGGTAGCGCTGCTGCCTCGCAGTTAGATGATCTGGGGACTTGGGTTCGCTTCCCGGGTCCTCCCTGCGTGGAGTTTGCATGTTCTCCCCGTGTCTGCGTGGGTTTCCTCCGGGCGCTCCGGTTTCCTCCCACAGTCCAAAGACATGCAGGTTAGGTGGATTGGCGATTCTAAATTGGCCCGTGTATGTGCTTGGTGTGATTGTGTGTGTCCTGCGGTGGGTTGGCACCTTGCCCAGGGTTGTTTCCTGCCTTGTGCCCTGTGTTGGATGGGATTGGCTCCAGCAGACCCCCGTGACCCTGTGTTCGGATTCAGCGGGTTGGAAAATGGATGGATGGAAGATATATCAAGCAGACGGACACGCATACACTTATCGTTTTATTGAGGTGGATGTGTATGTTACCGATGCATATGTTGTCATTATTTACAGATACTAGCAGGGCTACCTGGCACTACCTGGGGTGGCATAAAGTGCAGGTTCTAAATTAATTCCAAAGGAGAAAAAGGTTCAGTGGTGTGGATTTGCATACCAGAACAAGCACAAGCAGGGGTACCCAGCAGTGCCCACAGTGGGGGCCCCAACCTGCCAGTAAATGTTGGAAATGAATGTTTGATGGAGATAAGGTGTGCATGTGCATAAAGGACAAACACAAATGTAGCTTAATATATTAGATGAGGGGCGGCACGGTGGCGCAGTGGGTACCGCTGCTGCCTCGCAGTTAGGAGACCTGGGGACCTGGGTTCGCTTCCTGGGTCCTCCCTGCGTGGAGTTTGCATGTTCTTCCCGTGTCTGCATGGGTTTCCTCCGGGCGCTCCGGTTTCCTCCCACAGTCCAAAGACATGCAGGTTAGGTGGATTGGCGATTCTAAATTGGCCCTAGTGTGTATGTTTGTGTGTGTCCTGCGGTGGGTTGGCACCCTGCCCGGGATTGGTTCCTGCCTTGTGCCCTGGGATTGGCTGGGATTGGCTGCAGCAGACCCCCGTGACCCTGTGTTCGGATTCTTTGGGTTGGGAAATGGATGGATGGATATTAGATGAAGAAGGCAGGTCAGATGTTTTGATTTATGCTTTTATTAAGATACAAATATACAGAATTAATATGCTGTGCTTTGTTAAAAATATCTTCAGAATGATTAACCATAAATTACACAAAATCATAAACTGCTTATCTACAGTACAATCTTTGATCCCAAAAATAAAATACGCTTTTATTGTCTTTATTTAAAAAAAAAATCAATTACTGAAGAAATTCACATATATTAAAATCAGATACATTAAAGCTTGAGTGAAAGGAATAATAATGTGCTTCCCTTTTTCTTCTATTATTCTGTATACTAAAAAGAAGCTTTATATTGGCAGTTTTCAAAGAGAAAAGCAAAATAAAGAAGCTGACAAATTAGTCTAATAAAACATAAGTAAATAAGATGCTACAGTTTAATTTGTGTATAAAGTCTGAATAAAAATAAATTAACAATTGTTTTATAGCCTGTTTAGCTTTGCTAGTCAGCCCTTGAATTCTCTACTCAAATGTTTAAATTACATTCTTCATATGGAAACAATAAAAGGATCTACAATACAAGGACTTGCACAATTTTCTTATTTTTCTTCAGGTTCTTTTTACAGCACAATTTGTAATACAAACACAGCGACGGTCATGAAAATTGTCCACAGCATGTTGGGCAGCATCAGGTTGGTGCTGCTTTTCTCTGAAGAAAAAAACAGAAGGAAAAAAAAGTCACTTTTCAGATTTTTGTGTCAAATTCATTTAGCTTTTTTAATGCTTTCTAATAAATATGCAGACTAAGAGGTATAAATTAGGGAGTACAAGTCTGTTAAGTAGAAAACTGCTCATTTTTGGACTGGTTAAACATTACATCAACAAAGTCGTTACACCAGTTCTACACCAGTGACATTTTTGAAAATGACTAACACAATCATATACATATTTAAGCAAAAAATCCATACTTGAAATAAATGTCAAAATGCTCCTCGTGAAATGAAAGATAATGTAACAATGAAAGCCAACCTGGTATGGAAGCTACAAAATTCATAACACCGCTGGGAGCGTTGATCGTGTATTCGCCCTGCAGTCCGAGGTTAAGAGAGTTGATTGCGGCCCTCGGCTGATTCTCCATCCATGCCTGGATCTTTGGGTTGTTCTGATTGGCCACCAGATCTTTAGTGTTGTAGCCGAGCAGACCGTTAACGTTGGCCACACTGAGTTGCTGTGGAGGGATTTAAACAGACAGAAGACCATGACTTGTAGCTGTTTGTATTTATTTGGTCTGTTATTTGAGAAGCTACTAATAAAATGTCTCTAAAGAAAAGAAAAAAACTTCCTTCTGCTGTGCTTAACCAACCAACATATGTGCAAGTGCCAGCACAGAACTGCCCATCTCAGCAGGTATACATCTGGCATCATTTTTTTAAAATGACAAGGTGGACCACATTTTTGAAATTGGTAAGGAAAATAAAAATGGCAGACATTTTAGAAAATATGTGAAAGCCTTGAAACTGTTTACCATTGGAATGCTTTCATGAAAAGATTATTCATTTCTGTAGTTCTTGCCACAATGTGCTTTCATTTTGTGTTTTTCCTGTGTATTTTTGGAGCGTATTTGTAATAATTTAAGCACATCCAGTTTTTATGCCTAAACAGCAGGAAGTGGGCCTTTTCACTTTCTCAGATCTTAGCACATTTTTCTAAGTCTAAGTGTCATGTAGTGTATAATAGCAATGGTGGATATTGCTGGATTCTCCCTTTCTCACATTTCTTCCCCACCACATTTTGCCCTCACCCAGGGTTGCCAGACGTCCCTTATATATGGATCATGTCCCATATTTGATCATTTTGTCCCCTGTCCCGTACTGACCTTTCAGGAACACCCAAATGTCCCGTATTTAGTTCATTTTCAAATTTCGTAATAAAAAAATATTTTTGCTACCTTTTTACAGTACTTAGTTCTAACTTTGCAAGTAGTTATACTTTCTTTTCTCAGATTCTCTTGATGAAAATAACCCAAATGTAACGAGGAAACGAGTGTTTGCTGCCTGTCTGCAGCTTGTTCAGTCGCTGTGGTTGGCTGAGGACGGCGACACTCTTACTGTTTTGCTCTCCAGCCGCGCTGCTGTGCAGTTCTGGATCAGTGTTGCAACATACAGTGACTGTCAACAAAGTGTGTTGTTACAACTCGCCACGGCCCGCTGTTTTTCTAACTTAAAAACTAATCCATCCATCCATCCCAAGATGCCACAATGTAAGTGTAAATTTCACGATGAATATTCATTCCAGTGAATGGACATTTATCAAACAAGGCAGAAGCTGTTTTGAATTAAACTGTGGTGTGTGTAATTGCACTTTCAGTAAATAATTTTCAAATGATTTTACTTTTGTTTTCCTCATAACCCATTAAAATCCCTGCTTTATGTTTTTACCTTATGTCTCTACTTTTATATAATATATTGAGCTGGGTGTGTAGGGGGCATGTATAAATTTATATCCATATTACTAACCGAGAATGGTAAACCGGAAGGCATGGACGCAGGTACACAGCGATGGGACCATGAGACATACTGCGCAGGCGCCTACAGCGCACGTCTCATAGACCACAAGCGAAGTCTGATCCACCGCGAACGAAGGAGTCACAGCCCAAAAACGAAAGAGCTCAACTAACGTGAATGAGAAATGAAGCAACAACGCGCCCATAGCTAATGACTAACGATACAGCCACAGAAAAAAGAGGATTCTGCGCTGCACCCCAGAGTCAAACGGAAGAGGCTACAGAGGCCCCACAGGTCCACAAAGATAGTACGTAAGGCGTGGGAAAGTACGAAAGGCGCAGGCGCCTACAACGCGCTTGTGAACTAAACATCCACACTACACAGCATGGTCCACACGCTTCTAACACACCACAAGCATAAACACGAGATAGTACAGAAACCACACAGATCCGGACTCTACAACATATGTGAATCACATTACAGTGATACAATATTAAGCACTTTACACATGGACAACTGTATGTAGCCCTCTCAAGAGAGTACAGAACCCTACATGTGCACACTACAAAGCATAGTCAAACCCGACATAGTACGGAAGGTGCAAGCGCCTACAACGCGCTTCGAAAGCACCGCAGGCAACAACCCGAGATGGTACAGAAGCCCAAAGATCCGGACTCCACAGCATATAGTATTGTATTACTGTGATGTGATTCACATAAGTACTCACAGAGAACACAAACAGAAGAGGCTTCGGCGTCCTGCCCCACAGTCAAACCAGACAAAGTACGGAGTCCCCAAACGTCCACAAAACACAGCATAGTCAAACCCGAGATAGTACGGAGGGCGCATGCGCGGATACGTGGGCGCCTACAACGCGCGTCTGAAACCGCGGAAGCAAATCTGTCTCGGCTCCAAAACCAAACAGCTCAACTAACGGAACTACAAAAGCGAGGCCACATGGACAAATACAATGAACATAGAATCAATGAATGCAGGCGCCTACAGCGCGTGTCTGAAATGAAGCAAAGCAGGCACGGCTCCAAAAAGAAAGAGCTCGACTAACGGGGCTACAAAAACGTGCCCGCCTGGATAAAACAAATGAACGCAGGCGCCTACAACGCGCTTCTCAAACAACGCAACCAAACGAGTCACGGCTCCAAAACGAAACATCTCAACTTACGGACATACAGAAGTGAGCCCACCTGAATACAATTAATGAACGTAGGCGCCTACAATGCGCCTCTCAAACAGCGGAGTCAATAGATAAACAGCAAAGAAAGGAACGACAGACGGCCGCTAAACAATTCCGCCAATTAGCTGACAACGCATTCTGTGATGAGTCCACTATTAGTGAACATTCATTAGGATTAATGAATATACGTCCTTTGTTCGTCATCTACACCTTTACACTCCAATATATCTCATACATTCATCAATGCATTTCGGGTTACCCAACACCGGGGGTAGGCGAGCAAAGCGAGCAGGGGGCAGAGCCCCCTTGTAGTAATATAGAGAGAGATTTTAAGAGTGTCCCGTATTTCTAATTTTCTAATCTGGCAACCCTACCCTTACCACATTTCGCCTTCCACAATGTGCCCCCTGTAGATAATGTGTAGATTATAGAAACATAAACAATGCACCTAATTTTTTTTTATTTCTTGTAATTTATTTCGGTTTAATAAATGCACATGTTAAAATTGCCAAAAACTTAAACACGACCTTTGCAGGTGGAACGTTTTTCACAAACCCTGATTCCATGTTGTTCATCTACCGTTCTCTTTGAAAACACGTAAATATGGTTGTCGTCATCTGTCAGTTTTCTTTTGCCTCTTATTGACGAACTCTCTTTGCCATTGTAAATGTTTATAATACTATACGGCGCGTATCTTGATATTGCACTGCCTGCGACACGCTGCTTGCTCTTCAGCACCACGATGCACTGCAGATAGCCAGGCGGTGAAAACAGCAAACGCGCGCCGCGTAACGGCCGTAGGGAGTTTGGACGCATTAAATTGAGTAACAGTGCTGACAAAAAATCTCCGCGAAATCCAGTAACTCTAGTTCTATGGAATGCTATTTCGATATTTAAAAAAATAAATAAAAAAGAAAATACAGGTAATAGTAATTAAAAAAAAAGGAAAAATATCTGGGGTGAAATTATATCATGGGTGAAATGCGGGGGGCAACTTTTCCGGATCCCGATAAGGAATGCCTGTTGTAGTTCACTTAAAATCTACAAATACACATTTCTAGAATTCATGTCAGTCTTAAGTATCTTTAAAATAGAGACGTGCAAACGTGTATAAGACACCATACAGATGTTGTTGTAGGCAGGGCAAAGTCAAATGTGCACACCTACGCCTACCTTTCCATATTGGATCTGCCAGTTACTACTGGATAACACATTAATCTGAATTTCTGCATGGGATTAATAAAAGTTTATCTAATTTAATCTCGGGGATGTGGGAGAAAAGCACATGCAGCGATGGGAAGAACAGACAAACTCAACACAGAGTATCCAGACCAGGATTGGAACTAAGAGCTATGGAATTGTGAGATAGCAGCATTGACCACTGCATCACCCTGGTTAACAAAAAAGTCTTCTTGTTTATTTAGTTTAACCACTGTATATCAGATTATGTATGAAATGTTCAGTTTATAAGTAGTTGGTAGGCCTGAACGTTTCCAAATAATTAAAAAAATAACAAGTGTAAAGGGCGGCACGGTGGCGCAGTGGGTAGCGTTGCTGCCTCGCAGTTAGAAGACCTGGAGTGGAGTTTGCATTTTCTCCCCGTGTTTGCGTGGGTTTCCTCCCAGAGTCCAAAAAACATGCAAGTTAGGTGCATTGGCGATCCTAAGTTGTCCCTAGTGTGTGTGTGTGCCTTGCGGTGGGCTGGTGCCCTGCCCGGGGTTTGTTCCTGCCTTGCACCCTGTGTTGGCTGGGATTGGACCCTGTGTTAGGATATAGCGGGTTGGACAAAGACTGAGTAACTGACAAGTGTAAATTGCACTATTCTGAGAAACCAACCACAACCTGAAATAAGATACCAAGACAATGAGCTAAAAGACAGGCTTGGCCAGATGAACGATAAGATCAGAGAGAGGGCTGAGCTGTGCTCCTTTGATACTCTTTGGTATCTGTTTCAGAGAGGTTTACAGGATTGCTGAGTGTCCTTGTCGCAACAAAATGCGACAATACTATAAAATCATCTGATTTTATATTGCAGGCAGTGGCTCAAAGAATAAAACAAATCTAATTTAGATTTTTTAATGATTGAGCAGAGCTGCAAAGAGAAATAGAAAACATGCAGGAAGGCTATAGAGTGCACATCCCACAATTACCAAGAATTTAAGGAAGAGGAAATATTAAGTGATCCTCTTAAACAAATGTATATTTAATAAATGATATTATAAAAGTCTTTATCATTTTATGGATAGGCTGAGCAGATCCTCTGCCTTCTGTCAAATTTGTCTCTTATTATTTTCCATGATTCATTTTTAGCTTCAGAAAACATGCAGACAAAGGTTAAGGGAAATGTAATGAGCTCAGTAATGCCTCATGTCACATATTTTCAGTGTTGTGATATTTTTTAAAAAATAGAAATATTTTTGGAGCTTAATGGGATTTGGTAATTTACTTTCATCACAATTAATGATGATATACACATATTTAATATCCACTGGTAGCATGATGCTAGGAATGTATGACTTGTTTATTTATTCAGGGCAAATGGCAGAGGTATAACAGAACAAACTGATAATCCAGATAGTAAATTACGTTTAGTTTAAGGTTGTTGAAAAATACCACTGTAGGGTTTGTCCATTACTGAAAAAGTATGGGAAAGACTGGCTGGCGCTGTTCCTGAAGCGAACACTGTTTTGTAGTTATTAGAGTGATAGAACTCGGTACTCTATATGGTGTCAGAAAATTTTAAATGCAAATTTTTTGAAATATGAAGAGTGTTCCTAAAAGCTCCAACTTATGTTGGTGTTCTTTGTGCAAATTATATAATTATCTCCATCAAGATAAAAAAGAGTTTAAAAGATCTTTATATTTTTTGTAATTGTAACTCCCAAATACATAAAATGTAAGTCCGCAGAAAGGGATCAAATGTAGTACAGCCTGCTAGAGAGAGAAATGTAAAAAGCATGCATTCATCCAAATTAATTTTAAACCCAGAGATCTTGTCACAGTCATCTAAAAGCACAGATAGCATTCTTTACAGTGGCTGCTCGTAATGTTTTTGTTGAAGTGTGTGAACTTTAAACAGTGCAGCAGTATATACTATGTACAGTTCAGTTCCTGGAATCTACTGATTGTCTGTTAATGACAAATATGTTTTGGAATTTTTCAGGTGAGGAATGCCAAAGATGTGATGTAAGGTAGTTATAATGACTGAGAGTTTAAAGTGGCGACATGTTGAATAGCACACACAAGTAAGAATTTCAGCGTGCTCTTTACATGTACCTGCTGTATACTGTGGTACTATCAAGTGATTTGAATGGTGGGTGGCAGCAGTGGCAGCTCCTCTTGTCAGTGCTTTCAGCATCTGGCATGTGCCTTTTCTAGATAGCTGAGAATGAAGATATCTGTCAGCTCCAGACTATGTAGATTTGGACATGAGCTTGGCTTTGAAATTTGCTGCTTGTGAGTTTTGGAAGACAGCACTTTGTATTGGATTGTTTTAGTTTTAGGAACATTAAAGAAAGTGTTAGCTTACATTTATTATGCTTGTATCCAAAGTTAGAAAGGTTGATATATCCATGTTAATGTTCCCAGAAGCAAAGGTCAAGATATCTTTTTGTGGGGCGCCACCTATGTAAAAGCAAACACGTTAGATTCATTTCTGTACTTTGAAAGAGCATGTAGGATTATTGTTAAAATATAAACACATTTATATTTTGAACCATATACATACTGAAGTAAATATACGTTACTGGCATTTAGCAATGCAAATTTTAAATCTTGCGTGTACATGTTTTATTTTCCCTTTATTTCTTTTTATATTTTATTAGGTGTATTTAGTTTTATATTTTACTATAGCAGCAATATATTTTGTATTAAATGGTAATTTCTGGACTCAATTTTTACATATTAGTTGGACAGAATATCTTTTCTGATATAACAGGGCAGAATGAATTTGAAAATAACATGGCATTTTTCAGCCTTCCTAATCCATTTCAAGATCACACAGTGGGAGTTTAATTTCTGTACAAAAAAACTATTTTTCAGCTATTTAGTAGTCACATACGTATTCAATCAGCACTCACCCAAATAGTCTTTTAAAACAATGAAACTCTGCAGTGGAGTAATTGTTTGGAGGTTGTAAGCAGTACAGATCTTGTTATACAATACTTGCTGCTTGTCGTAGGAACATGAAGAAATATTCAATGGCACTGCATCCCTGCAGAAACCAGAACAGTTTCATAAATATATTTTCTAAACATTCATATTTTCAGATAACCTTTAGAGTGAATGCTTTAAAACAAATAGGCACAAAGTTATGCTATTCAAACCTTATGCAGCATCTATGGCAAACTATGTGAAATTCAGGTTACCTCAGCTCCTGAGCATCAATGGCTTCCAGGACAGAGATGTCCACAGAGCACAAGTTTTCACCACCAATTGCTTTAAGTGTTGCAGAATTAAATGTATTTCCAGCATTTAAGAATTTTGTAATTAAAAGTGCACTCTGAAAAATAAAAGCACAAGTCATAATGAATGTACAACTGAAGTCCCTTAAATTTATAAATACAAGTCTTCTCAGGGATTAAACAGATTTTTTTAATAGAGTATTTTTTTTTTACTTTGTGTATGTGTGTGTGTATATGTATGTATGTATATATATATATATATATATATAAAAAAAAAATATACTTATAATATAACTTTATTTTCAAGTGTAAACTGTTAATATTAAAGCAGTGTAAATGCAGTAATCAAATAAAAATCTGATCTGAAATAATTCTATAAAAAGTATGTATTTAATACAGGAAAACATAATCCCCCCCCAAATATTTTTTTTTTACAGATTTCCAACTCTGTCTAACCTCTGTGCTGAAATTTCTCCTGGCCTTACTTTTCATGTAATTTCTCTGACTATTTTCATACTTGTGAACAGGTCCAACAGGATCTTCTCCTATCTTGACAGTGTCTGAGATATGAGATTTTGGGAATTTGTGAATAGATTTGATTACCTGGACTTGTACGGTCATTTTTCAAATTGGGTGGCTGCAGATTTTTAGGTGCACTAGATGGTACAGTTACAGAAGCACTATCACTAATGCTCGTAATGTAAACACTTTCAGATCTAGATAAAAACACTCTTCAAATAATTCAGTTTTCTTGTTTATTTCTAACTTAAAGCCCTTCCACTGTTAATATGTTATTATTGCCTCTCAGTTTACTTCTTTCATTAAGGGCGCCGCACTACCATTCAACAGCATTGTAAAACTTAAAATGTAATGGCACACATTAGCAAAAATTGTTTTATGAAAAGTGACTGGGTTCAAGGGTGGTGTGCCACAAATCCAGCAAGTACCATTTTTTTTTTTGTTTATATTTAAAAGGTAAAAGCAGAATAAAAGTGTACCTTATCAGGAGGCCAGCTGCCATCACTTGGATTCAGTAATTCTGTTAAGGTATCAACCTGGGTGACAGTCCATTTGTCAATGTCTTCCAAGGTGGCCAATCGAGAAACGGGTCCAAGCATTTGAAGTTGGATTTCAGGAATCTCATATGGATATTGCTAAAGCAGAAGGTCAGACATTAGCATTGTATTTTGGATTACATTTGCTAAATGTGAATATGGAGTAATTTAAAGTGTACTATAATACTGTTATGAATTATCAGGAATATCTCTCTTGCCTTTTCTTAAATTCATTCAAATTATAGAGTTCAAATTGTATACTATAGTTGTCTAGTGTACAAATAAGAAAAACAAAAATCTTAATCTCAAGTTTAGGAAGCAAATTGTGCAAAAATAGGCAACAAAATAAATGTAACTTCCACATACAGCACACATACATACATACATACATACATACATACATACATACATACATACATACATACATACATACATACATAATTATATAAACCTTAAATAGCATTATTTTACCTCATTTAATTTATCTAAGATACATT
This sequence comes from Erpetoichthys calabaricus, assembly GCF_900747795.2. NCBI lineage: Eukaryota > Metazoa > Chordata > Cladistia > Polypteriformes > Polypteridae > Erpetoichthys > Erpetoichthys calabaricus. The sequence continues at coordinate 158,447,496 of NC_041404.2, forward strand.
GTTGGTTGGGTTCAAGATAAATATTTTCCACCAGGAGTGCCAAGTTGTCGTTCACAGTTTGTGGACTTAAACACAGGCAGAACTGAGACACATCATACTGAATTTCCAGGTTGGAGTTTTTGATAATATCTGTGGTGATATTTCCAGTAGTGCAACCTTTTTGGGTAAAAATTAAAGATAAAATAACTTATTTAGGAACTTTCACCCTGAGTTTCATTTGAAAAGTCCACTGCAAATTGCATAAAAAAGATCAGGCTTCCATCAACCAAACACAACTCTCTCATGGCTTTATCTTAGGTTTAAACACAACTGAACCTTTAGTGTAATTACTGAAAACCGTGTGTGTTTAATAACTAGATATAACACTTATCTAGCTTTGTTCCAATTTCTTTTCTTCACATTTTCTTAAATTCATTTTTTAAGTATAGTCAACTATAAAACAATAGAGTCAACTTTAAAAACAAAATTGCAAAATGTCACTTACTTGTATCTCTCCGTTGTCTTGTTGGGCTAAGTTGCTTGTAAAGATTAGTCAGTGTGGATTTGTTTATTTCGGCTAACTTTATCTTGGGAACAAAAACTTCCAGAAAGGTAATAATATCTGCCTGTTAACAAATTGCAAAAAGAATATTAAACTGCACTCCTGTTAACTTTCCCTTGTCTTTATCTGTAAACTGCACGACTAACAGTTATCACTGGAGGTATTATAGTTTAATTAGTTATTACTGTGGCTCTCACAATGCATTTAAACCTCGACAAACTAAAGTACTTAAAATTGCATATACTGTACTGTATTGTAAAATAAAATGCTGCTTGAAGAGAGATTATAAATGAATTAGCCTGCTGTTGAGAATATAAATTGCTTAGAACGCTTTATACATTATGTCAGTGTTATTATGTATTACTTGCTAAGTTTTTTCTATAAAGTCTACCACTGAGGCACCCAGGACAACAATAATAACATAATTAGGCATACAGTGAAATATACAAGCATAAAAATATTTTTACCTACCACTTTAAATTTGGACCAAAAAATTCTGTTAAAGTAAAAGGGAAGTTCTCCAAGATTAAGCAGTGTCTGAATTGTCCAGTTAGAAGGGTTTCTAAAACAAATAAGTAAAACAAATAAAGTGGCTGTTCAAATAAGATTTGTAACTGCACTTACTAATTAAAAAATACAGAATATAAGTTGAACTTTTCAATATACAGAGCTTATTCTGTTCAATTCAGATAATTCCATGCATGAAAGGAGATTCTCTCAAGTCGTCCAAAAACCCAAAATGAATGCCAAGGTTATTAAAGTGCATACAAAGTTGTGTTTGTAACAAATAAAGACATCAGGGAGTTAAATAAAATGGGGAGTAACAACAGCATACAATAAAGACAGACAAATAGACCCTAGTGCCTCTTCGGGCATACCAACACAACAAGTCAATCTTCTGTCTGTGCAGTGGGGTAGCTGGTCAGTTTCTAAAATAATTATTACTAAGCACTTCTTCCTCGCTCTGCCATACATTTTCGAACCTCTGGCTTTTCTTCTGCCTGTGGCTACATTCACTGTAATACATTTTCATTTAAAACTCCATCCACACTAGCATTATCACAGCACTTGTGTTGTCATCCACACTTAAACAAGTAAAAATGTATACTGTATGATGTAACTGTTCACCTACACTGGGCATGTGCACAGCATAGATGCCTTTAACCAGCATATACTGTGTGATTTTAGCATGACTTTAAGCCCGATTGGCAGTCGTCAAGTGATTTTCTGAGTCAGCTAGAATTTCAGCTTCATTGGCCATTGTTCACGTGAAGTATGAGAGTGTTTGTAATATGAGAAGTTTCAGTCAGCGGTCTTGTATTGTTATCAGTCTCATAAGTCAATTTTCTGATGGTGCTATCAAATTTCGTAAAATTCATTATACAGTAACTGTGGTAAGTGTGCATTGTACACGTATAGTCTGAGCACTAAATGTGCTAATGCAGTTTAAGCTCATATATGACTGCCGACTCTAGCATGCACTGTGAGTAGTCACTTGACCAAAATTTCTAAAAATTGCAAAAAATTAAATTTCGATGCATGCAGGCAAAGCAACACAACAAGCACTATGGAAAGCAAATGTCATATGTCCGATATGTCTGTTTTTACCAATTTTTAAGAATTGGAAGAAATGAGCAATTGTTGTGGTTGGTGATGGGGACTGGTGTCTACTGGCCCATTGCTGAATTCAGAGTGATTGTTAGCTAATCATGAGTGTGTACCTTGCTTTTGTTAAAATAAAAAACACAACAGTTACAAGTGAAGAAGGAATATTAATACATTCATTCTATGTACTCTTTTCATTGGGTTGCAAGGAGCTAGAGCATCGAGCACAAGACAGGAATGATTCCTAGATGGCAGCACACTTATTCACACGCCTAGACTTTCTTATGCTGGGACAGTGTAGAGTCACCAGTCATCCTGACCTGCAGATCTTGGGATGGGAGAAGAAAACCAAAAAAATATGGAGAACAAAATGCATGCAGATAAGGGGAGAACATGCAAACTACAAATGATTATGACTTGGATTAAACAGTATTTAAATTTAATTAATTGTCATTATTAGACATATATAGGTACCATTTAGCTTGCTGAATCATTGTTGCTACAACTGAAGTCAATACAAAAAAAAGAACATATTAAACAATATCACAGCCTGGGATATACAAAGATTTCTTCACTGACATCTGAGTCCCATGCTTAAGCAGATATGAAGATGAATGATCCACAGTAAAACACAGCTTGATACGTCTGATGTGATGAACATGCTGTTACTGCTTTTGCTTTAATAAAATGGGAAGCAAAAATTCGGCCCCCAGGCAATGATCACCTGAGTGAAGCTCAATGTTTATTTTTTACCATCCAATGATGTCTGCCTCACCTGCAACACTTCAAACTGAAATAATGCAAGGTGCTTATTTTTCCACAGGAAGCAAAAATTGAACAGAAAATATGCAAAAAAAAAAAAAAAAACCAAACTAAAAACTAAATAATGCTAGACTTTGTCCTTTGCATACTGGTAAGCTTTACCCCAATCTATAAAGCAGGCAAAAGATACAGTTGTCCTCTCAATATGGGTTTTGCAGTTAACATTGACTCACTATTTAAATACAAAAAACAAACATAAATAAATAAGTAAAACTGCTAGACAATTGTTTGTTACTTGTGTCTTTTTTAAGCAATGCTTAGAAATGACAGTAGTCTTTTAATAAAAAGTCAGAGGAACATACAACTGTATTTATCATTATTTTATTTTTTAGTCTTTCCAGATTTCATTCACTTTTATCACACTGGGCACCTTGATAACAACAGGATATCTTTATTTGCTTACAGACAAATTGAATATGTTAAAAATAAAATTCGTACCCGTATGTTGTGTTGCCATTCAAAAGTACAGTTTGGATGGATGAAGCCTGGTCTGGAGTCAGCGTACTACAGTTTTTAAAGTACTCCAAGATACTACAGTCAGAGTTTTCAATGTAAGTTCCATTTAAAGTACAAACCATATTGTTAAGCACAGATAGATTTTCACTACTGATGTTAGTGCTTTTTATACCCTGAGAAAAAGAGAGGGAAGTCAGTTAGCTTGGAGCATACACATAAGAATTTCTAATAATCATATACATCTGTATTCCTTACAACAGTTTTGTACGGAAATGAACACAAGTGTTAATGAGGTATTCAGGATAATTTCAAAACAAATAAATACAATACTGCATTTAGTACCACTTTGAGTAGAGTAAGTAAGATCAATAAAATAAATCAAGACATAACAGAATATCAAAGACGAGCGCAAGGAGAGATGTGAGTAAAAATGACAGGAAACAAGAAAGTGAAAATTAACATTCTCAAACCCACTCATCCTAATTGAGGATCATGGAGGTTTCAAGCATGGCTTGGTAGTGTCATGTACATGGAAGTAAACAGCCACGGACAGTGCACCACTCTGTAACAAGGACAGTATCAGTCATTCTAAATTAAAATGAGGTCCAATGTTTGTTGGAGTTCTTTTCAGTATCTAGAGGTCATTTGTTTTTTTATCACATCCTGCCACAACTAAGACAACATCTGTTGTATCTAACTGAGACTTGCACTAATGAAGACATAAGAATCATCTGAGAGAAAAGCAACTTATTTTGGTTTTGATTTAATAATAAAAAATCTTGATGTTTCCCTAAAAAGCCATTCACAACTGTTAAAAGAAAGCTTAAGAAATAATAAAATTACCACTTTGGTTAACTAAGTAATTTAAATTTATTTTGAGGTTATTACTATAATTATTATTTGATAATTATTGTGTGCATTTACACTGCCGCATTATTGTATATCTTTAGGGTTACACAATATAATTGATGGCTGTTTTTAGGAGTGACAGTTTCTGTCATCTGTAGGGTGTACTGTTTGCTTTATATAAATACATGCTTGTTTTACTTACCAGACATTGTTTAGCTGATTTCAAGAGAATCTTTGCTTGTTTTAGTGTACCAGTACTTTCCAGTAGAGTTGCATTTCCAATTTGTTTAAAATAGGCAGTACAGTTTGTATCAGTGATTTTAGAATATCTAAAAACAAAAAAAAAGTTGTAACTGCATAACTTGTAGGAAAGTTTCAACAAAACTTTACCAATAAAACATTTGCTTTGCAGGAAAGGTAGTGGGTCTTTGGCTTGCTGATCTGCTTAGGTGCTAGTCACTGTGAAATTAGTAAACTTTTGCGTATGGCAGGGGTCTTAAGTTTTGCATTGCAGCTAGACTGACAAAAAGCTTCTTCCTGGTCCCTTTAAATAGAGACCTTTGCTTAACAGGCTTTCTTGTTTACTTACTGCTATTAAAAAAAAACAAAAACAACAACCCTCTTCCAGTGTGATTTACAGTGTTTCAGACAGTAGCGTGTTTGGTGTGGAAGTTTTGGTAGGGGTGGAACAATCCTTAGAAGCTCATCATTAAAGGAGCTAGTGAAGAGGGTGTTGTGTAAGTGTGTGTGTGTGTGTGTGAGAGAGAGGATGAACATTTAAAGAGTAGAACGTACAAGACCTGCTTCTCTACTTAAATCTACTGGGTTGGGTATGGGTACCACTGGCAAGTCTTGTAAAGGTCCTAGCTTGTAGCACATCATGGAGTTTGGGAAAGTGAACATAGACAGTCTTGTTTCTGAACACAAGTGAGTAGTGTGAGGCAGAGAGGGCAGTGTGAATGTGCTAGCAGTGCTAGGCGTGTGCGATATACATCGTTTACGATTATATCTTAATTGCTGTTTTAACGATGTGCGAGATTAAATGATCTAGTATGTAACTCGCTTTGCAAAAAAAAGAAAGTTCATTCACTAATACAACGGTATAGACCACTGCGCGTGCGCAAAGCGAGTTGCGTAGGCGTGCACGTCCAGCAAGCCGCAAGTTAGCATCGCTCCCTGCCCCAAAATGAGTGAACAAACAGCGCCAGATGATAAAACAGCCTCGCTATCTACGTCGTCAGAGTTAAATGCCAGACATGGTTCATTCTCACTCGAATGGCAGTGGTTTGGTTTTGAAAAGACTGACGTTGCTCAAAAGACGGCAATCTGCAAACTATGTGGTAATCGGTTGCCGTTAAAGACAGCTCGACAACTAACTTGTTTCACCATTTGCGAACTAACCACCACACAGAATACGAAGAATACGAAAAGCTTAAGGAGTCAACTGTTCAGCACAAGTCTAAAGTAACCAAGGTACAAGCACAAAAACACACTCGGCAAACTTTAGCGGACTCATTCTGCAAAAAAAGTGCCTTGCGACAAGAAAAGCAACAGATGGCATGACATAACAAACGCCGTCACCAATTATATCGCAAAAGATATGATGCGAATTCAAGTGGTTGAGAGAGATGGTTTTAAACAACATTTGAAATACACACTGCCTGGCCGAAAATATTTCAGTCAAACAGCTCTGCCTAAGTTGTAGCCTATGATTCGTGTCGGCAAACTCTGACGCATAAACTGCAAAAGGTTTCACATTTTGCCACAACAACGGATTTATGGTCAAGCCGAACATCCGAGCCGAACCTTTCTCTAACGGTGCATTTCATTGACGAAAACTGGCAACTGCAAAGCTTCTGTTTGCAAACATCCTACTTCCCACAAGATCACACTGGCGACATCATTGCGCAAAGTCTGAAAGATGCGCTGGCATCATGGTCACTGCGAGAAGACCGCAAGGTTTGCATGACAACAGACAGAGGGGCTAACGTTGTCAGTGCACTACGGATTAATAACTGGAAGAGGCTACCTTGTTTTGGGCATAGGCTTCATATTGCGATTGGTGAGTAATTTGGGGTTCCTCTATAAAATGAAGTTTAGGTTAAATTGATCTTATTTATTATGACGTTTAAAAATACAAAAATACCTGATAAGCAAAGTTATAGGTGACAAAAATATAATTCAATATAATTTCAAATAATACATTACATTATCTTGGAATTACCGTTATCATCAAAGTCCCAGAAAATATCGAGATATTTTTTTTTTCCAATATCGCACACCCCTAAGCAGTGCACATACAGTAACAGGAAAAGATAATCAGAGCTGCATGTAACGAGTTACGGAAGTGGAAATGGAGAGCAAACAAAGAAGGAGACATATTCCAGTAAAACTCACATGAGGTGTCAAGGAACAGACACTGCATTTTGCAATTTATTAGGCTACCAACACCAGTGATGATAAAATGTCAGTCAAATAATACCATAAAAGATCACTTAAAATTAAGTTCTAACAATATGTTTATCAACGTACTGCATGACAAAACATTGGTGGCTATACTGTATGACAAAATAAAGGATATTATTAATATATATCTCAACATCAGATGCTCAACACAATGCAAAAACACAGATGAATATTCAAATAAATTTCTAATTTTTGTTCATTAGGCAAAGTGCTAAATTGTATATAATTAATCAACATGATACAGGATAATGACTATGACTAATCCAAAATAGTGAGATGTACAAGTTCATGCACATTTTAAATCGTGTCACAAATAAAGGGCTCTAGACTTCAAGCCCCAAGAGGAAACTGAAAGGTTGAGGATGAATTTCTGCATATCTGAGAAAAGGTCTGGTGGGAACACTGCAGGGATGACGGGACTGCCCATGCAACACAGAAATAGTACAGACACAAAGGAAACTTCACATATTCCAAAAATAAATATTTTTCTAGATAAGAAATTGCATTGAGCATACCCTGAGAAATTATGCTATAAACATTTTAACAATAAATTATTGAGGTGAATTTAGTACTTGTTTCAATTTTGACACAATAATTAATTTAGTTTTAATTTTATTCAATTTTTCTTAATTTTCTTATTTATTGTATTGTGTATTTACCTTATTTATTTATATATTTTTGCACAATCCTGGAGTAGGCTAGCTTTTTCATTTCACTGCATGTTGTACCTATGTAACTGTGTGTGTGACTAATAAAAATCTTGACTCATCTGCTGGGGTATGTGGAGTTCCATATTTCACTGGCACAATTTGGGGATGCTACTGAGATCTGAGGAATGCCTTGAATTGCTTTAGTCAGGCCTTGTATTTCAAGATCTTATAAAATTGTTCAAATCACTTATACTAGCAGAAGTCTTAATTTTAACAGCTTAATTACTATCAGCCATTCATACCATTATTACCTCTCTTAAAGGAAACAGGACCAAACAGAAGAGAGAGAATACAGTTCTATTGTCCCATGAATACAAATTTACCGTGATCTATGCACCATTCATTCACCCATTGTCTGAAGCTACCTTACTCGGTTACAGGGAGCTGAAGCTCTAATGCAGCCTTAATGTATACAAGGCAAGGCCCATCATGGATAAGATGCCAGTATACTCTATGAATTTCACTAATGCGTGGTCAGTTTATAGCTGCAAATAAATATAATAGCATGTCTTTGAACTAAAATGCAGGCATTAGGACATTTTTGACACCTTAGATTTGGGGACATATACAAGGAGAAGAAATCTTAGTAAATGTCATGTTCTGTGGGCCTCCAGAACCAACAGACTATCCACATACTGTAAATGGACACAAAACAGTCCAAGAAGTCTACAATGAAAACCTGCAGCGACTATCTTTTTTCACGATAGAAAACTGTCACACTTATTTAAAGCATACAAGCCAAAACTGAATAAGAAATTGTAAAAATGTTTACTTGCACATTTTAAGCATTTTAACCGTACATTTTTATATAAAGGAGCTAATCTACTCACTGATAATACAGAAGAACTTCTGGAGGATAACTTGAAAAGTTCTGGAGTGTTGTTTGATTATTTAGGTAATAAGCCATTGAGGTCAGCTAAAAGAAAGAAATATTGTAATGTGAAAACAGTTTTACTTCTTTACATTAAGACAAACCTTCTGTCCGCATAATGTGTGTTTTAGTATGACTACTGTAACAACAAAACTGGGTTTGATATTGAACATTAGGGAATGTTTATTATATGAAAAAAACATTGCAAGTATCACATGTTCTTATAAGAATATATAATTTACATATATTGGAATATAATCATTTTTTGATCAATTTAATAAAAACAATTATTCTGACACAATTCCTGGATTTAAATATAGTTTGTGGTTTTCTAAAATAAAAATGATCATCAAGCTTAAACATTCTAAAAAAAAGCTAAATTACATTTTTAATACTTGAGTAGAAAATTGTGTGGAGTGTGCTGTAAAAGAGAGGGTTTGTAAGATACAGAAAAATCTAAATAGTTTCATTTTTTAAAATTGAGTTACTTTCTACATTAATAAATTGACATTAGGTTGCCCACTGGAAGGATGGGGCCAAATGCCACAGTATGGACCTCCATTTAAGAGCACAAGAAAAAAACCTGGATAGAATAGTACAGAGACAAAGAGAGAACAGGTCATGAGATGGACCCATAATGGAGTGAAAGTGGAGGCCACACTCCTTATTTGTGTGCCATAAGGCAGGGCAGGCTTGTTATTTCCTGATAACTGACCTAAACAGAATACTCTTCTACACTGATGATCCCATATATTACAGACAAAGGATATAGAGATTGCATTGCAGTCAGTACTGCACAGTGGGGGAGAAAGAAAGTTCTGGAAACTGAGAGACTTGGAGAGTGCAATGAGAAAGCAAACTAGCTACTTCTTCCTTTTCTAGAAAGGGACCTCAGATGAATTTTTTTCTTTCTTTTCTATGGAATTTATTTTGTTTTTTGGTTAATCCCCTTTTTATGTCTCCCTTTTCAGTTGCCTTCATTTAATTCAAGTATGGGACAAGAATTAAACCAATGATAAAAAATCTCACAATATTTTAAAAAATACTTTTAAAGATGCTACCACAAGTAAATAAACCTTTACACTTTTATTCTCTTACCTGTTGTTCTACAAGGGTTACATTTTTCCCTTTATATGCTTTAATAATTTCAATGATGTCATTAGAGGAAAGATTTTTCACTGAAGCTCCACTATATCCTTGTAGTACGAAAGATGAAAGACTAGAGAAAGTAAAAGGAAAAAAACAACTTTCATAAACCCCTTAGATTTTATTGAGTTTTCCTATGACTGTGCTATTGATTAATGACATAATACCATAACCACACAAATACAGAAAATTCACTTGTTAAATAGCAGCTGTTGACAGGTAAATACCTATTATTACTAGTACTATTATAAAGCAAAGACTGGGGGAAAATAAACCCCAGAGTCCAGGCATTAAGGAAAATGGTTGCAGATTTAGGTCAGGTGTCTATCCAGTCCTGTCACAGTAAGTGTTTGCTGAAATGGAAAGTAATATAATGAAGGGCATTGGCTACATTTACTGAATGGAGGACATATGCCTGTAACACACTGTGAGCTGAAAGCAACTGATTAAACAGTTCACGATTTGTTTACATGAACTGCTATTGCAGATTGTCATAGAAAATTGGGATTATCTAAGGAAGAGTTAAAGTAACTGATTATGCTACAGGGAAAGGGGAGGATAAACTTAGCAGAAAGAAGGAGCAAACATCATTAAAACAAGTGTAACTGAAGAAAGAGGAAGTGACTGGGGACTACAGAGGAAGGAACACGCTTTTATTTTAGACATATGCCACACATCCCCTACCAAGTTATCTTTTGCTTGGATTGCACTTCCATGCTTATTAATCTGAATAACCTGTTAATACATTTCCACCCTATTGAAGTTAAAAAGTTACTACGTGTCTGTTATTATTTACTACAGTTCTGACAGGAAACATTTTACTTTTTTCCACCTAGTAAGATGGAACTCGAATAATGCACATTATACTAAACACACAATTTTATCTTTAAAAGATGATAATGATATACTAATATAACAACTCAGCATTATAAATCTTAAAACTACCTGCCAGTTGTGTATGAAAAACAACACTAAGCAATATCTAACTGATTTTGTTTTTACCTCTTTTTTAAAATTGAAACTTTGTCAAATATCTGTATGGCTATTGTGGTTATTTCTATTGTTGTAATGATAGGTATAATGATGTTTAGAGACTATAGGTGAGTGGCCATCTTCCTCGAGCAGTGGCCTGCACTTTTTGTTGATTCCATAGTGCAAAATGTAAGGTGCACTGGGAGATAAACTCAAATCTAATGAAACATGGAGTTGGAAACACTCCGCTAAAAAATCTCATTTCAAGAGTTTTGGTGAGAATCAAGTTTAGCACCAACACACAAGTCAGTATCAAGCAAAAATAGGTGAGTAATGTGAAGTAAAAAAGTTAAGCTTTATACTTGTGTTTGGTGAAATGGCCATGATTAGCAGTGTTATGTTAGAAGAAAGGGCATTTTTATACAAATAAATATTTTTTTTTGGTAAAGTAGAAGTGATTGGAACACCTCACTGTCATACATAATTTCAGAGTTGCATTGATTAGGTTTCTATTATTATAGAAGTGTGAGTTGCAATAGAATTATTGAAGTGCGGTATGGCACCCATGAGTCACTCCTTAATTAGCATCTGAACCTTAAAGTGCAAAACTGTTATTTTCAAAAGTCTTGCTGCATGTTTGTAAGAGATGTTTTTAGATTTATTAATAATCACTGAATAGTACTCCATCCAGCAATCTGTTTTATAATCTTGCTTTGATGCAGTAAGGTGCACCAACAAAAGAAATTAAACTAATTAAATAAGATGTAGCTACCAGACCTGGCTTGAGTAGGTAATTCCCAAACCATTCAAACTGGAAAGGTTTTCTTACTTTGCAGTGTCTGGTAGGAAGCAGCTTGCAAAGCACTGTAATATCAGACTAGTAGCTATGCAATATTAGTTCACATCAACATTACATTAAAGGAGAAACATATAAAAATCATAAGAGCAGTTCTTTTCCTAACATAATGTAGTCATTCTTTGCTCCTTGCCACCACCAGCGTGCATGAAAGCATGCCCTGTTAAATCAAACCAACATTTATATGTAACATCAACTGTGGCACAATAGGAAAGACACTTTTCTTACTGCTATAGACATCAGTGTTCAGAGCCCCAGCCGGCGCCAGTGTCCGGTGTCTGCACCTTTTCATTTGTGTCTGTGTTTAATATAGTCACATTCTATTTTCTGATATCATTTTAGTACTAGGGTGCTGTACCGTGTTAGCCATTATGGATGTAGTGAGAAGTTAAGAAAAATGACACCTTTTATTGGCTTAATAGAAAGATTACAATATGAAAGCTTTTGATGCAACTCCGACCCCTTCTTCAGGCAAGATGTACTAATATACATACTGTGATATTCAGCCCGAACACCACCAGACAGAGACCACTTCTTTATAAAAAAGCACACGTTTATTTCTTCCTAACACAGTCCCACACAGCACACAGTGCTTCCCAGCACTAAACACCTTTAACACGGGCCTCTTCCCCAATGTCCTTGGACCGCCTTTCCTTTCTCCACGGGAGCTTCGTCCTGCTCCCACTCCAGACTCTAGCTCCCCGACTGTAGGAAGGCGGCCCCTTTTATGTTCACCCGCACGTGCTCGATGACGCTCTTCCAGCAGCACTTCCTGGTGTGGCGGAAGTGTTGCTCTTGCACCTGGAAGCACTCCGGGTGCCCCTGGAAGGCTCTTCTTCCATCTTCCCGGGTGTGGCAGAAGTGAATGTTTCCCGAGCTCCATGAGGCTCAGGGCGCCCCCTGGCAGTGGCCACGGGCCCCAACGGGCTTGAGCCTTCTTGCTCCTCTCATGTGGTCCTCTCCAGATCCACGGTGGTTGCCCCCTCGTGGCCCGGAGGACGTAAATGCCACCTCCCGGTCCTTCCAGGCGTCCCGGCTGGGTCTGTCCCCCAGCCTCCTGTGACAATACTAGTATATTTTTAAAAGACCAAGCATTCCTGATTGTTTGGAACAGGATCTCTTTGAATTTAAAATAGGTGGTTTCAGTTTATTTTTGAATACTAAAATAACGTATAACTGTAGTAGCCCACTTTTTGTGTCATGGTGAGGAGCTCAACAACATGAGGAAAAACGTCTATTAGGACTGCTTCTCCACATTAGTTGATTTGGGTATGTATATTGAGTTAGGATGCCGATTTGAAAGAAGTTCCAGGGGCATGTGTCTGTTTCAACTGGAATAGGAAGGGCTGGAGATTCTCCAGGGATAGGTGGAGACTGTGGAGATGATTGAATAACCTGATCTGTTCAACGCAGTGGTTATTGATGTGAAATAATCATACTTGAAATGATCTCCTGGGTTACATGTCCGCGATAATGAGATATAAGACAACAAACACTTGAATGATATACAAAAAATACCAAAACCAGTAAAACTTACCTCTGATAATTCTTGGTGCTAATCATAACATTGTAATAAAATAAGGCAGCCTGAAAAAGAGAGTTGATGAGGGTATGAGCAAATTGTACTGCTGTATATCATATGGTTCACATTGCATTGTTTTTAATAGGTTTACTTTATATAGCTGCAGAAAATAAAATGGTAATAACAAGAACACTGCAAGAAATGAAATCTAAGCAAGTGAAAAGTATTTATATTGTGACATTAGATCTTATTTTCCTTATTCAGAATTATTGACATATCAAATAAGTTGTATTTATGATTTAGCTTAATTTAAGAAATCTTGTCAAGTACATTTTGCTTATCCCATTGACAGATTTATTTGCTAAATAAAAGTAAAACATATGCATTTTTTGCAGTGAACTGAAATGAAGAAACCAAATTTTCTTGTCATGCACTTTATTGCTTCCATGTAAACCAGTGTTTCCCAAACTCAGGCCTGGTGAACCCCTGTGGCTGCAGATTTTTGTTCCAACCAGCTTCTGTTTTTAATTGAACTCCTGGGCTAATTAAGTGAACTAATATTTCCCAAGTTCTGTGTTTAGGGAACAATATAGAAATTAGAAAACTAAGTTTGCTAAAAAAAAAAAATAAAAAAAAAAAAATTAAAATGTACCAAGCAGTTATATAGGAATAATGTATTTTTTTTTCTTTTTAACAGTATTTTCATCTTGATTTTCATTCTACTTTTCTAGGTCTTCTAATTGTTTAATTAATCCATTATTTACTCATTAGTGGGTCGGTTGCTAAAGTACTTGCAGCCTTTGATTATTTAGTGTTGTTTGCCTGCGTGTCTGCTCTGCTCATTTTAAATTGTCATTATTAAGATACAACAAAGGGGGAAAAACTGCACAGAGAAAGGGCAAAGTATAATGAAATCAACAAAAGAGAGTTAAGCATTTAAATCGATAGCAAAAGCAGAAATATTTCTAAATTTCTTATAAATGTAAAAATCATGCTGCTATGCTTTTCTGAATGTCGAATAAAAGAAAAAAAAACAAACCAGCTAATTAAATGAGATCAGTGCTATCAGGTGTTGTCACTGATTAGGAATCCGGTTGGAACAAAAACCTGCAGCCACAGGGGTTCACCAGGACCGAGTTTGGGAAACACTGATGTAAACAATCAGAAAACTGCAGCCATCTTTAATTTAAAAGCAAAATGTTTTTCTGTTTTCATTAAGATAAGAAGCAGGTTTTTCCTCACACACGTAGCATATAACAAAATGTTAGATCAAACATCTGTATTAAGACTGAATCAGTGAAAACAAAGACATAGTGAAGAATTTTAAGGTATTAGTTCTTTACAAGTAATAACATACCTGCTCAGGTGTCCAGTTTTTCTGATTGAGGCTTTGAAGATCAATGTTGCTTCCAGTAAAAAACAGTGAAGAAACTGGGATTAAGCTGGCCAAATTAGCAGGAACATTTTGCAGTACTACATTTGGGGATGGGTTGGCAGCAATGATCTGCAAGACAGAGGATTCTGTTATGACACTTCACTGTATGGAAAATATGTTCTTGTAATCCCTTCTGATATATCAAACGGTAAAAACCATCCCTCCACCCAGCAGTCTGTATTTTCCAGAACTTTTTTCGCTTATATGTCATATCACTAGGTCAAATGACAAGGTTTTTGTTATCCTTTTGCCTCCCTTTTTTATCGTTCAATTACTCCAACTGCCCATTTTAACAGACTTTAATGTTGCCCTTTAATCCTTCACTAGGTTAATGTCTAGAAATTCACAGACTTATGGCATCTGAAAGTCCCCCACCTTTTAAGTAATTATGAAATATGTTCTATAGTATATTAGTTAGTGGTATTTTATTGTGCCCTAAAAAGTCATTTTTATGCGACAGAGGCAAACAGAGAAAACAGAATTTAATTGGATCTTTTAAAGAAGCATGTTATAGTGTGTACTTTACTCACCTTATTAACAAACAACTGCTGAAGGACCTCTGGTGCGAGCAACAGGTTTTGTACAAAAGTTGTATTTTGTATGGCACCAAGGACAGCTGCTGAGTTAATATTCTGAATTGCAGATGTTGTTAGCCCTTGTGTTAAAGTTCCAAGTGCTATCAGTTGTCTGTCAGAATTAACCTATAAATACAAATGCTAGGTAATTTAGAAGCATGAAATTACATTTTAATAATATTTATATTTGACGGATAAGTTAGATAGAGGTAACCTAAGTGGAAAAAGTGTCCCAAAACCCTGAAGATAAGCTTGTTTGCCATTATAAATGTAATGTGATGAGGCTGTCCAATGAGATAAGGGTCACAATGGGGTCATGGAAGTACCACAGTGAGACAGTAACACACTATAGTTAATGAAACTACCAGATGAAAAATAAATCTGAATGTAACTGTTGTTTAAACAGATCTGTGAAAGGCATACAAGTTAACCGAAGTTCATTTATTTCAAAATGAAAATTTTCACCGCTGTAAATTTGTGGCTTTTTACCAAATGCACTGCAGAAGTTGCAATTAAAAATAAGTAAACTCTTTTAGAAAGGAAGCAATACCTGGTAGCCACTTGAAAGTAGTTTCTGAATTACTTCCTTGGCTTGCTCTTGATTCCAGTTAGGCACTTGACTCAAGATGCTGACTGACTGAAGTATGACACTTGGGTCTGTTTGTAAAATTTGAGTGACAGTTAGGTCAGAGCTCTGCGTCCCCAAAAATGCGATAACATCCGCAGTGATGTTTGGAGTGTTTCCAGCCATAGATGACAAAAACTGAAAGAAAAAATGTATATCAGAAGAGGAGGTTATTTTTTGCAGTTACTCATTTATAATTTACCTGGATTGAACTGTTGTCCATAGTTTAACTACATATTTTATAGATCTTTGCAATGAACACCAAGATCCATCAGGTACTGTAGTGGTATAGTGTAAAGCACTGCTACTTGACTGCTCCAGTTTGAATCCTGACCTGGTCATAATTTTTGTGGAACTTTCACATGTTTATCCATATAAATTTACTTTGTATTCTCTAGGTATTCTCCTACTTACTAAAGATGTGTGATTTTAGTTTGATTGCTGACTGAATCGAGTTTGATTACGTGTGAGACTCTGTCTTGCCTTGTGCTAGTAATAAACAGTAATTGCCAACACCCAACTGACCAGGTACAAGGAAAAAACTGGGTTGAGGAAAGGAATGGAAATTTGTCTACATATGTATGCTATTTTCATAGATGACCTTGCCTCTGTACTATATGATTTCCTGTGAGAGAAAAACTTGATTCTCATATTGTTAAGAATTTTTGTTAGATTTTATACAAATAATTAATTCTGAATACGTTGATTGAGTGCAAATCGAGAGAAAGACAGAATTTGCATAAGCAGCAGATGGCCAGTTTTGTTAAATAAACAAAGCTATCCACACTGATGCCTACCAGATCAAGATGAGATACTTCTGTAGTGTTGACCAAATTGCATCTGGCAAGTATGTTAAAGATACTCTTTTTACTAAATATCTTTCATTGCTACTTTGTATGTGAATTTTGACCTTGGAATCAAATGACATGGTAATGTCTACTTTATTGGGTACAAGATTTAACAACATTAATGGGACGTGGATTGTGTGCTGTATAAAGTGGAAAAGAGAAAACAGTTCTATGGAGAGCGGTTAAAAATGGAAGAGAGAGTAAAGTTAGGACACCAAGGTTGGAATTCTGAAATAATATACACAGTCACCTTCATCTTTCAGCTTTTTTTAATTTTAACTTCTGTTCCTAGGGTTTTAATTCATAGAATGGATGCTCTGTGGCACTATTCACCTCCTCTTAAGTTTTCTAAATTGTTAGGGTGAGTCCCCAATGCTTCAACTGCAAAGTGGAAAACTAAACTACTCTCTGCCACTTTGGTCAAATTAGTAGTTTTAGTCGTATTTAGACATTAATTCTTTTTATCTGTTAAATCTATTCCATACTCTAAAACAAACTGATAAACATAATGTGATGCTCAGGTAATAAAAATAACATTCTTACCACTAACAATACACTAAGCAAGTGTTTATGTTCATGAATTTAAGTTTTCATCATCACTGTAGCTTATTTTCTGTAACAGTTATGATAAACTTTGATGTACTTGGCGATGTAACACATGTGCCCACTGATGGAGTTGAATATTATCCCAGGTTGTCCACTATGCTGTACCTGGCATTGCTATACTGGAATAAGTGGGCTCATTAAACTAATACATGGATGAACAAATGTTGCTGTGTTTTTAATATACATATATATATATAACAAAATGGTTGCCTTAAAAAGTATTACGAAAACAGAGATTCAAATGGTTATTTTGACTGTTCTTATAAATTTTGAATTGTGCCGTTTATCCCTTGAGAACTATAGTAATAAGTAATGAATAAAAACTCAAATATTTTGTCATGATTCGCATAATGACAGAGGTTTTTATTTCTCATTTTATAGTATTCAATAAAAGGTTTAGGAATCACCAAGTCAACTCTAACAATCCAGCATGTTAACTAAGATTCTGTATAGATTTTTGAAACAAGAAGCATTTCTTATATGAGTCAACATTAAGGGCCCTAACAAAGTTATCACTATACAGTAAAAGAAGTATTAGTTCTGGTTTCTTACCTGTGTGAACAGTGTAGTATTGCAGATGTCAATGAATTTTGCAGACAAAAATGCAACATTGTTCAAATTCACTGATGACAGGAAACTATTAATTGGTGCATAACAAAGAAGAGCATCTGGTAGCCTAAAAACAGGACATCATTGTAATATAATGTTGCAGTTGTCTACAGCTAGCACAGTGTATATTGTAGTGCAACAAGCTAACAACATGGGACATGGATTACAGTATTTTCTAAACATTTTAAGGCAGTTTACCATATTTTATTGATGTGCATATCTTAGTTGGAGCACAAAAACATTAAAGTAGGTATAAGCAGCTTAAAACACCTTTTCTATCAAATCTTACTTTTCTGAGTTTGTTCTAAATATACTGTAGTATAGTTAATTATCTTTGTATTTATGATCAACCTGCTTGTGGTAATATTATATATGAGAGACACTGAACATGGTGACATGCTTTCTGTAAAATGGATGCAGGTTGATATTTTCATGTGCATTTAATATAAGGGAATTTAAAGGTTAGCTGATTGCATAGGATAGAATACAGAAATTAAAAAATTTTGGATATGAAACACCTTGAACTTCTGTCAAAAAATGTCCTTGCCTGTGTAGGGTTTATTCCTCCTAGTTCAAGATTTTCATTTTGTTTGTATTATTGACTCCATCAACTTTTACCCACTTTCATCAGTGAATTACTTAGAATCATGCAGATGCTGTGCATTACGCAAAAGGACCTTTGGCTCCACCATATTGGAATTTCAAGTATTATTACTGAATTTTTTATTGTTGTTTTACCATCAGTTCTATTTTATTGAGTGCCTTTCATGGAAAGCTTTTTAACAAAGTGCTTTACAAAGTTACAAGAGAATGCATGAAATTTATAAAGAAAAAAAAAGTTACACAGTGAAAGCAGGAAAGTTGCATATATTGGGTACTATATGAGTAACATAAAAAGGTAAAGAATAAGGCAACAGATTATTTCTCAATTTAGATTGCCTCTGTACCTTTAAAATACCGTATAAAACTGATATGTTTTTATCTTTTACCAAATTTGAAGTGGCCTTAAAAAAGCTCTTTAATTTATTAATCAGTGTTAAAGACACAACATAAAATAGAAGTGTGATCCTGTGGTATCCCAAATATAACTAAAGTAATACAGGTGGACCAGAGTGGAAATGCTTGATTGCGTCACATGTCCATCAGAACATTTTAGCTACATTGTGAGTGTGCACTGAGGATGGTTCCTTTCTTTTTGCTTTTTTACAGAACTGAAATAAGAGCACTGTAACAAAAACTGCCACGCAGAATCACATGGGAGCAACACCACATACAGAGTCATTTAAATATTCAAAGTGAATGACACCACTAAATTTAAACCATAAAGATTTGGAGTATAAAAATACTTACTTTGTTAGGTTAAAATTTGGTCTTGCTGCAAACAGCAGAGAAATGTAGAATTCCAGTACATCTTTTGGTATGGCTGTGTTACTGAAGAGTTTCAGATTTTGTTTACTTGTTGTGAAGTTCATAAGCTAAAAGTATAACAATTAGAGATCATTAAAAAGAAGGTAGAAAGACAATATACATATCTAATTTTTTTTTCTCTCAAAACTTACTGCAGTATCTGCAGACATAAAGTGGGTATGTGTTTTTTTAGCCTACAAACTGTAATACAAGGCATTATAGATAACAGTTAATGGTGCTTATATTTTTTATTACAACCTAATAATTTATTCAACATTATTATTAAAGAGGATCATATCCATTGTTTGGAAAGAGTAAACTATTCTTGACTGATTGAGAAACTTGCTTATAACAAAGAAGTCAATCAGATTGTCAAAGTGTGCACTTTACTCTGTTTTTTTCAGGTGTGCCAAACATTACTGATGTTATAAATATCTCAAAGAAATGATTTCAAAGAAAAAAAGCGGCTTCAAAAATGAAATCGGCTAACAATTTTAGTTGTCCTATTAAAACCCATACTTCTGAGTAATATACTGTTAAAATGAATTTGCAATACGCACTGTTTCAGTAGAAGCAAAGAGTTCCAAATCATTCTTGCTTGTGTAGATAATAAAGTTCCCAATGTAATTAGCAAACCAAGCTGTAGAGTTCAGTAATGGATTGGTGGGATCAAAGCACTTGGGCAGTGTTCCTTTGGGTGAAAAATAAGAAAAGCAGTTGAAAATTATTAAATTGCAACACTTAAAAATGTGTTCAATTATTAAGCTGCCATATATAAAACTAGAATATTCCTCTAAACATTGTTGCATTAATTTTTCATCATTCTATAAATACTGCATGACTGTTCATTTTACCATTTAACCTGTATCCAAACACATTACCAAGCAGATACAGGCACTAAGATTATACATTAAACTAACTCTAAACAGTAAAGATTTCCTTTGTTACTCAAACTTTAAGTTATGCAGAGTTGTGTGAATATTGATTCATTTAAATGTTTCTCGAATCCCTTCCACACATGGACCTATATTTAATTTTATTTCTTCTATCTGTTTGAATGAGACTAATGTATTTAGAATATAGTAGGAATTGTATCTAACCACATAATTTCAATGTACAGTATTCTAACACACTGTTCTGCTCTTCTGAATATATATTACAAATGTTAAATAAATATAAAATGTTTTACCTAGAGTAAGATACTTTTTAATCATATTATACACATCACTTGGCTGAAGATAGGCAAGCGTTTTGGACCCAAGAAGTGAAATTCTGCAAGAGACATAGGAAAGTTAATATTAATTTACCTAGAATTAGATGTTTTATATTAACAGGCTGGTTAGTACTTCAAAAACATTCATTTTATTTTAAATGGGATTTGAAATTCAAGCCACTCTAGTTACAGAGTGATTTAGTGATGTTGTGGCTACCAAGGCCTAAAGACTGAATTATTGGAACCTCACAAGAATACCAAAGCAATTGCCCAAGATAAAGAATGAAGGCCAGTCAAGAAACAATATCTTCATCAGCAGGTAAGGGAATGGAGAGTCCTAGCAAGACATTTCTTTGGGGTTAGACATTTATTTAAAGTAAGAAAACCAATGGGAAGCTACTACAGACATGCAGTTCAGTGCTGAAATCTGCATTGTATAAAAATTGCGTGCACTGGTCAGGAGTTTTATAGTAGGTTATACTGCAGCTCCTGTTACTTAAATCAATACTTAACAAAAAGTTTAAAAGAAAATTTTAGTGACAAAAGTCCAGATTGACCTTTGATCTCTGAAAGAGTAATCAGTTAGACAGCCCCGGAGGCCAAAGAAAATTTGATTATAAATAATAGTGCATAAAATTAGTTATTGTTCCATTAAAATTACAAATGGCTTTTTCATTGATTTTTCTCTCTTTTCTGTATACTTCTTACATTTTACTAAATGCAGGGCATGTGGCATTCAGTGTGGCGTTTAAGATGTTCAAATTAAGGAATCCAATATAGGAGTTTAATCTTGTCCCAAACCAGAGATTCAGGTCCCTCTGTTTGTTTGTGAGAATGGCAGTAGGCCAGGCAGCAGCCAGAATAGCAGTTTTGATATTGTACGGTAAGTTGGCCTATTTAAGAAAAAAAAAAAATAGTTAGAATTGGTATAAAATATAATGGCACAGAGACTGTATCAATGTATTTAAGTAGACTAATTCAGTTTGGTTTTGCATTGATTTCTGTAGCGTATCTGGACAAGTTGGATGTATTCAGGTAACAGTAGCAGCATATATCCAAAGAAAACTGAACAGAATCTGATATTTAGAAACCATCAGTGAAACTGTTTAGTGGTCTCATTGTAGCGGACTTGTATGGGCACTGTTTAATAGTCTCAAATTCTCAGTTTAAATCAGATGAAAGTACAGTATTGTACTTTTGATACCATGTTGCATTGTATCTGAAGATAATAAACATTCTATAATATATATGGACTTTTGATTCTCATCTGTGACCCTAGGAAAAAGTGTCAATAATTAAACTAAAAGATTTACTTAATATACAAAAGGACTGTGAATTAGGTTAGAGGAGAAGCCCTGGTGAGGGTTCGCTAGCTTTGCATTTTGGGAACTCCAGTTTATTTTTAATCCTGACATTCATTATGTTTTAAAAAACTGTTTCCCAAAGTTGGCATTTAAAATGCAATTTACTGAACAATATGTAACATAAGAATAAGAAAAATCATAAGAATAAAAAGAGTATTTGCAGTCTGTCTGTTTTTGTCTGTATGTCTGTTTTTGCCAAGCTTTGTTTTTAAAAATAAGTTTAAATACTTTACATTATAATTGAGACTTAACAAACAATAAATGCCAGTGCAAATAACAGTTTGTCCTAAAGAGTTACTGCTAATTCGCATCCATTTTGTCTCGTGTGCTGATCACCAAGTGGATAATCTAACAATTGACACTGTGAAAGAAAAGAGGAATTTGCTTCTTACAACATTTGTTACTAAGAACAGTCTTTGGTAATCTTTAACTCTAAAAGAAATGTAAAATAAACGCTTGATTTCTATTCTGGCATATTACATGTAAAAGCAATAAATTAACTTAAACTTCAATTAAACTGGAAGTCCAGCCACCTAGTTAAATAAAAACAAAACAAACAAAAAAAAAGCAGAAGATACAGTGGTATTCTGTGTTCAAGTTTGGGAGCACTGTTAGCAGCAAAAGACTAGTTGCATTTCAGCAAATGAAATTGGTTATTGTAAGAGAGATCCACTAGAGGGTACTATTTACATATAGTTGTCTGTTCCTGCTGCCAGTCAGATGAGCCTACTCTTAAAGATTCCAAAAATTTCCAAACATTGATATATAGAACAAGCATCTTTTTGATTTCAAAGAAGAAATAAAAATGAATTGATAGGTATTGAGTGTGCTTTTTGCAGAACGTCTTCTCCTTGGTATTGTATTTTTGACATTTTGGTATTTTTATTGTAAATATTCATACAATCATTTTATTCATGATTAAAGCTCAAAACATGTCTCACTTCCTTTTGCACTTCTTTAATGCAGTTGGTCATCTAATCCTTGGATGTTACATTTTATTTGAAAAGTTAATTCTTTGTGAAAAGTAATAATTGTGGTGGTCTCACCTGTGATGTTGCATTGTTAAAATTATCAATAAATGTTGCTAGATTTGTGTAGTTCAACATCTTGAGGAACAGGCTTGTGTCATCAATTACTCCTGGGACACTGAGAAATATACTTAGTTGAGCAGGTGGTATAGTGTTCATCAGCTGTTAAAGACATTCAAAAAATCAGTGTAACAGTTGAAAGCAAATTTTAAATGCTAGTAAAAATGTAGTATTATTAATCAGCATATGTTACACAATGAGGGAAGTGTCACTTTAGAACTCTACATGGATGTTAAAGCGTAGTACAGTACAGTATACCAGATTTCCTAACTAAATCATAAATTATCAAACGTCACAAATCATATATTAATCAGGAAATATTGTTTCCATTGATTTTGAAACGTGCACAATTGATATTATGCAAGGCTCCCTGATGTGAAAAATGCTTTTACAAAATGTAAATTTGACAGAGTAACTAGACAGAGAAGACTCTTTTAGTATCTGAACTTTGTAGATGTATACAATAGTGCTTGCTCCATGTAAAAGTCAGTGTTCTTGCAGTCAACAAACTAGCATGCAGCTTGTGAACTAGCCTAACAGTACCTTAAGATACCAGTACAAACCTATTAATAATACAATTGGTAATTCAACTATTAAAAAACATAATGAAATGATCATTTTATGGTGTAGATTAAAAGTGACATTTTTCATTTTTTATACATATAATGGCCAATAGCAGAGTGTTTTTTGCTACATTAATTATTGTTTTTTATATTGTTTTCTGTTCTTTGCCAGAATTGGTACTGCTTTGTCACTTCTTCTGTTTATAATTACATTTTCATATAATGCAACAAAAAAGGAAATTACTTGTAGGAGAATGAAAGAATTTGTGATTACCTGGGGCAACTGTGATGGTGGAATAATTGAAAAGAAACCTGACAAAGTCAGGAAGGTATTGAAATTGCCCAAAGTGTTATTTAGATACACAAGAAAGTTGCCACCTTTGTAGCGAAACAAAGGTGTTGGAACTGGGAAAAAAAGAAAAAAAAAGTAAGAAAGACTGTAAACCTCCGTTTAATACAATTATTTCAGTGCCTACTGATAAGTATATTATGACAGCAATAAATCATTTTTATTTTTCCAGTTTAAATGGAAAGTTGCAGTATATATTTAATAAAATAAAACTATAAATGATACAAATAGAAAATACTATACATTATTATTAAACAAAGACCAGGTTGAGCAGCTCATCAAATATTTTTGTTTATGTGATATAATTTTCCTGCTTGGTATTAAAATGCAATTTATTGTATGATAACTTTAAAATGATAACTTCATGTATTTTAAAATATGAGTCATTGTTCCTGTCTGCCTATGGGGGGTATATATTGTTTTGTGCCATAAAACAAAAATGGTTATCTAAAATATTTATTTCAGCAAAACTAAGTCAAAAAAGAACATGCTTCTTTTATTATGAGAAATTTATTATGTTATCTTATTAGACATGTATTTAATAGTAACATAAACCTGCTATACAAAAGAACATTTATTAACTACCGTATCCAATGTATGAACATATAGTATATCTGTAAACATCAAACATCAGCACCTACCTGTTAGTGAAATCAAGATGTTCTTGTAGATTTCCCTTTGTACTGTAACATTAAGCATATAATTGATGGAGCCAAGCACTTTTTGGCTGAAAATTAAAAGGACAGGGAAATTAATAAATACACTTCAAGATGCACTTACACATATACAGTACACATTTCTATGCAGTATATTCTATACTATATATATTTTTTTTTAAAATAAGAATACTGTTTGAAATACAATGTTTGCTTTTCAAGTTAGTGTGCACAGTACAGGTCAAGAACTCTGAAGAGTAATACATTTTTTTTTTCAACTTATGCTGTTTAAACGGTGTCCATTAGGGTGGGCTGAAGTCGATGCCTACGAGAAGTTTGCCTGTGCCTTTAGTGTCTGCATGAGATTTCTTAGGACAGTTAATGTTTCCCTGTTTGGTTAAATTGTGACGGTTAATTTGGCCCAGTGTGTGTGTCTGCACAAGTGCATCTTGCAATGTACTGACACCCTATCCAGGGTTAATCCCTGTCTTGCATCTGATACTACTGAAATGAAAGCCTTTTCTAGAATACATGAGGTGCTCCTTTGAAATGTATCACTATATATGTTTTAATATGCCCTAGTCCTTGTAGAATTCACTTTGACATGTCATAATGGTTCATCATGAGGCAACATGACACAAGCAAATTGTATGTAATTGCGTGTGGACATACTAGAATGGGGTGAGTGAAGAGACAATGCTGCTTTACATAAATAAACAAAACACCATTATCTGAAATATATTGAATATTTGTTTTTCATACAAAATTCAATATGTCCGTCTGATTGCATCAGATATTAAAATGAGGTTGGTTTAATAGTGTAGAATTGCAATGTTTTCTTTTTCTCTTCAATATCTTACAATATTGAATGTATGTAATGTAATATAATTTTTATTTGTATACAGTATCTATACAAATATCAGACATCATACACCATTAAGAACAACTAATCAATATATTATCTTCCACGATCCTTTTATTTTCTGAAATTGTTTCTTGCTTCATAACTTTTTAAAAGCATAAGTTCACTGCATTAGACTAAAATTCTGTCCAGGGTTGGCCTCAAAGAGATTTTTTTTTAACAAATAGATCTCTAAATTCAATAAGTAAAATATGTTCTTACAGTGCCTGGGATGCCTGATAAGACAGGTTGAAGGCTGGATTAAAGAGAAGAGACACCTGGCTTTGTGATAGAGCAGGTAGCAATGGTGAAAGCCTTTGTTTGATCCACAACAGAAAATTTGTCATATTTAGTTGTGTGGGAGCATTGAAGACTTTAGTGAGAACCACCTGTAGCAAGTCTGTCTTTATAACCATTGAAAAATCACTGTAGGCCTGTCAAACAAACAAGTGAAATATTTATAATCTAACATGTAACTGGTCATTGTAACATTTTTTTTTCCAAGAACAACAAAAATGTGGCTGATATCGAATTTTTATTACATATAGAGTACAGATTTAAAACTTAATTTAAGATTTATTACAACTACAATGTTTTCACCATTTCAAAATGACTGCAATCATTTTGTACCATTCCTAATAGCCCCATGGCAAATGTTTAGAGAGATCCAGTTGATCAAAAGATTAATTTAGAAGACATTAATGTAATACAGACTTGTTGAATATCAGAACTCAAAAGCTCTTAAACAGATTACTCATAAACCCTTTCACATTTTCAACCGTTCTGTTTTTGTTTTATTTTAAGAATGCTGCTTCTCTAAGCTATTTAAGTACTGTATCACACACTGTACCTGAACAGCGGGAGAGAAGACATCAAAGAATTGGCCAAAACTGGAAACATTTATGAATGACATTACATTGTTGACATCTTCAGAGCTCTTCAGAGCTCCAGGAATTGCGGAAAACTGAGCAAGCTGTGTCACAGTCATGAGGTCTAGAGCATCAAACTAAGCAGAAAAATAAAATCACTTAAAATGACCTAATATATAATAGACATTTTTGTAAAAATTGTGCTTAACAGTATTGGGTGGAAAATATAGTATATTAAGTATAGGACATTTCATTCACAGGATAAAATACAAATATATTTAACTAAACCCATCCACAATTGAAAGCCATGGTCAGTTTCAAGAAGCAATATCGGCAATGGCCATTTAATCTTTTACACTATGTAAATCTTGAACAGTGTTTTGTATGAAACAGTATGAAGAATATCGTTCATAAAGAAATCTTTTTTGGTGCTATGAGGTTAAAAAAAGAATTGGCTGGCATTTTGCACTAGCAGATATTCCAGACCTACTGTTTCATAACATCATATTTCTTTTTGCCTGGAGAGCTGGGGTATGGCAGCTAACCACTGCTTTTGTACATAAAATGTTATAAACTGAAATTTTCCTTTTCTTGTTACTGTCAATTCTCTAATAGCAGCCAACACATTTAGGAACCTGCTGTGTTCAAGCAAACTACAAATTTGATGTTAAAGATTTCAGTCATTATGACTGGACAATTTCTGGAATGTTAACTCTATAGAAAAAAAAAACATTTTCAAGAAAAAATATATTGCATAAAATTCAATTTTCTGTACATCTTAACACTAAAAGAGTGCTACTGGGGCAGGGTCCTCTTATTTCTACTGTACAGCCTTTGATTATTTGTGGCCCTTTTGTGCTTTAAGGAGCGAGT
Organism: Erpetoichthys calabaricus; assembly: GCF_900747795.2. Classification (NCBI taxonomy): domain Eukaryota; kingdom Metazoa; phylum Chordata; class Cladistia; order Polypteriformes; family Polypteridae; genus Erpetoichthys; species Erpetoichthys calabaricus. The sequence goes on from NC_041404.2 coordinate 158,474,293, forward strand.
ACTAGTACACAGGAGTAACAATATTTACTGCAGTACTGCTGAAATCAATATGTAAGGGAGGGTTTCTTCTTCATCATTGACCTCCCCTATATGGAAGTACGCTTATACTCTCAGTCACCCCCCATCCCAACAGTACTTATTTGCAAAGATTCTGAGCACCTTAATATTTAAGAAACACTTGTGATAAAATGTATGGGAAAAATTAAGTTGACTGATATTTTATTTATAAAATGTATTCATTAATTTTATTCTGCATTGTTCCTGCTGACATAATTTAAATACCATTATACACTGTGTTTTGATTTAAGCAAGGCATTTAAAATTTTTAAATAAAAATATGGATGTTATTGTTAATGTCTCACAATAGTATTGAATTTTGTTACTAGCTTTCTTTGAAACTCACCGCAGTGAAATTATTATTCAGGTCAGTAAAATCCATGTATGAAGCGAAGATGCTGAAATTACCAAAATTTCTGATAAGCCAAACTCTGTTGTTTAAAGGCTGACTCACACAAGAGGACCCTGTGGGGAGAAAAAAAAAACAAACTAAAGATGATCTGCATTATTCAGAGATTTCTAAATGATATTTGTTTATCTCAATATAATAACACAATGGTATAAATATTAATGTTGACCTGGCTAATAATTAATACAACCACTAACAGGAAAAGTGTGGTATTTATTTAACAGTCATGTCTTTTTCAAACTTCTGGATCTATTCCTCTTATCTTAAAAATAGGAGAGGTTTAAATGTGGTTGTCAGTATGCAAAATGAAGCTGTACTTTTTTTTTTTTAAATCACTCAAATATGTAAAGATTGCTAGATATCTTATTATTCTAACCTGTTTGCCATTTAATTTGAAAGCAATCTGAATTTACTCGGTGAATTTTACTATATTTCTCATAAGAGAAAGAGAGAGAAGTTAGGAACATGCACTGATATAGCTAATCCAAAAATTGACTGTTATCATGAGAAGTCCATATCTCACCAATGCGCAATATGAATTTGTGTGCTTAAATAGTTGTCCCTCTAAAACAAAAGATAAACAAATTACAAAACGCTTAATGGAAACTGTAATATCAACATTGCTTGCCATTCCTCTTTACTTATCTTTGTCAAAATATTGTCAAACAATTCTGAAGCTTTACAAAATATTACTGTCTACTACATGACTAGGTAATTTTTTAAATATACCTATTATTCTCCATGTGAATAAATATTGTATCTTTTATTTTCGCTGCAGAAATCATTTTAAAGTAGCAGTTGTCATCCATTACAGTAATACCCTTTATAGTTTTAAACATTTATGTAAAGTCACTTGTGTTTGCTTAAACTGAAAAAGTTCAACTACTTCAATCCTTTTCTCACAACTCATAGTCCTGGAATCTTTTTAGTAGATTTTTCCCCTGGACCTTCTTTAATGCATTGTGTAATTTTTGTAATGTGGCAACCATTACTTATTCTAAGTAAGCCCTCACAGATTTTTTCTACACCTTAAAGGTAACCATCCTTGACTTGTACTTGACACAGAGCGCTATGTAACCTAACATCCCATTAATTTTATTAATCATTTCTGTTAGATTGTGGACAATGACAAGTCCACTTGGGTTTACCTTTCCATGCATTTTAAAGTTTCAGACCCCTTATTGGGTCATTACATAGTTAGTGATGTCTTACAGGTTTAAATAAAGAAAAATTATGTATTGGAAAGAATCAAGAGGTGATTTAATGATAACGGTCCAAAGTAGATCTGAACAGGTGCCTGAGTTGTTGAAGGAGCCAGTCATTCCTGCAGTTCCCCTGGTTTTCATGCCAAACAGTCTGAATAACTATAGCCCAGTAGTCCTAACCACCATGCAAACAGTAGTGTAGAAAAGGCACAGCTTTTTATATCATATACAGTAATAGTTACTATTTTTGATAAACCTGGTTCCTTTCTCAGAGCACTATTTTTGGAGTTTTCTTCCACACGTAATAGTATGCAGCCTCACATATATTGATTGAGCAATATTAATGTAGTTTAAATCCATATACTGTATTATATTATGGATTCACGTCAGATAATTACCTAGCCGTTCTATGATGGCTTTGGTGACACGGCCCCCTCTGGTCACCCTAATACTGGACTCTCTTGTACATTTCCTCAAGCATTGGCCCCTTCCAGCTCATGTCCTCAAGCCATGACCTCTGTAGCCAGCTCTTCCATCATGAATCTGACCTGCTACCAATCATGATATCATTTTGTATACCTTTGTTTCTTATCATATGGCCAAAGTGCCTAATTTTCCATGGCAAATCATTTAATTAAATGTTTCTTGATGACTGAGCATTTGTAATAGCCTGTTCATTGGGCATCTTTGCTGTTGATGTTATTTGTAATAGACAGCTGTAACATTGAATAGCAAAGATTACTATCTTCAGCTCCATAGACTTTTCAGAGTCTATCCTTCACATTCATATGATGCTATAGTCCAACTAAGGCCTTCAATAACAATACTTTTGTGGACAAGGTAAGTTCACCTAGTTTAATGTTATCTGCAGATTTGCAAATCAACTACATTTTTATCTAGATATTTTATATAAAGTAAAAAGAGTAATGGCCCAAGCTGTAATCCCTGAGAGACCCCACTTTTAACATAACGTAATTCTGAAAAGGTTCCTTGCACCATAGCCTAGTGTTTTCTGTGCTTCAGCCAGATTTGCACTCTAAGGTACACAGCACCTTGAATTCTACATTCTTGTTGTTCATTCATTAGTGTCCCTTACAATATCTTATGAGACACTGTTAAGAAAAGAAAAATTGTATGTTGCTTCTTAATAAAAATTCTAGGCTAGGCTATTACTGAAATAAGGTCTCACCCTTCTAAACTCACTATAATAAGCCTACACTTAAGTGTTGCACAACCTTGTCTTTTGCAATTGCTTACAATCATTTTCCTGTAGTACATGTTAAACTAATTGATAGTTAATATGATTAGCCTGACCCCCATTTTCATATAATGGGACAGTGGTTGTTAGCTTCTAGTGTTAGGAATTTCCACAGTATGTAACGGTTTTTGAAGGTTAAATGTTAAACATTTATGTCTGTAATCATTAGCTTCCAGCTTTGGGATAAAGTCATCTAGGCCCAGGTATTTATTTGAATTAATGTTTTTTAACTTGAGTTCTATTATCTCTAAAACCTTTAGCTTTTAAGTTGGTTGGGAAGGTTTCTACCTTCCACAGTTGCAGATTTTAAGAAAAATACATTATGGATTTGTAACATTAGCTGATTTCTTTTTTGTACAGTGTGACCACCAGGGGGTGCACAGCTCCCCAAAGACAAGTCCAGCATGCAACACACGTTTATCAAGAGGGGGAAATGTTTTTCCCTCGTTTCCCACCACTCCAGCACAGTACCAACAAGCACCAAATACAGCGTGCCTTTCTTCTTCTTGTCTCTTCTCTCCTGCCTCCAATCCTCCCTCAGCAAGCTTTGTCCACATCCTCCCATGCCAACTCCCTGAATGGAGTGAGGAAGTCCCTTTTATAGAGCACCAGGAAGTGCTCCAGGTGTTCCATAATCTCCTCCTGATCACACTTCCAGATGTGGCGGCAGTCCTACTACCTGGCGGTGGCCACAGACCCTGGTAGTGTTGACCTTCCATGCTCCAACCCTGTGGTACAATACCAAGCCAGGGGGGCTGCCCTCTGTTGTCCCAGGGTGGGTATTGCCCCGTGCAAGCTCCTTTCCCCAGTTCTTCCCTTAAGAAGGCGTCCCGGCTGTCCATCACAACAATTTATCTTTCCTTATCTTAATACACTTGCCATATTCTTTATGAGTTTTGTTACAGCAAAAATGTTTAAAGGACTAATTAGGGTTACCTTTTGCATTTTCTACAACATATTTGTAATTTCCCTTTGGCTTTAGGTGCAAATAAACCCTTTAGTTACAGCTTGAATTACATGATTTATATGATTTATATAGCTGGTTTTCTTCTTGATTTTTTTCTTAACTGTTAACTCATCTAAGTAATTCTTTTAAATATGCTATTTATTTAAAGTTTTTTAAATTAATAAAAATATATATTAGGATGGGCGGCATGGTGGTGCAGTGGGTTGCGCTGTTGCCTCGCAGTTAGGAGACCCAGGTTCGCTTCCCGGGTCCTCCCTGCGTGGAGTTTGCATGTTCTCCCCTTGTCTGTGTGGGTTTCCTCCAGGTACTCCGGTTTCCTCCCACAGTCCAAAGACATGCACATTAGGTGCATTGGCGATTCTAAATTGTCCATAGTGTGTGCTGCTTGTGTGCCCTGCCCGGGGTTTGTTCCCTGCCTTGCGCTCTGTGTTGGCTAGGATTGGCTCAAGCAGACCCCTGTGACCCTGTAGTTAGGATATAACAGTTTGGATAATGGATGGATGGATATATTAGGACATTAGAAAAATTTTGATAAGATTAGGCCATTTAGTCCTGTAAACTTTGCCAATCCAATCCATCTAATTTCTCCAAAATAACACAAGTTGAGTTTTGAAGGTCCCTAAAGTCCTACCCTTTACCAAAATTGTTTCTCAGATATTCTGTTTGAAAAACAAAAACAAAAAAAAAAACTCTCTGTTTGTGCGAAATTTACTCCTGCTGCCATGTTCCTGTTGAAGAACTGATTTTAAAGTAACAGCCTGGATTCACTGTATTAATTCCCTTCAGAACTTTCAAAATTTCAATCATGTTACCTCTTAATCTCAGCCGGCTTTAACTGAAATATTTAACTCTTTGAATCTTTCCTCCGAGCTCATACCCTGCAGGCCTGGAATTAGCCTAGTCGCTCTTCTCTGAACATACTACGGTGCTCCTATGACTATTTGTATCCTGTAGACCAAAACTGTGCACAGTACTCCAGGTGAGACCTCAGTAGTTTATTATATAGTTTAAGCATAACCGCCCTAAACTTGTACTCTGTACATCGTGCTATATAATCTAACATTTTATTTCTCTGCTTAGTGGCTTAATATTTGCCATCTTTCAGTCCTTAGAAATTTCCAGTGTTAGCAGTGACTTTTAAAAAAATATGCTTACTCACTGACCTTCCAATTGACACTATGACAATTGTTATCAGGTCCTGGTGATTTGCTTGATTTTAGCCTTTCTAACCCTAGTTTTTTGCCAGTGAACTAAACAGAAAGAGAAACTGGAAACCAGGAAATGAAAAAAGATGTGGTCAGAAATCACAAAAGGGTTTGAAACTGTAAGTCAAAGAGATTGTTATATCAGAGGACAAAACGTGAACTGAAAACCATAGTCAATAGGAATAGCAAAATATTGTAACCAGAAACACCAACAAAGACATGCGTGTTAGATTTTGTTTTGCTTTGAATATAAAACAGGAATACTGAGCTATCCGTCAAACTGATGTAAGTACAGTGGAACGTCGGTTCACGAACGTCTCGGTACACGTACAAATCGGTCTACGACCAAAAAGTTCGCCAAACTTTTGCCTCAGTTCATGACCACACACTCGGTATATGGACAAGCCAGTTTCTCTTTCGGTTTGTGCGCGCCGATGATTTCTGCACGTGTTGCATTGTTCTCGGTCAGACGTGCGTGCCTGCACGTGCGTGCGTGCTTTCGCTGTGAACTCTTTGCGCTCTATTTCATTTCCCTTCCGGTTCGTACGTGCCGATTACTGTATTTAAGCACGTGTTCAGCCTCTCCCTGTTCATTGTTCTCAGTCAGACATGTGTGATTTACCTGTGAACTCTTTGTGCTCTACAGTATTTTGTGTGCTTTTGCAGTTAACCATGGCTTCTAAGCACTGTAACCTCCTCTCCACCCAGTTCCTCCTCACTTCATGCCAGAACTCGACTCTTGCAAGGTTAGTTTTCTTGGTGGTTTATTGTTAGTTTTTATATTACGGATTTTTCAAATGTTCATTTTTCGGTTCGTAGCGTGAATTGTTGCAATGTTACTTTTCTTGGTTGTTTATTAAGTTACGGATTTTTCAAATGTTCATTTTTTTCCCCTGTGATCGGTTTGTAAGGCTATTAGCGTGAACTCCTGCAATGTTACTTTCTTGGTTGCTTCTGGTTGGTTTTTAAATAAAGTTCGAATTTGTTCAAATGTTCCTTTTTTTCCCCCTGTGCTTAAAACTCATTAAAAAAAAAAGTGTTTATACAGCGATCGGGTCATAAGGCTACAGTATAGCGCAAACTCTTGCAATGTTAGTTTTCTCTGTTGTTCAAGGTTTTCTCAGTGTTATTCAATGTTTTTACATTTAGTTTACCATTACTATGTGCATTCTGTGGTGTAATTAACTATATTTGTGCTTAAAAATCTTTAAAAAAATATATTTACATACAGTTTGTACGATCTGGAACGGATTAATTGTATTTACATACAATCCTATGGGGGAAATTGCTTCGGTTCATGACCAAATCGGTTTACGACCAGAGTTTTGGAACGAATTATGGTCGTGAACCGAGGTTTCTGATGTCAAATGTCATGTCCTGTCTAATGGCAGCTATGAACAGTGTCCTAGAAACAAAGATCACAAAATGGTGATGTCCATAGAATAAACAAGGTGAAACTCTGAGATGGTACAAAATATAATAATACTGAACAGAACTATAAAAATAATCAATAAATTATGCTAGAAATGTTCCATACACCATAAAATAAAATTAAACATTACTACATCCTCACTATAGGCTAGAAAAAAATTGTTAAAGGCAGAGACTCATAACATCTAGCAGCACTTGACTAGAATTTCCAAATTACTAAGTGCCTTCTAATGCCTAAACCTCTTCACAAGTGAAAACCTCAAAAAAATGCAAATTTTAGAGGATTTGCAGTTTCATTCTCTGTATATTTTAATTTGCTCTTACTAGCTAAGTTTCCATCCAGTTTTTTGCGACGTTTTGTTATCGACAAACAGAATATACGTAAAAAAAATGTGCGAAATTTGCTGTCTCCAGCCTGTTTCCATCAAACTGGCTTTTTATCGATAAAATGGTGTGCGTGATGACGTCACCCCCCCCCCCAAAACGAACTGTCGCATAACTTTTGTTGTATCGCGAAAAAAATCTGCCCTTGAGCCGTTTCCATACATAATTTTGTGTATGTCGCAAATTATCTACCTTTTGTTTTCCACGTTACACCCCCTCCACTAAACAAAGAAACAAAGAAATGGAGAGATTATTCAGACAGTTTTTTGAAATTTGCCAGCTTACTGTTATTTCAGTTTCACAAATAATTGGAATTGTACATAATATCCGAACACGACAGCAGAATGAAGCAGTTGCTTGTCTGATAGCCCTAGAGCTCGAAGAAAGTACCCCAGTGCGACGAAACCCACGGGTATGGGAGAGACGACGGAATAAGACCTTCTGGGAGGAGGTGGTGGAGAGACACTTCACAGAAAATCTCTGGCTGCAACATTTTATAATGACACGGCCGACGTTTGAGATGTTGTGTGGATTCATCAGTCCTGATGTTGCGCCCATCACAGGTTGCCACCGACCACCGGTTCCAACCCAAAAGCGGATTGCCATCGCCCTTTACAAGCTGGCAACCTGCGCCGAGTATAGAGTAGTTGGAGAAACTTTCGGGGTTAGTAAAACTACCGTCCATCGATGTGTATATGCTGTGTGCACCGCTATTAAAGAAAAATTAATGCGTCGTTATATCAGACTTCCGACTGTAGCGGAGACCAATGAAATTGCATACCGCAATTCCTTGGTGCATCTTGTGCCACAGATTTACGGTGCGCTGGATGGCACGCATGTGCCTATTCTTCCCCCGACGGAAGGCTACCGCGATTACATTAATCGCAAAGGGTGGCCATCTATTGTTCTCCAGGCCCTTGTTGATGACAGGTGCATGATACGAGACATTTGCGTTGGCACTCCTGGTAGTGCCCATGATGCAGCTGTGTTTGCAGCATCGGATCTGTACAGGTGAGCTTACCTTTCAACATCCCTTCTCAGTGCGATAACAACTGAATTAACCTGCTTCCCTTAAGGTTTTTAATTAACACTGAAATTTGAATTAATACAAAATAACGACGTTTAATCAAAAAAAACTCTCTTCATCAGACCATGCGAACCGCTCCGCCATTCTCGTTTTGATTGCACGTGATGAAAATGTGACACATTTATTTGCGTTAAAGCCCTTTTTTCCGAAAAAAAGTGTTTCCAATGTAGTTTTTGCGACATCTGAAGTATCGATATGGAATTTATGCGCTAAAGTTAAACAGAAAAATATTATGTCGACATGTACAACATTTTATCGATAATTAGCATTTCCATCAGCTATATCAGTAAAAAAATTTGAAGCGCTAAATATTTTTTCGCAAAAACTTCTTGGATGGAAACCTGGCTACTGTTCCAAAAATACTTCACTGCTTCTTTGGCCATTCATTTGCCAAAATTTTGAAAAATTCTATTTGGGTGGTCATTTTTCATCTTTTCTGCTATCTTTCCCTCTAACTGCCCTTTAAATTTGCTAATATCCTTTTTAACCATTGCTCTCATATGCCCAACAGTTACTGCTTGAATTACTGTATGTGTATGGTATGCCTTATACTGCTGTTTTATTTCTTTTCAGCTTCTTTTTAATCTTCATATTTACCCACTACAGTTTTATTTTTTTTACTGCTTGTACATTTTGGGATGAACTTGTCCTGCAAGATGTTAAACATTTTTATACCTGGTC